>NW_027527853.1:10011282-10055654 GCF_008692635.1 Crocuta crocuta | reverse complement strand
GGGGTACTTCTTTCCACAAAGAATAGACACAAAAAATTTTTTCTTGAAACTTGTGCCCCCTTTAATTTATCACTTAATTTTTTTTTTCAAGTTTAGTTAAAGTGGAGGAAGGGGCAGAAAGGGAGAGAGACACTCTTAAGCAGACTCCATGCTGTCAGTGCAGAGCCCAATGTGGGGCTCAAACCCACCAACTGGGAGATCATGATCTGAGCTGGAATCAAGAGTCAAGACTCTTAAGCAACCTAGCCACCCAGGCACCCC
Organism: Crocuta crocuta; assembly: GCF_008692635.1. Taxonomy (NCBI): domain Eukaryota; kingdom Metazoa; phylum Chordata; class Mammalia; order Carnivora; family Hyaenidae; genus Crocuta; species Crocuta crocuta. The sequence continues at coordinate 10,055,393 of NW_027527853.1, read as the reverse complement.
TAATTTACCATTTTTGACAGAAACATGGTTACAGAGGACTATTTCTCTATTATAAGGGGAAACAATGCAAATACGATGGTATGAGAGCACTGACCTTTCATGGGGACATGAAAGGGAGCCACGAGGCAAAGGGGACTGAAGCGTGGGGACTGCTGCTCACCTCCCCATCACTGTCCCCATACTGAAAGTGTGGCCAGTTTCCTCAGATGTTCTGAGTTTTCAAGGGAACCTGGACTTTTATGTGTCACCTCCCTGTTTTCATACTGGGCACAAATCTCATTTTTCTCCCAAACTCCAGGAAGACCAACTCTGCAAAATGCATCAAGGACCAATTTTTCTTCCTTCCTTCCTTCCTTCCTTCCTTCCTTCCTTCCTTCCTTCCTTCTACAGAGAACTTCACAAATTTAAATGTCATCCTTACACAAGGGCCATGCAAATCTTCTCCATATTGTTTCAATTTTTGTAGAAGTGTTGTCGAAGCAAGCACTTTGGCATCCAAATCTGACTTGTGAGCTTGGAGAGTCTTACTCAGGTTTTACATGACACTGACAGGAAATGTCTCTGCCTCAGAAAATCACGGCGATTCTCGGACAGTAAGCTGATTCTATAAGCATGTTCCAAAGACTCCTATTGGGAGGGAGCACGGAGAGATTCCCAAGCCTCATCTTCCCCAAGAGCACTCAGGGAACACCCCAATCTCTCCTCCTCTGAGGACCAGCCACACAAGCACATCTTGAACCTGATTGGTTTTATTCTCAGGAAATAAAAGTGGATTAATGGACCACACTTTTCTATATTTTTGGTTTCATGATATGGAGGAAAATCGACTTCATCCCAAGAAACTGAAGAATGATTTAATAGATTTTGTTCCAAAGCCTTGCTCTGTTGAGTTGAGGATGTGGCTTTCTTGACAAACATCAGTACTAGTTAGCAAAAAGTTTAGACTTGGCCCCTGAGAATCCCAGGTTCAAAGCCTTATATCTTAATATAAACAGGCTGTGAACTTTTGACTAAAACAGGTAAAGTAATGACAAACCATGATGAAATGAAAACTAATCAGAGGAGAATAATTTTCTGAATGTTTCTGAGAAGGCCTGCTAATCCCGGAGGATGTGATCTCACCTTCCAGCCACATAGCCTCTGTCTGCACAGGAGAGCTGTAGATGCTCTGATGTCCTGGGCTGCAAGCACACCTTTGCTCTGAGTCCCAGCCACGTGGTGGGAAGGCTTGGCCAACGTCTTCCTCCCTCACAGCCACCATCTCTTTTTCTCTCCTGACCGATGAATCCCATGCTTTAGGCTCTCCTTGGTATGCTCCTGTGCAACTGTACTTTTCCTCCTCATTCACATCATCACAGAATTAAAAAAAAAAAAAGCATTTGAGGAAATTAGAACTGGCAAAAATGAAGCTGAGCAAATTTGCTGCCTCTTTCCTTCCATGTAGTCCCCACACAGCAGCCAGTGACCCAGTTAAAATTCAAAGATTCTATCACATCTCTGCTCAGAGTCTGCAGTGGTTCCCTACTTCTCTGATGAAAGTTACGGTCTTTCAAATGACTTCCAGTGTCTCTGTGATTTTCTCCCGACTTTCCCCTGACTCACATCTGTGGTCTTATCTCCTTCTGCTTTCTCTCTCCCCAGTGCATTCAGTCAGCTACACTGACTCCTTAAGCAGACCAGGCCTACCCCACCACAGGGGCTTTGCACTTGCTTCTCCTTCAGCCTGGGACCTCTTCCTCAGGTCGGCACATGCCTCAGCTACATGTCTCACTCCCTCACTTCCTTTCGATCTTTACTCAAATACTGCTTCAATTTTTTTTAAGTTTATTTATTTTGAGAGACACAGAGAAAGGATGGGTGGGGGAGGGGCAGAGAGAGAGAAGGGGAGGAAAGGGAGGGAGAGAATCACAAGCAGGATCCTCGTTGCCAGCGCTGAGCCCAATGAGGGACTTGAACTCATGAAACCCTGAGATCATGACCTGAGTGGAAATCAAGAGTCAGATGCTTAACTGACCGAGCCACCCAGGTGTCCCTCATTGTGATTTTGATTTGCATTTCCCTGATGATTAGTGATGTTTAGCACTTTTTCAGGCACTTCTAGGCCATTTGTATGTCTTCTTCAGAAAAATGTCCACTCAGGCCCTTTGCCCATTTAAAATTTTTTTTTTAATGTTTTTATTTATTTCTAGGAGAGAGGGAGAGAGAGACAGCGTGAGCAGGGGAGGGTCAGAGAGAGAGGGAGGCACAGACTCCGAAACAGGCTCCAGGCTCTGAGCTGGCAGTCAGCACAGAGCCCAACGCGGTGCTCGAATCCACGAACCGCGAGATCATGACCTAAGCGAAAGTCGGACGCTCAACCGACTAAGCCACTCAGGCGCCCCCCTTTGCCCATTTTAAATAGGATTATTTGGGGCGTTTGCTAGTGAGTTTTCATAGAAACAGGAAATGGAATGGTGTTGTGAGGGGCTGAGAGCAGGGGGAAATAGAGTTGCAGATCAAAGAATACAAACTTTTAGTTATAAAAAGAATCAGTTCTGAAGATCTAATGCAACAACATGGTGACTATAGCTAATAATATGGTTTGTATACCTGAAACTTGCTGAAAGTAGATCTTGAGAGTTCTTACACACACACAAAAGGAGTTAACTATGTAAGATGATGAGTGTGTTAATTATCTGGGTCTCGGTAATCATTCCACAATGCATATGGATATCATATCCTCACAGTGTACATTTTAAATATATACCAGGGAGCACTTGGATGGCTCAGTCGAGTAAGCCTCCAATTCTTGATTGCGGCTCAGGTCATGATCTCACAGCTCATGAATTCAAACCCTCCATCGGGCTCTGTGCTGACAACATGGAGTCTGCTTAGGATTCTCTCTTTCTGTCCCTCTCCACTTGCACTTTCTCTATCTCAAAATAAATAAATAAATTTTAATCAATCAATCAATAGAAGCATATTTGTCAACTATTCCTCAATAAAGTTGGGGGAAAAACAGTCACCTCCCTGAGGTTGCGCCTGGCCACAGTATCGAACTTCCTCAATTCAGTGTCTGCAACTCCACCTCCCCTTCCAGGCTTCTTCCTCTTGCTCTGTTAGCCCTCATCACTCATTATGTGAGGGACAGTCTGGTTTACATATTACCTTGTTTGTTAACTACTTCCCTCCCAGACTGTAACCTCCCTAAAAGCAAAGATTGTGTTCTCTTTGCTTGATGCATAGTTGACTCTCAATAAATGTTGCAATTTTTATTCCTTTAAAAATAAAAACACTGAGTGAAAATAATATTTGTGCCCTGGCAAGAAGACACTAATGGAACTGGACCCTTAGAAAGCCCTGATTCCCTGCTCTTTGCTCTGTGGAGACCTGGACAGGTCCCTTGTCGTCTCTGAGCCTCAGTGAATGAGAGAGCCATCACCTCTGTAAAATGGGCCCAATTGCACCTGCCTGTCTAATGCCCAGGATGTTTGTGAGATGCTAGTTAAAGAACATGGCCAAAAGTCCCTTTAAACACTGCCTGATGTCTCTGGGACAGAGACAGAATTGCCCCACCAAGGACCACTGCTCTATAAGGTTCTATTAGTGGTCAGAAAAATAATATTCACCACTTAAATTCTTTAACTAGTGTATTTTTCACCAAAAGTAAAAGTTGGTTTTATTTCTCTTGTTAATTTTTATTCTTATGAGAATGAACTAGACACTTGCCCTGCCCCAGGCAGCCCTGAAACTTCTTCAGGCATGCCTGTCACCACAGATGTCCTTTCCTTCATTTGGAGGGCAGTAAAAATGTTTTCAGAGTTTGTATTTCAATTCAGGTCCTCGAATGAGATCCCCAAAGTACTGGGGAATCCGTGTGAAGTTCCATAGTAGGATCTGCTAGTGAGTCATTGGGCAGAAAGCACTTCCCTTCTTTACCAGCCACCACACCCATGCCCTTTACAAAATGCTCCTGGCCCGTGGAGGACACAGTTACAAACAGGCTAATGGCTGGTGGAATGTATTTAAAGAAATCTAAGTGGCCCCTTTGGGAAGCTTGGCTTCAAAGGGGGGCACTTCTAAGGGGGTTCTTCTCATGGGTAACAACCATCCCAAATTTAACACTGATGCACTCAAATGTGCAAAGAAAACGTTACTTTTTTGTTTAAGTTTTCCTGTAGCTGTTTAAAAAAATATTTTTAATGTTTATTTATTTTTGAGAGACAGAAACAGGCAGAGTGGGAGCAGGAGAGGGGGAGAGGGAAAGGAAGACACAGAAACTGAAGCAAGATCCATCCTCCAACAGGGGGCTTGAACCCATGAACCATGAGATCATGGCCTGAGCCGAAGTCAGATGCTTAACCGACTGAACCACCCAGGTGCCCCTCCTGTGGCTGTTTTAATCTTCTACTTGAATCACATTCCGTGGGCTAGTAGATGTGGATAGAGAACAAGGTGTGTGAGGAGAGCAGGTGAAGACAGACTTGGTGAAGTCCATGTGCTTTTCCCACTTGTGTGAGCAGAGGCACTGGCTGCCCTTGTCCCAGAATCTCTTCAAGAACGTTCATACAGAGAATAGGAGCAGCCTGAAGACAGGAGCAAGACATAACGGGTTGATATCCAGTGAAGGCAGGGGGCATCTAGAACCCAGGGTTTGAGATTTTCCTCACCTACAGAATAACACGTAAGCCAGCCATGGTTGTAAGGATGATGGGAAAAGACATCACACTCCTGAGTCAGAGACAAAGGACCTTATTGCTCACGACACAACTGGCAGAATGAGCACCAGCATATCTGCATCAAATCATTCCATGTCGATGATGCCGAGGGGCTCATGTGGCTACTGCACGTGCAGTGAGTTCATATCACAGCAGAGAATCTTTTACCATATTCAATCAGCACCCCTGGCTGACTCCCGCCCCAGAAGGAAGCATTATCTTTGCCACCCTGGACAATTAAGCAAGCCTGCCCTTTGCTTTGGAGGGGACACTGCCTCTGTCTTCCGAGGCCGTTCTCTACATGAACATTCTTGAAGCAATTCTGGGACAGAGGCAGCCAGTGCCTCTGCTCACAAGAAATGGGGAAAGCACACGGACTGTTGTCTCCCAGGGTGGCATGTCGGAATGTGGTCTGTGGAAGTCCAGGAATAGGCCATGGTCACCCCAGAGCTTCTGATCTTGGTGAGAAAGGATTAAAAAATAAAAGGCTGAAGACTGTGCTCCGTGTCACTCGAAGATAAGTGTGGCCTTTTCATCTCTGGTACTGCCTCATACGTAAACAAAAACGGGCCCAAATGCAAAACATAAGCAAGACTGAGGAGTTTGGCAACCCGAACATTCCTCCACACCAGGCACGTCTTCTGTCGGAAGTCATTGGCCCCCGGCTGGCTGGGCCCGCACACACCACAATCCATCACTGACAGGCCGCTCTGGCCCCTGTCGGGCCTCTGGAGCCGCATCTGTAGGCAGAGACCAGCAATTAAGCGTTTAGATTCACATCAACATTTATAACAGCCTGGGGGACATTTTGAGTGCCCTGGAGACCAAGTAAGCTACTATCACTACAATCATAAGAAGTAAGATTACACAGAGAAAAGTTTTATAAGATATTCTGCATATGGAATTATTTTGACAAGAAATTTAGTTTGCTTTTCTTCAGGCTTCTTTGCTTGTATAAGGGTATTAATTGCTCACTAAGCCACTTAATTTGATTCAATGTCTTTATTTTTGTGAAGAAAATTGGTTTTTTCTTTTTTAAATGTTTATTTTTGAGAGAGAGAGAGCTCGCGAGTAGGGGAGGGACAGAAAGGAGGGTGGACAGAGGATCCAAAGCGGGCTTTGTGGTAACAGCAGACAGCCTGACGCGGGGCTCAAACTACAAACTGTGAGATCCTGACCTGAGCCAAATTCAGACTCTCAATCAACTGAGCCAGCTAGGCACCCCTTGAAGAAAATGGTTGATCATTTACTATAAGTTGGTCCTGACTAAGTGTGAGGATACAGAGATAATCAGGTAAGTGGCTGCTTATTTTCCCAAGGAGCTCACAGCCCTCTCAGTGATAGTGTCCTCTGTGAGGCAGAAAGTGCCAGAGGTTTGGTCAAGGCCAGTGCCTGACTCACAGACACTGGGCAATGATCTCTCTTAATCCTATCAGATCAGCGTGGGAACGATCCCCCTCATCCGTGCTCCTCACATGTACTGCCTCCTCCTTCTCAGATCCTTATTTGCTATGTCTTGCAAATGTCCACTTGGGCTGCCGAAAACTTTGAGGGCAGACTGGTCAAAAAAGTGAAAACCCAGGCTTACTTGGCATACTCAGTGCATGAAGCAAAGGTAGGGCGAGCTGCTCAAACAAACCTCTGTTTGTGATAGGTGAAGGAATTGAGAGAATGGATGGATGGATGGATGGATAGATGATGCAAAAGTGTGAATTCTTGTGAAAGGAAAAATGGAAAAAAGGAAAAATGAAATTGACACCCATAGGATGGCTGTTATAAAAAAAAAAAGGAAGGAAAGAAATATTGGTGAGGACATGGAGAAATTGGAAGCTTTGTGCATTGTGGTGGGAATGTGAAATGGCACAGCTGCTATTGAAGACAGTATGGCAGTTCTTTAAAAAATAAACGTGATTTTTTTGTGTGAGCCAGCAGCCGTATTTCTGGGTAGTGTACCCAAAAGAAGTGAAAGCAAAGACCTGAACGGACATTTGTACATCAATGTCCAAGCAGCACTGTTCACAATACCTGAAACATGGCCCCAAAATGGTGTGTGTGTATACATATAGAATATTCCATTGTGTGTATATAGACACACATACATACAATGGAATATTATTTAGCCTCCAAAAGGAAGAAACTGTGATACTAGCTACAACATGGATGAATCTTCAGGACATCACACTAAGTGGAATAACCCAGACACGAAAAAACAAATATTGTATGATTTCACTGACATGAGGTAACTAAAGCAGTCAAAGTGCTAGAGACAGAAAATGCATGGTTGCCTTGGGCTAGAGAGAGGGAGGAAGGGGGAGTTATTGTTTAACGGGTACAGAGTTTCATCATGAAAAGGTTCTGGAGATGGATGGTGGTGATGGCTATGCAGCAATGTGAATGCACTTAATGCCACCAAACTGTACACTTCAACATGGCTAAATGGTAAATTACATGTTATGTGTATTTTACCACAATAAAAAAAAGGAAAGGTAGCATATTCAGTGAGTTATCAGTTGAGAAATTGATGGCAGTTTTCACTTTTTAGCCAGATGTTTTGGCATCATCGAGACATGGCCAAAATGAAATGATGAAGGATTTGGGAATTGAAGCCAGGGCTCTAGAGTCTCAAGTGACTGTGATAATTACTGCATTTCATTTCCTGTATGTAAGGCAGATTGAGTTCAAGACCAAAAGCAATATTCCAATGGGCTGTGATTAATTGCCTCTCCTGTGTTTAAATGGACCTCCTCATGGCTTTTGCTATTGTTCTGTACAAATAATTAGGGCAGTTTCCACTGCAGAGTTCATGCTCATGCAAGTCATCGTAGAAAGCAAAAAAAAAAAAAAAAAGAGGCAATTTCTGTTCTTAATGAGAGTTCAGACTTGGAATATGTTAATCCACAGTGAGATGGTGGACACACACAGGTTGAGCTGGGAAAGGGAAGCACCAGGCCTGGAGCGTGCTCTGGCCCTACACCAGCCTGTCATTTGCTTCTACCATCTCTCTTAATGTTCTTAGTAATGCTATGACGTATGTATTATCTCTTCTTTATTTATAAATGAATCTCAGAGAGGTTAAATCACTTTTCCTGAGTCACACAGATGGTAAAGGGAAGAGTGGAAAGTTGTACTTTGCTCTGATACCAATCGTTTCATGCTTCTAAAACAGCAATAGAACGGCAATAGTATTGACAGGCAATAGGAACCTTGACTTTCCCTGAATAACTATAGTGTTATTCATTTGGTTATTTATTCACTTGGCCAACAAGTAAGCATTCTTCACTTCCTGTGTTCCAGGGATAGGCTCTGAGAATAGAGACATAGGATATTCTGGTGCTGTCTTCAGGGAAGATCAATGTTAGTGGCAGGGAGACTCAGGTAAAAGACTGTGATTTTGTGCTATTGCAGAGATATGCATGGGCAGGAGACAGTACACAGGAGGTAATGTAGCCTGGGCCACTTTGCTGCTGACATAAGAATAAGAAGGACTCAACAGACAGAAAAATGAGAAGTAGTCATTTCAATCAGAGAAGAAGAACACCAAATTCCCCATAGCACAGTTGGAGAATATATTAAAAATGAGGGTGGGGGTAAGGGGTTCAGATTTTATGCTGAGGTAGACAATGGACAGGGAGCCACCGACATTCTTAAATGAGAAAATGACAAAAGCATTAAGCTTGTGATTTAGAAAAGTCTCTCCGATAACTGCATGGAGGATGGAGATAGAGGGTGGTGGCCAGCACAGAGGCAAGGAGACTATATTAGCTTCTGAAGGCTGTCATAACAAATTACTACAAAGAGGGGGAGCTTAAAACAACAGAAATTTATTCTTTCATAGCTATGGAAGTTAGAAGTCCAACATCAAGGTGCTGACAGGCCCAAACTCCCTGTGACGACTCTAGGGAGGGTCCTGCCTATCTCTTAGCTTTTGGTGTTGCAGGCAGTGGCAATCATAGGTGTTCTTTGGCTTATAGGCACCATCACCCACGGCATTCTCCCATGCGCTGTCTCCTCTTCCTGCAAGGGCACCGGACACATTGTTTCAAGGTCCACTCTGCTCCCATGTGACCGTATCTAAACTTGATTATATCTGCAATGACTATTTCCAAATAAGGTCACATTCACAGGTATTATGGGATAGGACTTATGTGTGTATATATATAGGAGCACAGTTCAACCTACAATAGAGACTAGTTAGAGGACACTTGCAATTGCCCAGCTGAGAAAAGATGAGGCACTGAGCAGCAGCAGAGACACAGAGAAAAGGAAGGAATAGGAAGGAGAGCTGGTCAAGCCTGAGAGTGGTACAGGCTAAGGGCCACAGGGAGGTATAGAAAGAAGATTCCTGGGAAGACAAAAGTGGGTGGGGTGGGACACACAATGACTTTGCCATGAACATCAGAGGGCTGGCAGTGATGTTGATTTTTCCACTTTTTAAAACAACAGAACAAGGGGCGCCTGGGTGGCTTAGTCGGTTAAGCATCCGACTTTCACTTAGGTCATGATCTCGCGGTTCGTGGGTTCGAGCCCCGCGTCGGGCTCTGTGCTGACTGCCAGCTCAGAGCCTGGAGCCTGTTTCAGTCTGTGACTCCCTCTGTCTCTGACCCTCCCCTGCTCACGCTGTCTCTCTCTCTCTCCTAGAAATAAATAAAACATTAAAAAAAATTAAAAAAAAATAAAACAACAGAACTCTCTATTGTCTGTGAGATAAAATGCCAATATTTGGCTTGGGCAACATTTGAATCATCCAAGTCTGGCCCACACCTCTCTCTCCAGCTTCATCACTCACACCCCTGCCTTTCCCCCAGTATGTACACATGAGCAGGAACAGGCATGCACACACGCACACAGGTGCATGCACACATGCGCGCGTGCACACACACACACACACACACACACACACACTGGACGGTCATTCTCTCCTTTTGTTCACCTTGCTCCTAAAGCACATATGGGACTGTGCTCCTTCAGGCTTCAGGAGAGGTGGTGTCTTGTGCCTGCATGTGTCTGCCTGGTGTGCAGTGGGGGAGGAAAGCATGGTCTTGTCCCTGCCCAGGGTGTACCCCTACCCATTGAGCTCCATTCCTCTGCCCTCTAACCATCCTTGGGGAAAGAATTAATCCTTGCTATCCCTTACCTTCCATAGTATGCTGAGTCTAGTCTGTACCTACAGTTGTTGTGCTAATTCGTGGTCATTGTGTCTGTCTGATCCACCCTCCAGAGTAAGTACAGATGGAAAGATCAATATTTTACTCATCTTTCTATCTTCAAGGCCTCACAGGACCCATCTCAGAGTAGAAGCTCAAGAAATATTTGTTGAGAAGAGCAAACTGTACTGGCTTTTCAAGGAATGTTGCTGGAGTCTACTACAGGGAGCAAGGGCATGGACTTTGAGGTCAGGCAGACTTGCATTTGAATCCGGCTCTGACACTCAGCAGCTCTGTTAATTAGGGGAATTTTAAAAACTTCCTAAGCTTCATTTCCTTACTTGAGAATGGGGATCCCAACAGTGGGGCTCCGAGAAAAGTCAGTGAGATCACAGGTGTAAATTATCTAGCACACTACCTGACACCCAGACTCAGAACAGACTGGTTACCCCCATGGTTAGTGTTCTGAGGACATCTCAGATGGCCCTTCCCATATCCTGTCCGCCCAATAGACTGATGGGATTTGTGAGTCCCTGCAGCTCTAGCCCCTCCCACCATTCTCTTGCCCCATGGTACCCATTAAGTTATGATGTAATTGAGAAATACATGCATGATTTCTTCCACAGTCTTTATGGTTTGGGTATTGAGCAGTCATGAGACATCGGAATGTCACCAAGAACAATTGTTTGGGGAACAAAGTCCAGGAAGAGCATAGAACCAGAAATGTTCCAAGAGCATGTATAGGAGTTAAACAATGCTCTTTACAGTTTGCAGACTGGATGGGAGCTGACGCAGAGGGAAGACCCCGAGCTGGCATCTCCCCATCCAGTCCCGGCTCCATCTCTCATAGGCCCTCAGACCTTGTTGTCTCAGCCTTTTCATGAGGCTGTTGTGACAACTGGAAATAATGTGTACAAACTGAACAAGCCAGTGAACAATAGAAACTATTCAATAAAAGGTGCCCCCATTTTCTGTCATTAAGATGATAGTGTGGGTGGAGAGAGGAATCAGAGACCCTCAGTAGGGAGTGCTCATGGTAAGTTAATCCCAGAAGAAACTTAGCACCATCTCCTTGATGCCAAGGGGGAGCTCTACAGCCCAATGGCACCTGTGTGGACTGTTTGGAAAGCAGTATACCCAGGGAGACCAGACGTGACTGTCCTGAACCCCAACAGAGCCCCACTCCTCTGTCCTGCCTGATCTGTCAGGCAGGTGCCCAGGCTCCAACTAGGTAACAGGCAAGTCTGAGCTAGGAGCTCCGTGGGGGTAGGCATCTGGAAAGAAGTGAAAGAGAGAGAGGCAGCTGGAAGCAAGCTCACAAAGGGCCCAGTGGGTGGGATGGAGGAGCATGAAGTTTTGAGGTAAAGGAGGGTTTGGGGAAGGAAGAGAAAGCAAGTCATCCGAAGTGACTGTGTGCTGACTCTGAAGCTTTTATTTGGGCATCTTTGGAAATGTCTGCAGGAGGCCCACAAAGCACAATAAACTGCCCAGTGTCTTTGAGAACTGGGAGGTGCTTATTTTAATTCCAATGGGAATTTTTATTGATCTAGGCAGGTCTTTAAGCCTGATGTCGTGAACTGGATGCTGGGGGACTTGCTTCTAGTCCTGCCCTAGCATTCTGCACTTGAGTGATCTCAGTCGGCCCCTCCACCTTGGGAGATCCAGCCCCTTCTCTGTGAAGGGTGGGTTGAGAATTTGATCTCTTAGCTTCCTTGTGGCATTTTGTAACATTTAATTTCAGATTCCCAATCTCCCATTCTAATTTTTTTTAGCTGGAAACTACAACTTAGAAAACAATATTTTTTTGCCTTCTCTTTCTGTATCATTTCCTAGATGCCAGGATCTGCATCACAAAATTGCCCAGGAAGGCTATTAAAAATACCTTCCATTGGGAGGGGACTCAGGAATGTTTGTCAATTTCACAAGTTCCGTAGGTGATATTTTTATGATTAACCTACACTGTCTGAAAATATAACTTCATGAGGCAGCTGCTGAAAATTGAACATGATTCAGTCCTTACAAGATATATCATTCAGCTGTAATAAATGCAAAGGTCTATGCTAGCAACATGAAGTCAAAACTTGAGAGACAGGGGCACTTCGGTAGCTCCGTTGGTTGGGCATCCAACTCTTGGTTTTGGCTCAGGTTATGACTTCCTGGTTTGTGGGTTTGAATCCCACATCAGGCTCTGTACTGACAGTGCAGAGCATGCTTAGGATTTTCTCTCTCTTTCCCTCTCTGTCTGCCCCTCCCCTGCTCATGCTCTCTCTCTCTCTCTCTCTCAAAAATAAGTAAATAAACATGAAAAAAAAAAAACTTGAGAGACAAACACCAGTCTTCACCAGTGGGGCCTGAGAATGTCTGTGAACCACTGAAGTGTGTCTGGGCAGTGTGTCTGGGCCACAGGGTTCCACAAGTGGGCAGCTTGCTAAAATGGCCTCAGGACTTGGACAAATTCTCCTCTCATCATGTACCTGATGTGGTCATTCACGCTATAGGCCACATGGCCTTTGGTTTGCACTCAACACACAGGGCGTGTATGTTGAGTTCCTTTAGAAGAGCAGAAAAGAACTTGTGTAGCCATGGCCATTTCATAGCTTTCATGGGAAGGCACGTGGTGGTGGGATCTGGGTGCCCTCTGTGGCCATGGTTATAGCAACACCAAGGTGCTCACCATAGATCAGACCCTCAACCGTGGCTGCCCAAGCATAAGCTCTGCTGTGACTGGTTCCCAGGAGGCCACAGGCTAGACTGAGGGCAGATGCTCAGAACTTGGTGGTCCTCTTCAAAGAAGCAGAGGCAGTAAGTACAGGCTGTTTCATCTACTGGGGCTGCTATGGGGGTCCTGACATTGGCTCTGATTGCACAGGAGACATCAGTGGCCTCTAGCATGCTTGGTTGGCTTCTTTTGCTTCTGGGGACTTACAGGCTCACCGACCCCATCCTCCGCCAGGATAAGGCCCTCCTACAACATCACCTCTGTGTGTGCACTGAAAAACAAGGTACCTGGCTTTCGGCATCCTCAGCAACAGGACACCACGCAGATGTTGCCAGTTGAAAACCCATGCTGGCTTGTGCTTCTTTAGCTGAGAAATTGTCCAGTAGAAGAAAAAGCTGTTGAATATGATTAACATTTTAAAGAGCAGTGGCATCAAGTAGTGTAGTTCTTTTTGCTTTTAGTCTTACAGTCCACATTCATTTCTAAAGTTGCTGAGGTCAGCACTGCTTTTCCATATCCTGTTCAGAGAATTTATCTAATACATTTGTAATACGGTTACACTAGTTACATTTTTAATTTGCCATCATGTACCGTCCATCCTACTATCCACTGATCTCCTAGTTGATTTCTGACAATTTACATACATTAAAGCCCACTTTTAATTCTGTAGAGTTCTATGGGTTTTGATAAGTGCATGGTCTTGTATACCCCACATCATTATGATATCATAAAGGCTAGTTTCATTACCCTAAAATTTGCCCCATGTTCAGCCTATCCAATCCTCCTGCTTCCCCCAAAGCTGGTATTTACCGATCTGTGTCTCCACTCTGTCATCTTTCTTGTCCCAGAATGTCATAAAAATGGAATGAAACATTTCAGACAACAATAGAGAGAAATGGTGGCCAAACAAGGGTTATACCCAGAGCCTTATCCATGCCTGATTTAGATGAGAAGGCTGGAGAATTTTGATTTGATGAGACTTGAGTGAAGTTTTGTACTTGAGGGCTGTAATGGATCGAGACTGTGGGGACTTGGCACAAGGCAAATGTATTCTCCATAAGAGATGGAGATGCTGTGGAGCAAGAGGGTAGACTGTGATGCGCAAAAATAGTTATTTCCTGAAGATGCTGGAATCTGTAAATATGTTACCTGGCCTGGAATTAGGGACTTTGTGGATGTGGCTAGGCTAAGGAACTTGAGATGGAGACATTATTATGGATTATCAGGCTGTCAGGGTGGGCTTACTATAATCTCAATGGTTCTTATAAATGAAAGAAGGAAGCAGGAAGAGTCAGATGAGAGTGATGTGATAGAAGAATAACCATTGCCGGCTTTGAAGAGAGAAGAGGGCCATGAGCCAAGGAATTTGGGCAGCCCATAACGCTGGAAATGGAAAAAATAAAATTCTCCCCTAGAGCCTCTAGAAAGGAATGAAGTTCTGCCAGCACCTTGATTTTATCCCAGTAAGTCTCCTTTTTGGGTTTCCAACATCCAGAACTGTAAGATAATAAATTTGTGTGTGTTAAGCCACTACATTTGTGGTAATTTGCTGCAGCAGCAATAAAAAGTAATACAAGATCTATGATCTGTTTGAGTCCCTTCTTATGCAAGGCATAAGCTGTGTGTCTACTTCCATTCTTTACATATAGAATGTATCAGTATCGGTTGTTAAAAAGACTACCCCTTTCCACTGAAATGCCTTTGTCAAAGATCAGTTGACTATATTTGTTGGATCTGTTTCTGGGCTCTTTATTATGTTCCTCTACATGTGCATTATTTGCCAATATTTAATTGTCATGATTGCAGTAGCTTTAGAGTAAGGCTTGAAATAAGGTAACGGGAGCCCCCAAGTTTGTTCTTCTGTGATACTGTATTAACTATCTTGAATCCTTTGTCTTTCTATATAAATTTTAGACTTAGTTTGTTGATATCTACAAAATAGATTGCTGGAATTTGTGTTCAGATTATGTTGAATCTAAAGATCAAGTCAGGAGGAATCGACATCTTAACAATATCAAGTACCCAATTCATGAACATGGACTATTCCTCACCTATTAACATCTTCTTTTATTTCTTTCATAAAAGTTTTATAGTTTCCCATATACATATTCTGTACATATTTGCTAGAACACTTCATATTTTATGTTATTGTAAAGAGTATTTTTATCTCAAATTCCAATTGTTCATTGCTGGTATGTAGGAAAGAAATTGACTTTTATATATTGGCCTCATAACCTGCTTCTTTCTTATGCTTACTCATTTCAAGGCCTTTTTTATTTTTTATTTTTGGAGATTCTTTGGTGATGTCTACCTAGACAATATCACCATGTATGAGTAGAGACTGTTCTATTACTACTTTTCAAATATGTGTACAATGTACATATTTTCCTTGTCTTACTGCACTAGCTGGAATATCTAGTATGATAATTGAATAAGAATGTTGAGACATTTTGCCTGTTTCCAATCTTAGGGGGGAAACATCAGGTTCTTAACAATAAGTATGGTATTAGATGTAGGGTTTTTTTTCTTTTTTTAATGTTTATTTATTTATTTTTGAAAGAGAGAGAGCAAACACATGAGAACATGAGAAGGGGAGGGACAAAGAGGGAGGGAGACAGACAATCTGAAGCAGACTCTGCACTGTTAGCACAGAGCCTGATGCCAGGCTTGAATTTACAGACATGAGGTCATGACCTGAGCCAAAGTTGGACGCTTAACTGACTGAGCCACCCAGGCTCCCCTAGATGTAGGTTTTTCATATATACCCTCCAAGTTCCTTCTATTCCTAGTTTTCTGAGAGTAGTTTTTATTTTTATCATGAATGGAAATTAAATTTTGCCATACGATTTTTCGCTTTGTTTTTTGTTTTTTGTTTTTTTAGAGAGAGAGATGGAGAGTGAGAGTGGAGGAGAAGAGGGAGAGGGAGAGAGAGAGAATCTTAAGCAGGCTCCATGCCCAGCACAGAGCCCACCATGGGGCTCAATCTTACAACTATGAGATCATAACCTGAGCCAAAATCAAGTGTCAGATACTTAACCATCTGAGTCACCCAGGCACCCATGTCACATGCTTTTCTGCATCAGC
Organism: Crocuta crocuta; assembly: GCF_008692635.1. Classification (NCBI taxonomy): domain Eukaryota; kingdom Metazoa; phylum Chordata; class Mammalia; order Carnivora; family Hyaenidae; genus Crocuta; species Crocuta crocuta. The sequence goes on along the minus strand of NW_027527853.1, from coordinate 10,039,749 downwards.
TGATATGCTTACATGTTTCTCTTATTCAGTCTGTTAATATAATTAACTCCATTGAGCAATTGATTGATTGATTGATGAATATTAAACAAGCCTTGCATCTACTAAGTGGTTCACATTGTGGCCGCCACTTGAAAAGCTTTGGCACTCAAGGCATTTGTAGGTTTGGGGGAGAAAAAAATTTAATGTTTTCATATAATCATAAAAAAAATGGATGGATTCCTCTAAAATATGTACTAGGAATTGACTAATTTCTCCCCTCATGGACTGAAATAGTGATGCTAGGGAGCTGTTGCTTATTAGCTGCGTGGTTTGGGATGCCCTGGAATATTCTGACACCTTATTCACTTAGTTATTTTACAAGGTTATTTAGTTCTCATCCAATGAGGCACTGAGGTATTAAGATTGTGGGAGAAAATCAGACAGTGATGAGAGGGGGCAAGAGGAATGGGGAGAAGGCTGTAAGCTTCCACACAGCCCCTCAGCTGCTGCACTGGCCCCCGTGTGATGACAGGCAGGGTTACGTGGTGGCGTGGGGAGCTTGTGAGCAACTGGGTTGAGACCCACCTGGTATCTGAGACTGTCCTACGGTCCTGTCTGTGGGTTCTCGAGGGCCCCCTCCACCCCAACACACACACACACACACACACACACAACACCCAAGAGGTGCAGACTGCCTGCTGTCTCCCAGGCATCGCTGGACAGCCCTCCCCCCGCCTCCAGGCTGGTTCAAGGTGCCAGGTGCAGCCCTTGGATGGATCCTTCATGCGGGGCTGGGATTCCAGCCTCATGGGTGGTCTAATAAATTATGATAAATGTCCCCTGGCTGCTGTTTGAGCCAACAGCACCTACTTCCATCTGATGTTTCTGGCAGAGGCATTCTTGAGACCTCTGGACATCATTAGCCCTCAGAACGGGAACCACCAGGCCCAAATATGGGTTGTTACTTGGATCCATGAGCTTGTTGCTGAGGCCTTGGGACCCCCACCCAGGTGGCCCAGAGGCAGGGAGCTTGGAAAGCCCCAGGCCTGGCAGGAAGCTGTAGCTGGAACTCTCTGCCCCTCCCCTGATTGGAAGGGATATGATAGCAATTATTTCAAGCCTGCTGCATGAGGAGAACCACGGCAGCAGATTTTGGAGGTAGGCTGGCTCAGGTCTCATCTTTTCCAAAAGTCTGTGGCCTTGGTAAGACTTCCTTGAGCCTCAGTCTCCTTGTCATGTGAGGATAGAGCATAGGCCAACAGAAGGACCTGAGGACTCACTGAGCACAATGCCAGACAAAACTTATTTATTTATTTAATTTTTAAAATATTTATTTATTTTTGAGTGTGAGAGAGAGACAGAGCTTGAGCTGGGGAGAGGCAGAGAGAGAGACACAGGATCAGAAGCAGGCTTCAGGCTCTGAGCTGTCAGCACAGAGCTCAACGTGAGGCTTGAACTTACCAACCACGAGTTCGTGACGTGAACAGAAGTCAGACACTCAACCAGCTGAGCCACCCAGGTGCCCTTTTTAATTTTTTTTAACGTGTATTCATTTTTGAGAGACAGAGCATGAGTGGGGAAGGGGGAGACAGAAAGACAGAGGGAGACAGAGACTCCAAAGCAGGCTCCAGGCTCTGAGCTGTCAGCACAGAACCTGACACAGGGCTGGAACTCACAGACCATGAGATCATGACCTGAGCCAAAGTTGGACGCTTAACCAACTGAGCCACCCAGGTGCCCCAATGCCAGACAAAACTTGACCTTTGGTAAATCAGAGCCACCAAGATGGGGTGCTGTGGAATTAGAGGCATAGAAAATAGGACAGACACATTTGTGAATTTGAATTTAGCAAACTAAAAACACACAAACAATGACAACAAAAATAGTCCCTGTTGTGCCTACCAAACCCCAGCCAGCCCACACTTTTCCTTTTGTAAATCATGTGTCACAGGTCCCTCACTGAGATGTTTACCATCCGGGAGGCCTTGGTTGTCTTATTTACTGAGCATTTGCTATGTGCTGGGTACTGTGGTGCATACTATATGGGCTGTCTCTACTCCTTCAATGTCCTGGGGTTCTGGCAATCTTGGGCCTTATCAATTATATGACCGAAGGAGGGAATTCAACTTCTCTGAGCCTCAGTTTCATCTTCTGTGAATGAGGTGTCATGATGGCCTGTCAGAGCTGCTATGAGAATTCAAATAATATTGCATGCACAGCGCACTTTGCATAGTTCCTGGCATGGGCTAGGCCTCAAGGGACAGGAGAGAAGAATTGGGACTATCCTGTTATGAGCTACCTGCACTACACACAAACCAGTATAGTGTTATGGGAATGCGGACTTAGATTATTTAAAGATGTGTATCGTTACCTCTGGGGCAGCCATAAAAAGAAATTTCAAAAAGTGGTATTAACGGTATGCTAAGAAAAGATTTTAAATGGAATCATAGAAAATATACAATTAAGAACAGGGAAGGCAGAAATATTCTGGGTGAAAGAAACAAAACACAAATACAAGGAATTAAAAAACATCAAAAATAAGGTACTATAACCATAGTGCCAAATGTAAATAGCTGCTTTAAATATGAATGATCTAAACACACTAATTAAAATACAAAGATTATTGGAACGGATTAAAGAAAAATAAGACCAGGGCACCTGGGTGGCTCAGTCAGGTAAGCGTCCGACCCTTAATTTCAGCTCACATCATGATCTCATGGTTCATGAAAATCGAGCCCTGTGTCGCACGGAGTCTGATTGGGATTCTCTCTCTCTCCTTCTCTCTGCACCTTCCCCAGTGCATGCTCACTCACTCTCTCTCTCTCTCAAAATGAATAAACTTAAAAAAAAAATAAGACCAAATCATATTGTCTACAGAAAACCCACTTTAAATACAAAGACTCAGATCAGCTAAAAGCAAAGGGATGGAGAAAAGATATACCAACCAGAAGAAAGATGGAGTCGTTGTGTCAATTTCAGATGAAACTAAATTCAAAACAAGCAAGATTATGGGAATAAAGAGGGAATTTAAATAATTATGTAGGGGTCAGTTATCCGAGAAGACCTAAAAATCCTGAATGTGCATGTACCTAAAAAGAGCCTGCTTAAGATTCTTTCTGACCCTCTCTCTCTTTCCCTCCCCAACTCGCACATGCATTCTCTCTCTTTCTAAAAAAAGAAAAAAGGGCCAGTTTATTGAAAGTACCAAGAAGATTGATAAGCCTCCAGCCAAGCTAACCAAGAAATAAATAGAGAAGGTGCAAATTACCAATATTGGAAATTACAGAAAGGCCATCACTCTCCCTGGAATCCCCTTGTCTGTGGTCAGAAAGATAGAAATGAAAGGAGGTGTAGGCTCAGATCCTGATCAAGGCCAGGGCAGGACGGCCTCCCACCTAGGCTCTGGACAGTCCCAACCATCTACTTATCACACACCTGACATGACCAGCCACACCCACAATGCAACTCTGACATTGGGGTGCCCCCCCAGGGCCACTGTGACTGCCTTCAGCTCCTATTCCCCCTGCCCCAGTCTGGGAGGCAGCTGGGTGACCCTGTGACAGGGGGCAGGGCCAGCCTGGGGATAGGGGCTCTCAGAGGAGGTCACATGGTCTCCTAACACTCACAAATCAGACACCAAAGAGGATAGATGATGTGAGCACATGAACGAGGGCTGGCTAGAGGTGAATGCCAGGAAGGGAGGCTTGCATTTATCTGCATTTCCTGTGTGGGGAGACCGTGCTGGGCAGCACATTGACCGGTGTCCTCTATAGGGTGGGCATCGCCCATGCCCTATTCCTGCAGGAGCTTGAATGCCTCGCCCCAAAACATTCATCTGATAAGAAGCGGTGGCTCACCCGCCCCCAGCCTTGCCCACAGCCACAAAGCCTCCATCTATCTTCCCCTCCCGGCGCCACACTCCCAGTGAAGGGCCCTGCCCAGTGAGGGGTCCTCGGCGGCCTCATTGAGGCCTTACTGTGTGGAGTTATCCCCCTTCTCACATCCCTGGGAAATCCAGTCCAACCCTGTCTGTGTGCAGAGGCGTTCAGTCCCTGGGGGCCCTCCCCTGGGATGCCGTCTCCGGGGGCCACATAAGCCAGGGAGGGGGTTCCAGCAGCTTCTCTCAGGCTGTCATTTCTGAGCCCTCTGAAAGGAGAGTTCGGATCTGCAACCAGGTTCTATTGTGTCCACAATGTCCTTTTTATCAAGTTGCAGCATCTGGGGTGAAGAAGGAATAACAGACTTGGGCCTGTGGCCCGTTCTTGGACAAAAGCCATATTTGTCGCTGGGCTTTTGGCCAAAGTAATAATCTTTTTTTCTTTTTTTAAATTGACCCTGATGGAGGGGAGCAGCCGAAGGCCACCAAGGCAGTGGTGGGCGTGCTGAGGAATTCCTCCTCGGCCGATCCGTCAGCACCAAAGCCTGACGGATACCCCATTCCTGACATGACACCCAGGGGCCGTGTGCGGTCAACGCCCAGCCTTGTTTTCTTAATAAGCAGTGAGGTCGCAATAATGGGTCCCGGGTAAACATTAGGGTCAGACGTCTTAGGGGTCTTTATTGTCAAAATATGAAAAGAAAATTGTCTGGGGAGCACAACCTACATAGAGAACTCTTCATTAGCCCTATAGAAGCTGCACTTTATTTAATCGTGCCTTCAATTTTCAAGGGAAGAGAATTTTGAAGACTAAATGAGTTTCCAAAGCAAAGATTCTTCCTCTTTCTCACACTCTCTCTCATGTGCAATATGCAAGTTGAGTTGTCACCCATGGTCCTGGTCATTATGAGCCATGTGCAGGGAGCAGCTGGGCTAGTCAAGGGTGGGAAGAGGACATTCAGAGATTTAGGAAGCCCACCTCTCCCCCCCACCCCCCCAGCTCATGGCAGAAGGCAAGAACCAAAGGCAGAAATTTCTAAATCAGTAGCAAAAGACACCTAAGGATGAGATAAAATCCAGGAGGCAGGGACCAAGCCAAGTGCAGGTAAGCAAGAAGGTGCTCTTGTGGTGAGGGGCAGTCTGTCAGGTGAGCCTGGGACAACAGACCACCTTCTACCAGATGTTCTTCCAGAAGTGTGGTGGCACGGGCCACCGCACTGTGGCAGCCTGCTCAGTCCCACCTGAAGCCTGCAGCAAAGGCAGTGCGGGTCCCATCCCTCAGGTCTCTCAGCAAGTAAGGAGCAAATCCCTGTCTCCCATCACCACACTGGGCGCCCCCTCTGCTTCTTCCTCAGGCCTTTGTTCAAGCTGCCCCTCAGCTCCTAGGGCCCTGCCCCCACTCTCTTTGCTAGGCAAAACCTCCAAACAAATTCCCAGCCCCCTCTCCCCCATGGGCCCTGAGACCTTCCAGGCTACGCTCTGGGTACCTTTATCCTTACACTTACCTCCCGCATTGCGGTTGTCTTCTAGTGGGCTTCTGTCCATTCTGCTGCAAATGCCTCGTGGGCAGGCATTAATTCGTATTAATTTATAGATGCCTAGTACTGGGTTCATGGTAAGCAAGCTCTCAGTCATGCTTGGGGAATGAATGGACCTATGAATGAATGAGAAAGAGGGTGTGGCTGGAGAGCTGGCCCCAGCAGCTCGGAGGGAAAGTAGCTGTGGACTCTGACAGACGGACAGATGTAATGCCTCCACCACATCTCCAGAGTCTGATTATCAACCTCTGAATTAAAGGAAAATAAAGACCTCCAGTTTCCACGTAAATTCTGTCCTGAACTGGCTTAATACATGCATCAGGGGGAAAACAAGCTCAGTGTCTGCCACAGGAAGGGTAGAGAAGACACGGGACAGGAAGCATGTGTGCCCTTGGATGTGATTTACGCACTGGTGAGTGGAAGATGGGCCTGTCCTCAGCCCACCCCGCTGTCTTCATTGTCTGCTGACATAAATCCTGCAGCAGCCTCTCTGCGGGTCCAGAGGGGAAGATACAAGAGTCCTCGGAGGATTATTCATTAGGAGGGAAAAAACATCCTTTATTTAAACTTGATAATGGCTAAGCTTTTAAAACTCAGACAAGAGCTACTGAATTTGAGAAGGTGAACTTTCAACAGACTGTCTAGAGACACGTGATGGGTTTTGCTGTGGGCATGAACCATGCAGAGGGACTTGACGGAAGCATTGGCATGAGCCCAAGGTCGCCCCACCTCTGGGGGTTCCCCCGCCCCATGGCAGTCTTTTTAGAACAAAGGCAACCCCCTAAGGGGCTGGATTCTGAAAGCTGAGTGCATTTCACTCCTCACATACCAGGGAAGCACCCAAGTATTATCTCTCAAATGTGTAAACCTCTCAACTGCCTTTTTCCACTCTCCTGGGTGTGTTTGCTGGATTGATGATTTTATTCACCGGGTTCCGGCTTTCTGGATTTTCTCTTCCTTTGAAAGGCACTGAGACAGTGGTGACTTATACAAATGCATATCTTTGTGCGCATGTGTTCCAGCCAGGAGCAGTGAGAGGGGCGGAATCATAGTCTCAAAAGGTCCGGGAGAAGGCCCGGCAGAAGGGCAAGCACATTTGGTTGCTGTGCTATGCAGGGAATCTTCCACAAACATGAATGAGGGGACCTAGACCACCCGGGGTTTGGCTGCTTGGCGTCTAGAAGGGAAGGGCTTATTGGAACATGAGTGCTTTGAACTATAGGGCAAGACTTTGAGCAGAGGATCCCTGGGAGCTGTCCAGGTGACTGTCAAAGGTGGGCAGTTATGGGATGTTTTCAGAGAGAAAGGCTGTTGGCGACATGAGGCCTCAAGGGAGAATATTCTGAGAGAAATTCAGCCGAACAAAGGAAATGCAAAGAGAGACAGCCAAGCCTGGAGCGCAGAAGTTGCTATGGTCAGAGAGCTAAGGCTGGGTTCTGGAGGGTATCCTGAGGTGTAGACCCTGAGGTCAGTCTACCACCTGGCTCCTTAGATGCGCTGGGCTTGCCTGAGAGCAGGTGGCTGGTGAGGCACTGGGCTGAGATTCCGGCTCTGTTCACGAAATCTGAAAATGCCTGTTTTTTAACAAAACCCAGGTTGGCCAAGGCAGAAGTATTTCTTTCCTCTGACTGTCTTACATGAGCAGCTGTCCCAACGACTGGAAAACCACTGGTAGCTTCTTGTCATTCAGCACACATCTATTTTTCTTTATCTGTCATATCATACCAAATTTGACCACATAGACAAGATCTATATACATAAGACATATGAATACATTTTTAAAAAGGTAGCTATGCTACAGACCACATTGGATTAACCAGTGCAGTTAATCAGGTAAACTAATCATGGAAAGTCAATGTGGAGTTCACATGCATTCTCACTTGGGGATGACCAATGACTAAGGCCCACAAAACACACTTGTGTCTCCTAAGAGAGGAAGGTGCTTTAAGGGTGTGCATGCAGCAGGACAAGGGAGGTGACATCTTTTTCAGCCCCTCCTTATTCCGATGTCCCCCTGCCTTCCTGCAACTGGGGCTGATGGCATTTCCATCAGCTGAGCACGAGACCATAACAGTCCAGACACAGTAAGACAGCCCAGGAAAACCCCTCTGACAGTGGCCATTAGCTCTTCCAGTTTTCTGACTGCACAATTACTGACTCAAACGCAGCTTTGTATATAAGAACAGTCATATTTTGCTTAATGTTTTCAACTTGGTAACCTTAACGTAGTAAACATGCAGAAGGAATGGCGGGATCTGGGAAAGTGGCTTGGGTGACCAGCTGTACAATTCTAAGAAGGTGCTGGTGTTTTTGTGAATGGAGGTGGGTGGCGGGCAGATTCTTGTGGCCACGGAAACCATAGACCAGAATGGCAGGAGAGATGCTGCGTCTGTAACATAGGGCTTCAAAGCCTTCTGTATCCCGGAGTGTGTGTCCTTACTGCATGTAGAGGCACAAGTGGAACACTTAATTGTGCACTTAGGCAATCAGATCCTTGAGGGCCTTCTCCCCAGCTCTGCAGACAGCCAGGCATGGCAGTCATCTGGTTTTGTAACGTGGTAGCGCTCTGCACTCTCAAGTCTGTGATTCATAATCTCTTCCTTTAAAATTGAGAAGGCAGGGGCAATTCTCCATGTGCAGCCCCACTAGCCCTCAGCAACAGCCCTGTGTGGTACTGAGAGAGAGCTCCATGGTTTCAAATGGGACAGAAGTAAGAGTGAAGGGGAAAGTGCGCCCCCCCCCCCATGGAACCACATCATCACTTGATATTCCAGGAGCCAGTGAGGGAAGCACAGTGGTTGAACCTGTGCCCCCAGGACCGCCCTCATCAGGCTGCAGCTTGACATGCTCCCCTCAGCTCCTACCTGCTCCTGGCTATGGGGCAAGGAACACAGAGAGAATTGGCTGGTTGTGTGCATCCTACAAAGAGGAAGCAGTCTGAATCAGGTTTCCTGGGAAAGAAGAAAGAGCTTCAAGAACTTGGGCTCATCCCCCAGCATTTAGGCCTTTGGGACATTATGGGAAACCATGGTAATGTCTGCTCTTTAAAGCAGGATAAAGAAAAGGGACTCGGGACAAAAACCATTCCCAAAAGGGTGCAAGACGCTTGACTGCATGTAACGGCAATGCACTAATCTTTAATGCACATATATGTATCGCCATAACAATGCGATGGGACAGCCAGTGTTTTCCCCACAGTGGAGATGAGCACTAAGTAACATGCCCAAGGTCATGTAGAGTCTAGTGGTGCTGGGATTCAGGCCCATCAGGTTAACTCTGGTGTTAAGCTGGTGCTCTGCGGCCCTGCCCCTGCATTTCACCTATGGTTCTCTGGAGGTTCAGCTGTGCTGCCTAGGAAGGGATGACACCACCCCACCCCCACATGCACACATGTGCACACATCTGTCATAAATGGTCGCTGGGCTAACTTAATATGACCACAGTATTAGTAAATATTTGTTCTCTCCTCCCTCCTTGCCTCCCCACTCCCCTTTCCTTCTTCCCTCTCTCCCTACCTCCTTCCAACCCTTCTCTACTTCTTTCCTCTCCTCCTCAAGCACTGACCCTGTCCTTATCATGTGAAGGAATCCAAGTGAGGTCCTGTGCACTGCAGAACCCAGCCCTGAGGATGCCTTCCTCTCCAAGGATGAGCCACACACATGCCTCCACCCCACAGTGGGATGTAAAAGTGCCAGGAATGTGGAACTAAGCAAATTCTGCAGCTGGGAAACCAAGTCAGTGAGACAACAAAAGTGACATTTGACTTTTTAGGGGATCCCTAAAGAATAGGTACTATCATGAGAGAGATGGAAGCTTGCACTAGAATGAGAGGTATGCTACAGCCACAGGATTGGAGGGCTACAAGGGATCTTGTGGACCACTTTGTCCGTGCATGCCCCCAGTCATCAGAATGGTCTTTTACAAAGTAAAGAAGAATGTCAAATAACCACCAAGTTCAAATCCTTCCACTGGCCTCCTATGCACTTAGCAAGACTCCCATGCTCTTTCCCTTGGTCCCTGTGGCTCTACACGAGGCCTCTCCAACCTCATGTCAGTCAGTCTCCCCCTCTTCCACCACCATAAGGCTACCTTTCTTTCTTTTTCTCAAACACACCAACATGTTCCCACCTTAGGGCCCTTTGCACAAGATGTTCCCACCTCTACATTTTTCTGCCGCCCTGTTTTGTGGCTGTCTCTTTGTCATGATTCAGACTTAAACCTCACTCCTCACCAAGTTCTTCTTGGCCACCATGGTTGAAGGAACTCTTCCGAACCCACACACACACACATGCACACGCACACACACATGCGTGCGCGTGCGCACACACACACAGGTGATTTCTACATCTAAAACATCACCCTCTTTTGTGTTTTTCAAAATACCTATCTCTCCCTGGAACTACCTTTGTTTTCTTGCAGATTGTCTCTGTTTCTTCACTAAAATAGGGACTCCAGAGAATGGGCATTAGGTTAATTTAATCATGGTGCTAGCCTCAGACAGTGCCACGTGGTTTGTCCTCGAGAACTACCTGTTGTCAAATGTACCCCTCCCACCTCATTCTCCCTCCTGACTCTCAGTACCCCATCTCCAAAATGAGGAGTGGAAGGGGCGCCTCGGTAGCTCAGTCGGTAAAACATCTGACTTGATCTCATAGTTTGTGGGTTCAAGCCCTGAGTCGAGCCCTGTGCTGACAGCTAGCTCAGAGCCTGGAGTCTGTCTTCAGGTTCTGTGTCTCCCTCTCTCTCTGACCCTCCCCTGCTCATGCTATCTCTATCTCTTTCTATCAAAAATAAATAAAATGTTAAAATTTTTTTAAAAAGATCCTTTATTAAATAAATAAATAAATAAATAAGGAATGGTATGGGTTAAGTCCTGCTCTTTGAAAATTCGTAAGTTGACATCCTAGCTCTCAATACCTTAGTTTGTGAACTTATTTGGAAATAGGGTCTTTTTGGATGTAGTTAGTTAAGAGAACATGAAGAGTAGGATAGGCCCTAATCCAGGGTGTCTCATGCCCTTATAAAAAGGGGCATTTGGGCACAAAGACAAATATTCAAGATGATGTGAGGACACAGGGAGAAGACAGCCATCTTGAAGCTAAAGAGAGAGGCATAGAACAAAACCTTCCCTCACAGTCCTGAGAAGGATGACATCTCAATTTCAAACTTAAAGCCTCCAGAACTAAGAGGCAGTAAACTCCTGTTGTCTAAACCACCCAGACTGTGGTAGTTTGTTACTGCAGCCTTAGCAAACTAATACAAGGATGTATAAGAGGATACGCAAATTGCTCTCCTAGGACCACCCTCCGTCCCGTTCCCCCAGATCCTATGGGAAGGGTACTTTCCATCACACCCTTGGGGAAGGTAAGTGGCAAACAGTCTCAGATCCCTTCCTGAGCCATCTTGCTTAACAGCTTTTAGCAACTGGACATTTTCCCTTCCCTCAGGTGAGATTAAATTCCCTGGCTGGACAGCATCCTAATATCCCCACACTGTTCCTGAAATAATATTTGTTCTACCACTTCCTACAAACAACTTTGCTGAGGGAGTTTACAAAATGCCTTAAAAGAGGAAGCTTTTACTTCCTCTCTCAAGCCACTCTTACAAGACCTTCTCTGGGGAGCTTTGAGCCCTTGCTCCAGCACCAGGGCACTAACAAGCCCTAGCTCTAGGGCTTACCATGACAGTCTCAAAGGCAAAGCTCGGTTTCAGCCTTGACCACATTCTACCCATAACGATTCTTCCAGCAGGCACCCCTCACATCAGAATACATAAGCCCTGGTTAAAGCACAACTCAATCTTCATTCTTACTTTCCAAAGCTTTTTCCAAAATGGGAAAACTATAGGACTCAGGAGACTAGCTGAACAACTTGAGGTTTCTGGCAAACACAAATATGCACAGATGTGTTTTTCAAAACAAGATCGAGGCCTCACACGCCAGTTCACATGGATCTCCTCTCCAGAAAAAAAAAGGAATCGGTAGTTCTGGCACATGTATCTGAGGGAGTGCTGCTTTCTACATGTTTAGATCTGAGGAAAGGTCTTCCAGTTCCAGCTCAAGAGACATAGAAATCTGAAAACATATCACCCTTACAACAAGAAAACAGCTAGACAAATTGCAAATTAATGGCATTTTGTTGAACTGATACATTGCAAATTGATGATATTTCTTGAACCTAGATGATCAAAGAATAGAGCTCACAAATCAGCCAACCAGCCCAACATCTCGGGGAGAGACAGATGCATGCAAGGAGGAACAGGATGTGAGTGTTTGCGTTATCTGGGGCAGACACTACCAGGTGCCACGTCAGCTGGTAAGAAGATTTAACTAAAACTTCTTAGCGAATTGATAAATGCCACACGTGGTCCAGCATGACAAATGAAACCCTGGGACAGGGGAAGTGAGTGGTGATATAGGGATGTTGGCAGCCTCTTGTGAACTTTTTCTCCATCAACTCCATGAGAGATTCAAAGTGAGGATTAAGAGAATTGAGACAGCCAAACACATTGCACCAGGGAAAGGTAACAGCTGACTTAATCTTCAGAACAAGAGCAACACACAGCGTTGCCTGAGAACACTAGTGACAACCCACTGCAGCTAGGAGAAACAAACAGCAAAAGTGAATCTGTCTCCCTGGAGAAGGGCGGGAAAATTTGCCAGACCCCGCAAGGAGGTAAAGGAGGACTTGCCAATGCCATACCCCCAATGGTACTTTCACTGTGCCTGCCTGAGATTGAGCCTTTCCCATTTCCCTAACACCTTGCTGATAAACATCAAGTGAAAATAACATCGGACCACAGCTGGGAGAGTTACAACAAACAGATTCTCTCTGGAGAGCAACACAAATCCCTTGCACCAACCAGCTAGACCCCAAGTCAAGCAAAGTGCAGACGGTGGGAAAAAGCGTGGGAAAATTAGCCCACACCCTAAACACAAGGCATTAGTGGGGGAATCTGAAGTCTCTGGTATACTGAGGTAACCAGAGCAACAGCAGACTTCAATGAAACCCAACTCTTGACTATATTAATACAACCCCCCACAGTATGGGCTTAGCAGAAGAAAAGGCATGCTCATATCCAAACACAAAATAATATCTACTACCTTACATAACATGTCCAACTTCAAAAACAGTAACAAAAATAGGAGGCATATGAAAATGTAAGAAAAACACAGTACAGGAGACAAAGCAAGCATTAGACCCAGAGTCAGATATGACAGGGAAGCTGGTGCTGACAAGAAATTTAAAATAACTATGATCAATACTTTAAAGGTTCTACTGGGAAAAGCACAACATGTAAGAACAGATTGGTAATTGCAGCAAAGAGAAATTCTAAGGAAGACGGGGCGGGGCACATGGGTGACTCAGTAGTTTCAGCGTCCAACTTCAGCTCAAGTCATGATCTCATGGTTCATGAGTTCAAGCTCCATGCTGGGCTCACAGCTGTCATCACAGAGCCCACTTTGGATCTTCTGTCCCTCCCCAGCTCATGCTCTCTCTCTCAAAGAAAATAAAATAAACATTAAAAAAATAAAGAAATTCTAAGAAAGAATCCAGTAGAAATGATAGAAATGAAAAACACAGTAACATAGGTGAAAAATGTCTGTAATATAGGTATGCAATCAATAGATATGACACAGATGAAGAAAGAATCACAAATTTGAACATGGGTTGGTAGAAGTTAGCCAAACTGAAATGCAAAGAGAAATAGGGGTGAGCACAGTGTAACATATAGAATTGTTTAATCACTATATTGTACTAATATAACATTATATGTCAATTATACTTCAATTTTTAAAAACTAGAGCTAAAAAATAAAATCTTATAAAAAGAAAGTTCCATCTAAAAAAAAAAGTACATCCAGCAGCTGTGAGACAATACAAGTATTGTAAGACTCACATAGTTGGGATTCCAGAAAAAATAAACAATGGGATAGAAGAAATATTTGAAGAAATAACATCCAAGAACAAAAGTTTCCCAAATTAATGGCAGATACTAAACTACAGATCCAAGAATCTCACAGAACACCAAGCAAGATAAACAGCAAACACACACACACACACATACACACACACACCAAACAAAAAATATACAACATATATTTAAATCATTGAAAGCCCAAAGAGAAAGTCTTTAAAGGCAATCAGAGAAAAAAGGCTCATTACCTACAGAAGAACATAGATAAGAATTACAACAGACTCCACATCAGAAACTATTAACAATGGAGGGATATTTTCTAAATACTGAAAGAAAAACAAAAACTGTCAGAACAAAATTCTATAGCCAGTGAAAACAGTCCTTTACAAATGAAGAAAAAATAGGGATGCCTGAGTGGTTCAGCTGGCTAAGCATACAACTTCAGCTCAGGTCATGATCTCACAGTTCCTGAGTTCAAGCCCCACATCAGGCTGTGACAGCTCAGAGCCTAGAGCCTGCTTCAGATTCTGTGTCTCCCTCTCTCTGCCACTCCCCTGCTCATGCTATGTCTCTCTCACTCTCAAAACTAAAAAATTTTTTTTAAAAATTAACAAATGAAGAAAAAGTAAAGAATTTCTTAGACACAAACTGAGATAAACTGAGATAATTCAGCATAGCAGACCTCTCCATAAGAAATGTTAAAGGAATTTCTTTAGGGAGAAAGAATATGATATAAGTTAGAAAAAGGGATATACACAAAGAAATGAAGAGTGTTGAGAATGGAATTAAGGTAAAATGAAATTTAGTTTTTATTTTTAATTACCCTATAAGACAACTGAATGTTTAAAATAATAATAGTAACAATGTACTGTACATTTGTAGTCTATGTAAAAGTGAAATATGGACAGCAGTAGCACAAAAGATAAAAGAAAGAATTGGAAATAAATATCTTTATCCAACATGTGAAATGGCACAATATTATTTGAAAGTGAAGTTGGATTATTTTAAAATGTGTATTGTAAACCCTAAGGCAACCACTAAAATGTTTTTAAAACACACACACACACAGGGGTGCCTGGGTGGCTCAGTTGGTTAAGGGTCCGACTCCAGCTCAGGTCATGATCTCACCGTTTGTGGGTTCAAGCCCCGCATTGGGCTCTGTGCTGACAGCTCAGAGCCTGGATCCTCCTTCAGATTCTGTGTCTCCCTCTCTCTCTGACCCTCCTCTGCTCACGCTTTCTCTCTCTCTCTCTCTCTCTCTCTCAGAAATAAATAAAAACATTAAAAAAATTAAACACACACACACATTTTAATAGAAGAGATAAAATAGAAAAATAGACTAGGTGAAGATTTCCTTCAACTCAGTCTCAACAAGCAGAAGTAGGAGGGAACCACTTGGTTAAATACAAGTGTGTCACTTAAAGATAAGTGTCCACAATCGCCTTTTCCCCCTTAACTTATAAAAAAAATCAGTACTTCCTTTTGTTACTAGAGAAGTTGTCAACTCATAGAATACTTTTTCTGAACAATTTCTTGATCTTCTGTGCTGTATTTGGTCCTTCACGTCTATCATGGCCAAGTGCTTATAAAATGCCTGATGTACTGAATAAAACTTTGTTGACCAAAACAAAGCCTAAATGCTGTAAGATGTTTATTAATAATAAACTACATTATTCTTAGTATTATTTGTTAGTTGGTGGCATTTATCTTTTTAATCCATCTTTTGCTTCTCATAAATGAAAACCGATAAACAGGGAAATAGACATGGACAAAATTATCTTCTTACTGATGCAACATTAAATCCTTTAAATTCATAAATCCATTGATGGTTCATGACCACAGAAAGAGAGAGAAGAAATAAGTTATTTCTTTGGCAGCATTTTTCAGGATTATTGAAATAGAATCTAAAGGTCGTCTTTCAAATTGAGAACAGCAATTTATATAAAAAAATGGATATCCATTTTCAGGAGATTAAATACTATCAAAAGGATGGACCATTTACATACAGCCAAGACATTGACTCTATTACAATGAGAATTTGGAACTGTGGTCACCATGCTAGCCATACTGAAATTTAAATAACTTCACCAAAAGAAGGAAAGTTCTCATGAGAAACCAAACTGGAAGCACTAAAATACAATCATGCAACTGTAAATTTTCACATAGAAACCACTTCTCCAGATGGTTGAGGCTCTTGAAGACAGCATTATGGCTCCAGAGGCTAATTTACTGTCTATATGAACTTCAAAATGGTTCTTCTTCAGTGAAAGTTAAGCTTTCCATTCTGAGCATTGGCCGTTAATTATTTCTCCCAAGGAATTTCTGGACTTTTTCATAATAAGATCAAGATCGCAGGAAAACTCACCCTAAATGTTTTTAAATTTTCTTTTAAAGAAAAACTTTCCTTTTTTTAAAGCTTTCTTTTTTATAGTGAGATATTTTTTAATTTTTTATTTTTAAATAAATTGGAGGAGGGCACTCACTTGTGGGGATGAGCACTGGATGTTACATGGAAACCAACTTGACAATAAACTATTAAAAAATAATAAAATATATATATTTAAGGTGTACAACATGATGTTTTAATATACATATACATAACGGAATGATATAGTCACAATAATTAAACACATCCACTTCTTCACAGTTACTATTTTTGGGATATGTGTGCTAAGAACATCTGAGATCTACTCTCAGTACATTTCAGGTATACGATACTGTATTATTATCTAGAATCACCATGTTGTACATTACATCTCTAAAACCCATTCATCCTACATAACTTGAACACATTACTCTTTGACCTAGTTTCCCATTGCCCCCACCTCCCATATTCTGGCAATCACTGTTCTCTTGCGTCAAAGAGTCCCATCTTGGAGAGGAAGACAGATTCAGAGGTCATTGAAGATGGGATTTTAAGGAAATGCCAATGCCAATCTGGAAATAAGGGGAAATAATCATCTACACAGGCCTAGGAAAGTCTCACCTCATTCCACAATCTTTGCAAACTAGCCCTCAGATACACCACAGCTGGGACTGAGCTCGGGGACAGAGGTCATCACAAAACAAGCCACCCAAAGAGAGCTCTGTCTGGCTGAGGGAAAGGCACTCTGAATACCACTAGGTCCAACAGCTGGCACTTCTTTGAGACTGGAAGAAAAACCCCATTTTAGGTCCTCTTACCTAACGCCAATCTGCATGGGCAGTGAGGCTAAAGACAAACTCGTTACCATGTAGGGTTTTTATTTTCTGTCATCAGATTTCACAGGAGGGGGAGGTCAAGAGACACCTAATTTTGTAACAATAGATCACAGGTGACTTGCTAAAGAAAAAAAAATACGCTGAAGTCAAATCTTTGAAAGTTCTTGAGCCACAAGGCATGTTTCTAATTTGACTTCACATTATTTTGAGTCTTATAACATGGTAATAGATCTACTTCATTATTTTAAATTATAAAATAAGACTGAAAGCCAATTATATCCCTTCCTAATTCCTGGCATTGGTTTTGAGGTAGAAGAACAAGGACCATTGTTCAAGAGATAGAGGAAAAATTAAAAACACCCAGGAAGCATTAAAACTGACCGCCAAAGCTATGTCTTACAGTGATAAATAAAATGTATAAACCTAACTCATAAAAGAAAAGCTATCAGCACCGAGCCCACTTCAGATCGTCTGTCCTCCTCTCTCTCTCTGCCCCTCCCCTACTTGTTCTTAACCTCTCTCACTTCTCTCTCAAAATAAATAAAAACTTCAAAAAGAACAAAAAAAGGAAAGAAAGAAAAGAAAAGCTATCAGTCAGGGCCAAAACAAAATAAATCAAAATTACGTGCATTTTACAAAAACACAGAATTAAAATAAAAGAACTTAGAAAGGTTGAAAGTAAAAAGAGGAGCAAAAATATTCCAGTTCCATGTGTATAAATAGAAATCTCAATGTTAAGCATCATACATAGCTCCATTCAGGGCCAAAAAATGAGGATTATGTCACAAAAATATTGAATTGTATTCGATTAAAAAATACTGTACTCAATATATGTACTCAACATAAAAATATAAAATATTTATAATGCTTTGTTATCCATTCCATTTACAGTAAAAATAAAGCCATCAAAAACTTGTATTTATTAAATATAAGTTTAAAGAAAAAGCCAGAATAAACAAAAGAATAAATTTGGCAAAACACAGAAATCATTAGAAGACTTTACTGTTGCTCTTACTTAATCCTGTATGTCAAGAAACTAAGGATGAGTAAAATATAAAGAATCCAAATAATAAAATTGATTTAATTGAGTATATGTAACACATGTATATTTACATAAACACATGTACTTTATATATCATCATGTCTCCATGCCTTGTAAACAGAAAGTTTACAGGCTTTTCTGTGGTCCATTTTCTTATGTTATTTCACCAAGAAAATCGCAAATAAAAGAAACGGAAACTAGCAGAAACCACCTGCCATCACGTCAATAGAGTTGAACTAGAAACACCAATAATGAACATTTAGTCATTACCAATATCAAGAAACAATTTTGGAATTTTAAAAGCACTTTCCTAAAATAATACAGTGCTCAAAATAAGACTTAAGGTAGATCAAAGAGCTTCCTAAAACTAGCACTCCTTGTTAAAATATTTGCGATACAGTTAAAACCGTAATCATAGAAAAACTGGTAGCCATTAATATTTTTAGTAATAAATATGATAAACACAAGTGTTAAGAATTCAAAATATTTTTAAAAATTAACATCGTTAAAAGGAATATTAAACATAGAATCATAAGCAAAGTAAGAAGTTAAAACAGAAAAGCAGCCTACAATTGATCCTAGTACCAAAGGTGGATCTTTGGGAGAAAGGAGAATAGAATAGAATAGAATAGAATAGAATAGAATAGAATAGAATAGAATATTAACTAACCCTGTTAAGAAAAACAAAAATAAACTACTTAAAGAAAAATGAAGGAGGCAAGGGAGGAAAAAGGGAAAGAAACAGAGTAAAACAAGGCACAATTACCCAAGTTTGGGAGTAAAAATGCACTACCTTTCATGCACTGACAGTATCCTACTGACGGTGGTAACCAGAAGAAAATGGTTATTTCATAGACTTGCTGGCATGTCTGTATGAATGCCAGCAACACAGAATTATACGAACATATTAATGACTTGAAAACCTGAATAAAATGGCCTCTTTCCTAGAAAAATACAAATTTCAAATGTATTTTTGAATACATTTGTTGATCAAATACATGATCAAAATGGACTCAAGAAGAGATAAGAAAGCCTAAGAGCAAACCAGAACAATTGTCAAAAAACTGCACCCTGTAAAGCACCTGGTCCAAACATTTTTCTGGATATGCTGGATTTAAACTGATCCAGAGTTTAGATATGGGGGGGGGGGGGAAGGTTCTCAATTGTTTTTTGGAAAACTAACATAATTCTGACATCAAAACCTAAAAGAGACGGCCCAGAGAAAGAAAACTACAGAAAATCCCCACAATATTAATGCATAAGCCCTAAATGAAATATTCGTTTCAGTAAGAATGTGTACATGAGAAATGGAGCAACACACTAAAGCCAGCCAGTTGTGTGAGCATCTTGCTTGGTCATTGGGTCCAAGTCTGTTTCTGATGCAGAGAGCAGGATCTCATCTGAAGGGACTGGGAGGTCCCTCTCTCTCAATATCATGAAGCAAGAGTGAGAACTCAAGAGAAGACCAGGACTGAGGGTCTTCGGGGACAAAACAATGAAGTGTGGCCAAGCTTGGCCTGTTTGCAGAGGACGGGCTGGGAGAAGAATTAGGTGCCCAGCTAGGGTCTCTAGCCTGGCGTGGGTCTGAGAGGTTGGACGCCCTTGTAGGGATGGTTCTGAGACTCAGCAGTAAAGCGGAAGTAAGGGCTGAGGCATAGCCTCAGGTGCAACCGGGAATGAGGGGCAGAGGTGCAGGAGGGTGTGGGGGACCACAGTGGCCTGGGGTAGACAGAACCCTCCTCCAAGCAGGAACAGCCAGGGGGCTGGCTCACAGCTCCTGAGCACACAGATTTATCTTAGACAGCTGCAAGGCACTCGGGGGAAAAGAAAGAAGTATAAAAAGTGAAAACATCAAAGTAGCATCAAAGGACAAAAAGACCTGTGCCATGTTTCACGACTTACCAAGTCTCTTTGCAGCTTTTAGTCTGTTTCTTATCAAGGTTTGGACAAAGGCCACCCCCAGGGACAGGCCTCAGGCAGGCTGGGAAGTTACTGGAGTACAAGCCTCCCCTTCTCTGCTTCCTTGCCTTCTCCCCCCAACCTCTACCATGCCCCCCACACTGTGATGGGTCACAAAATGAGCCACATGCCAGACCCCAGCCTCCCATCCAGGCCAAGCTGTCCTTGCTTTTGGGGCTTCCCACCCCAAAGTCCAGCCCAGCTTGAGCGCATCTAGCCCAGGAACACCCCCGGGTCCTCCGAACCTATCGAAGCTGTGCTATTGCCTCTCCTCTTTGTCCCTCTGCTTTTTGCCGCATTTAACTCCATGGACTCCACATCCTCCTCAAGGCCCTGGAGAAAGTGATTTGTGTGAATGAAGAGGTAAACCAAGAAGGTTACATGGCAGAGCATGATTGATTCCCTGGGGCTTTATTGTAATAACTTTAATCTCCTGGAACTCATCTGGTATGAATTTAGGAACCGTTCGGCATTTCGCTAAAATTCCCCCTTAATGCAGCCTTCTCTCTGCTGGCCTTGGTGGTTACAGAGTTTGCCATGTTTATGATTTGGCCCCAGGCCCCTTATTAATGGGCCTTGAAAAGAGGGTGTGGAATGTGTAGGCGTCTTTAGTTGTGCTTTTCTTGGGGAGGAAACAAACAGAAATATCTACCTTGAAGCACTTCTGGGCTCTGCCTTTCTTGAAAGAGAAGTAAATCAACTTGTGTTTCCCAGGCCCCACTGGGTAGAGAAGTATCTGGCACCTGAAAGGTCTCTGAGCTCCTGGTGTTTGCAGATCAGAAGAGGGGGAGAGATTTCTTAAGTCTTTATGGCAAGAAACTCAGATACTTCCACTGCTGGACCCACCAGCGCTGATTTAAAAAAAAAGAAAAAAAGGCCATAGGGTTTTGGGGACCAGTTATCTCTACTTTATAGTTCTCGTGGCCAAATCTGACCCATAATGGACATCAGGAGACCTGGGTAGATCCTGTCCCCCAGCAAACCTGTCACCTGATCTCTTTCCCTACATCCATCCCTAAGTCAATTCAACAAGCCCTTCTCAGACTCGCCTTACAGAAGGGTCCTCTGTACAGTGTCTCCACTGGGTATTGGGGTATCAAGATATCGGGAATGCAGAGGCTGTACCCCAGTAACTGCAAGATCTAAAAGTACCTTCTGAGCTTCACATTCAGAGCCTCCTCTCCAAGACTGCCTACCTGCGAATGAAAATAGGCGCATCATTAGGGAGGTGAGGAGTCCATGGCTTGTTACCGTCTCCAGCCAGAGGGCATTTGTAAATAAGCAGAAAACAAGCAAACAAGACTTGCCCTTGTAACCTTGACACAGCTGTGTGGTGACCAGCTGTGCTGGTAAGAATCATGACAGCTCAAAGCGCAGCGAGCACACCGCTTCACAGTTTACAGGGCACTTTCGCATATACCTACCTATTCCTTGCAGCAAGCAGCTTTGGTCAGCTCTGTTTGTGAGGACATCAGCACGAGGCTCAGCACTGTGCAGTGGCCTTCCCTTAACTCAGGAGCACAGAAGAAGCTGCTGCCTCATAGACACAGGCAGTATGACTCTCACAGGCCAGATTTTAATCCCGGCCACTCACCAGCTCTAGGGTCAGGCAAGCTACTAATGTCTCCTAAGCCTGCGTCTTGGGTCAACAAGTGGCAATAAAATTGCCTGCTTTGTGGGCCTCATTTGTCCATTAAAGTAGATAATGTCTGTCTATTTCCCAGGAGGGTGCCCACCAGCACGTAATAGATGCTCAATAAACCTACAATCAACTCCTCACTACTTTCCACTACTATTTCATGCACTGACGGTATCCCACCTTTGGGAAAAGACA
Organism: Crocuta crocuta; assembly: GCF_008692635.1. Taxonomy (NCBI): domain Eukaryota; kingdom Metazoa; phylum Chordata; class Mammalia; order Carnivora; family Hyaenidae; genus Crocuta; species Crocuta crocuta. Next base: position 10,018,403 of record NW_027527853.1, on the reverse strand, counting down.
GTGGTGACCAGAAAAAAATGGTTATTTTGCAGACTTGCTGGCATGTCTGTATGAGTGCCGGCAACACTCAGAGCTAGCTCTTCGGGCACCTGGTGGCTGATGTCATCCATGCCCTCCTTGTCTGGCGCTGTCTTCTGTGTGCCCTTTGGAATTAAGTAGAATTAAAACTGGAGCTTCCAAAATCCAGAGATCACATATGTGAGTTTCTCCCCAACACCACTCTTTACCCGCCCTGGGTCTTGCCAGGCCATTTGGCCCAGAGGAAGGGCATTATTGTCTCTGACCAGATGTGCTGAGTATCCTGCTAGGTTTTGAAGAAATCCAGCAGTAAAGCAAAGGGAGGGGGAGAAGCCAGCCGGGAAAGTGTAAGTCAGATTCTGAACCTGGCCAGCTCCCTGCTTCTGCTTTTCCTGGTCCCACTGCTGGTCCTGGGTCTCATCTGCATCCCAGCATCCAGGGCAGGGAGTGGGAGGGAGCTAACAGGCAAGGACCCTCCAGCAGGATCAGGACAGCAGCCGCACAACTCAGATCTACTGCTCCCTGGCTGAACTGCTGTCACTGGAATCACCGGGACCTGGACCTCCCTCGAGCAGCGGCTGTCCAGGGGCAACAGAGGCCAGCGAGCACTCCCAGCCATTCTCCTTGCTGCTGCTTCCCTCTCCCTGCTCCTAAAAGTGTTCCAAGACTAGACCCAGGGGCAAAATAGTTACTGTTTCTCTCCCACCCTCAAATAGGTGGAAGGGAAGAGAAAGGGACATCTAGTCTTCCCTGAGGCAAGTCCGCCCTTCCCTTCCTTGGTCTTTTTACAAGAACATGTAAATTCCCTCGCCTTGGCCTGAATTAATTCTTTTGGGTTTTAGTCACTTGTGACTATAAAAGAGACTAATACAAAAACCCAAGCAAAAGGTTTGACATTCTGCTCCTACAAGCTGGTGTAATTTTTACATCCCTGCTGTTTCCTTTTCTTTCTTTTTTTATTTTTTTATTAAAAAAATTTTTTTAATGTTTATTTATTTTTTGAAAGAGAGAGAGAGAGATTGTGTGAGCAGGGTTGGGGGCAGAGAGAGAGGCAGACACAGAATCTGAAGCTAGCTCCAGGGTCTGAGCTGTCAGCATGCGAGGCTTGAATTCACAAACCGTGAGATCATGACTTGAGCCCAAGTCGGACGCTTAACCAGCTGNTGTTCATAGGTAGGGGTCATGCCCAGCTCAGAGCCCAACACAGGGCTTGAACTCAGGACCTTGAGACCAAGACCTGAGCTGAAACCAAGAGTCAGATGCGTAGCCAACTGCGCCACTGAAACACCAATCCTCCCCCTTTCCCCTCTCCTGTTTTCATTATAAAAGTTTCTTTAACTTACATTTCATCTTAAACCACACCAAACCAATAGCCTGAAAGGTGTCCCATGAAACTCCACTGGTACCCTGAGGTTTCACAGAGGATCTGTCCCCCTGGCTTGTCCTAGCTGGGCGCCCACCCCCAAGAACCTCCTGTGTGCATGAATGGATTCCTCTCCCAGTCCCCATCCAGGGACCTAACTGGCTAGGTTCCTCTTCTAACACAAAACTTTCCTAGATGTGGCTTGGCAAGGCGAGGGGGTAAAATGCCTTGATGAGCCACCAGGTCCCCCTTGGGCCTGAAGGACTCGTTTTCTCTCGAGTGCTGGCTGGGAGTGCCACCGGCTGATGGCCACCTGTCAGCTGCCCCATCAGAAGCTGCCCTCTGCTGGAGAAAGGCAGTCTCACCCGGGGCTCATAGGAGCCTCAGGGCCCTGCTCCATGGCAGACAGACTTCCCATGAGATTGGCTGAGACCTTTTCAGGCTGTATCACATGCTAACTCGCTTTGGCCAACCCTGCTTCCTTCCTTCCCCTTCCACAGGTGTCAAGCCCAGGAGCAAGCCGGAATAAACTCTGTGCATGTTAACAAAACACACAGATCGGAGACTTAGTCTCTGATCCCAACAATCCTGGGCTCATACATCAGGGGCTCCCTTTTCACCTCCAGAACTCAGCACTCCCAGCAGTGGTCCAAAGGGACCAGCCGCAGGGAGACCAGGTCATTCTGATCATGTCCTGCCAGGGCTCACCTGATGAGAGTCAGTTGGCTGGGAGAGTGGCTGGAGAGAAGAGCAAAGTGACATTCAGCTGCAGGGGCAGGGGCAGGAGGGGAGTAGGGGGCATTGTGACTCCCCTCCAGTGGGGCTGAGGCAGCTGCAGGGGTGCTGTGGGCTGATGGAAGCTACCCAGAGCATGCCATCCCGGGGCAGAGTGTGGCACAGGCAAGGAAGGGGGGTGTGCCCACACTGCACAGACAAGTCCAGCATTCGCCTCAGCAGCTAAAGGTGGGCAGCATGCTGGGCATGGGGCTCAGCCCATGGCCCCGATGGCCTAACTCTAGGGCTGGTCCAGCAGCGGGGCCAGTATCAGCATGTCTTCAAACAGCTATGGGGGCTGGACACGAAAGAACAAGTGAGCGGAGCTGGACACGCACCTGGACCTTCCTAAGACACCCCACCACCCCGGGGGGGGACATGGAGAATTGGGAGCCTGGTGAAGGGAGAGTTTTCCGCAGATGCAAACCCACAGTGCCCAAGGGCTGGGATGGTGGGGGCACCAAAGACTGAAGAATTCCCTACTCCTTGGTCGAACACTCAAGGTCTCCAAGGCCTGGTCACAGCCTGTCTTCCCCGTTCAGTGCATGATTTTCCCTAATGCGTCTGCTACTCCGCCATATCCTCCTCCTTGCTGACCCCAACACACCCCAGTGGCCACACACTCTCCTTTCCTCCCCTAACCCTCTCCTCCACCCACCTCAGCTGTGCTTTTAGATCCTTTCAGTCTTCAACATCTAGCTGGGATGTGCCCTCCATCCAGCCTTTCAAGTTGCCCTTGAGATTTGCATCTGTCCTCTGTTTCCACCCTCCATCAGCTCCCCTTCTGGGATTCATGGGTATTCTTGTTGCAATTCAAGACCCCTTCCATCCCTCTGGGAGGCCTCCTCCACCTGCCCTGAGGGGGTTTGTACATCAGGAAGGGAAGGGAGAGCCCAAGACTGGTGGTTAAGAGTTCAAATCCCACCTTTTCCATTGACTGATGGCAAACTCTCTGAGCCTCAGCCTCCTCTTGTGTGATGGAGAAATGTGCACTAACATGTAGGTGCTGAGTGCCATGGTGGGTCCTTTCTCTTGCCCCCATTGTTGCTATGGCTCTAGAACTTCTGTCCCAGGAAGTTGAAGAATTTTGTGAGTCTGGCTTGCCCACTCTGACTCTGCAAGAGTTGTACCCTCGAGGATCATGCCCTTCCGGGACTGCCAGTCACCCCCTGAGAGGGAATGAGGAAGATCCCAGGTGGCTACAGTGAAGGGAGTGTGCGCACCATCCCAGTGTGCCCCTCCGCAGGGCGGAGTGGAGGCAGAGAAGCCCCAGAACAGTGCTGGGCATCAGAAGGGGCACCCCCCAGCGCTCAGGTGTAGCTGCTGGCATTGCTTAAATAACTTTGTGCAGTCACTTGCAAAGGGTATAGAGAGAGGGGGCAAGGAAGCTATTCAGTGCCCAGGGATTGTAGAGATGCTTCTCCAGATTCTTTCCCAGGATAGGTCTTGGGAGGCAAGGGACTTACTGGGCAAAAGCATGGAGACCTGTGTGGCTGCTGGCTGGTCTTTTCCACCCTTACCCCACCCTCCCCGAGCTGACCGGCCAAGGGGCAGAAAGTGTGGAGCTCACACCCATCATGCTGTGCTCCAAAGCATCCCGAATCTGCAGCTGCGTCAGCCAAATGGATTCTGTTCAAGGTGCCGGGTGTTGGGTGGAGACTGGCTCGCTGCAATGCTGAGTGCATCTCATCGCACCTTGGCCATGATCTGAGCTCAACTCAGCATCTGTTAAGCAGTTCGCTTGGTCCTTCAGTGGTCCTTGTAGTCCCAGGCCAGGCTGGAGACGTGGAGGGGATGAGCACGGGAGGTTAAGGCTCTTCCCTGGGGCACTCTCGGTGTTGCTACCCAGTGGTGCTCTCCTCTGCTGAGCCCTAAGTGGAGATCGAGCACTGTGAGGTATGGCTGGTGGACCACCATCCACTCCGGTTCCTTCTTTTTGCTTATCTGCAAACTAAACACATCTACCATCTGTCAACCTGGGGAGATGGAGGTCAAATGTTGCACACATGAAGGATGTCAGCCTGAATAAACAAGTTCCTTCTTTGTCTTGGTCCCCTGTCATTCCCAGAATCAATCCAGCTGTTCATAGCCGGGGCTACCTCCTGGCCCCAGGTGTACTCTAGGGCAAGCGTAGACATACACCTGGGATGGGTGAGTAAGGGAAAAGCAGGGGCGGGGGGAGGGGGTCCCTTCCGTGGCCTGGGAGGGAAGTCCCTGCACTTGCTCAGGGATGGAGGTTGGAACAGGTGGCCAGTCTCTCCCAGCCTGGCCCTGTGCTCACTGCTCTCCCTGGGATCCTGGGATTGGAAGCTTGCTCCAATGAGGCCAACAAACACGGATACCCATAGGCACCCTCTTCCTCCTACAGTGATGAGGTTCCTGGAAAATGTACTCCCTCCCTGGACCTCAGGGGCTCCAAGCCCTGCAACTTCCTTCTGTCTCCTCTACCTCACCTCCCCCTTTCCTAATGCTACTGGAGAGTGGGTCCCTGGATAGAGATCAATTTATCTTCACTTCTATCTCCCATCACATCCTAGGCGGGTAGACAGGCAGGTTCTCACTAAAACCACGAATGCCCAAATCCCAGGGGTTGAAGCTTACAGAAAATAAGCTCCCATTTAAAATCCTGTCAAGGGGCCAAGCTGAGAACAGCAAAGGGTAGAAGTGAGCAGTGTAGGCTCAAAACCTGTTTTCTTTGACATCAAAACCTGTTTCATCTGACCCAGGAACTGGGTGTATACAAACACTTGCCTAAAAAAACCCCGTGTTAAGAGTGAGGCAGCAGGCAGTGACTGTTGGGGGTGAATTGTTTTTCCAGTGTCTTATTAAGGACAAATCTACTGGGAGACCTGGCAGATGCACCTTCACCCCTGAATGAGGTGCTGCTTCCCGACAGCACCCCAGCCCTTTAGACACACCCCCAGCTGAGTGAACAACAACCCTCAGGACCCTGCATCTTCACCCAGCACCTGAGCAATGTCCCTCAAGTCTTTGAGTCCTGGATTCCTCCTCCATTAAATGAGAAGGAGAGCCCCTGCCTCACTGCAGTTCAGTGGGAGACACAGATGCACCTGAAGGCTGCTTTGTAAACCAACACGAGCTATAAACTAGGAGGAAGTAAAATAATAATACTAATAAAGCATTACTAGTGCAGTGCTTTGGAATTATTCTAAGAACCTGGTATCTGGGTTCATGACCTCATTCATGACGATTCCAGGTCTGCCAAGGCACGGCCAAGGGAGCCTCTCTTCAGGAGCCCAGAGAGCCATGCCTGGAGCCCCCCGGGGAAGGTGCTGGTAAGCATGGAACAGTGGGAGCCGGTGCCACCGCCCTCCAGGGCACCTGACCTATGACCCCCGCTGTGGCTCCCAGCCAGCCTGAACCTCTGAGGCCCTGCAGACCCCACCGCAGGCCGTGGACACAGTCCAAAGGGACCCAGGCCTCATTCTGTCTGCTGTTCCAAACAGAGATGTTACCCACCCCTATTGCACACCAGCAGATGCACTTCTCCATCCAAAGCAAGCAAAGGCCAAGCACTCCCACACCTAGATCAGGGTAATGAAGGGGAACCCACAGGCCATATCATGAGCCCTGGTGAGAATCAAGTCTGCACGGCTGGCTCACTTTGTGCTGAGAAGTCCCTTTACCCTCTGAGCCTGGACATCTACACCTGAAGAGCAGGATAAGCATACGACCCTACCCTGCACTACCACTGGGGAGCCGGCAGTGTGACCTGTCTACATAATCTTCTGCTTCCGTCTGACATTCAGCCATCCTGTGGTTGTCACCACACACAGGACCTATAGGCTAACTGTGGTCGTTTTAAGAAGCAGTCTGGGGCTTGGTTCCTGGGAAAGGAAGCCGGATCTCCTAAGTGAGAGCTCTGATTTCCCTTCAGGCTTCAAGACCTTTGCTGGGGCTCACGACTCCATCTACTGAAGATGCATGAGACAGTCATCCAGCCAAGACTCCTGTCACCATGTGGTGGTCTATCAGACAGGATGGGTGTCCCCAGAGCTCTGGGACACAATACGGCTGACAACCGCACCAACCGGTGACGTTGTTGGACCAGGTACAAACTGAGGCCATCAGTCTCTGTTGACAGTGGCCTGGGTGTGTGGAGACCCTCACCCCATCCGGCCAAGACAGTACAATGTGCTTTTCTTGGCGCGCACCGGGCAGGGGTGCCTGACTCCTCCTGAGTTATGAGCGCTCAGGGTTTGGACTTCCTGCTCATAAGCTCAACTCCAGTCAACTGGTAGACAGAATTATACCCACACTGACCTGCTGAAGAAGCCGCAGAAGTAAATATTGCCTCGGGTCAGAGCCGCTCCTGGAATCTCAGAAGTTTGGTGAAAGCTGCGGGGGCAGGGGTAATACATCACCACCGCCCGCCTCTGTTTACAACTGTGTAATGCCTTTTATGACTGCCTCTCTCTAGCCTGAATATTTGTTTTATTGCCCCTGTAGGGAGATTTTTCCATTTGGCAAAACTCTTCAGATGGTTTTAGTCATGTTAACAACCCCTCATTAAATACAGAGGAGTAAACAGAGAAAGTTTCGTTTCTTTGCTACTTTGTCTTTCTCTTTCTTTTCTTTTCTTTTCTTTTCGGTTCTTTGTTTTTTGGTAACCTTCTGGAAGAAAATTATGAAATGAACGATAGGGGATAAAGAGTGTTCCCATGTTGCTCTCAGCTCCTTCCTGGGTGGGCATTCCCCAGGAAGCCCGCCCTGCCTTTCCAAGAGGTCATTCCTTCAGTGAGGGGAAAGCAAAGACTTCAATCTGTTTCAAGGTGAGGGCTTGCTATGTGATCTCTGGATTTGGGGCCCTTGATGCTTGATTATTCTTCCCCTGTGGCCCAGGAAGCAGGAGGCACATCTGCTTCTGGCAGGAAAGGCATCTTGGGGCTAGAGCACCTGGAAAGGATCGGTGGGGAGTGGTTAAAGAGGAGAGCCAGGTGGATGG
>NW_027527853.1:10005262-10011192 GCF_008692635.1 Crocuta crocuta | reverse complement strand
GTTGGTGGACATTTGGCTGGCTGGCTGACTGGCTGGCTGGCTGGATGGATGGATGGATAGATGGATGGATGGATTGGTGAGTGGATGGGTGAATAGATGGGTGGGTAGATGTTGGATAGAGGAAGGAATAGATGGGTAGATGGTAAAAGGGTAGATGGATGGATGGAAGGTTGGATTATAGATTTATGAAGGAAGTATAGCACCCTTGGTGGCACAGCCTAGGGCTCTAAGGCAAAACTTGGGTACTCTACAGAGGAAATGGGAGTATAAATGATCAGTCAACCTGGCTGCAAACATAGAAACTTTAGTCTGGGAACCTAAGAAGAAAAAGATTGCTATAAGCTGGAAGCCAATGAGACTTCATGGATGAAGCCAGAACTCCCAGTAGACATCCTGGATTAGCATTGCCTAAGAAAAAAAAGAAACAAATTGACAGATTCTTTGTTTGATAAATTATCCCTAAGCAAAACTACCATTCTACCTCCCCAGTGGGTTTCTGAGCAGTGGGTTGGTAGGATAGGTACCTTAGAGGTGCTGGGCTGTTCTCCCCAGCTGAGTCCATCTCCCACTTGCAACCGTGGGCCAGGCTACAGGTGGGTGGGGCCTGCCTTTGCACTTGGCCTTGAAAGCCACTCGGAGCAGCCTCCGTGTGAGGTCTTATCCAGTGCATCTGAGCTGCAAGACCACAAACTCCCAGCCACAGGGAGGTAAGGTGAAGAAAAAAGTACAAGTCCCTCCTCTGGACAAGGAGGGCCAGCGAGGCTGGAATCCTGGCTTCTCTGACCAGGGGACCAGCTGTGCAGGCAGCAGGCCTAAAGCCTCCTCCATGACCCACAGTGGGGCTTGACCTCTTCCCCCATCTGCGCATCCCACTAGAGCAGGATACTCCTCATGCGATGCTCACCCCTGGGATGATGGCTCCTTGTCTTTGCCCGGCCTCTGCCCATGCCACCTAAAACAGAAGGAGCTGGGCTTCGTGTACCTGAGCCTGGGCCAGAGGACAAGGAAGGCTGGTGATGCTGGGGAGAAAGCTTGTCTCTTTCCGACTCGGTCATGACCAGACTGTTTCTGGAAAATCAGGGTTGGGGCTGATATAGAATTAAAATGCTCATGGCAGGAGTGCCTGGGTGGCCTAGCCAGTTAAAGCGTCTGACTTTTGATTTCAGCTCAGGTCATGATCTCATGGTTGTGAGATCCAGCCCCTGCTTGGGATTCTCTCCCTCCCTCTGTCTCTGTCTCCACCCCGCCATTGTGCACACATAGCACGCTTGCACTCTCTCTCAAAATAAATAAAAATAAACTCTAAAAAAATAAAATAAAATAAAATTTTCACGGCAGAAAAGAGAGATGGAAGAAAGGATCATTCCCGTACTGCTTTAATGTACCATTTCACACCATAAAAAGATTCCATAGTAATAAAACTCCAGAAATCCCCTCACTGAGAAAATGGATGATTCCAGAACTTGTCTTCCCAGTACCCTCCCCACCCTCTTCCCACATGTCCTGAAGGCCCAGGGAGAAAGCTCACAAAGAGGGACTCCATTATGTCCTGAAGAGTGTAGACTCTGGAGTAGGGTTACCAGGCTCAGCAAATAAAAATCCTGGACACCTAGTTAAACTTGAACTTCAGATGAACATGAGTGATTCTTTCTGGTATAAGTATGTCCTATGCAATATTTGGAACATATATTAAAAAAAAGAAAGAAAACATTCATTGCTTAGTTGAAATTTAAATTTAACCGGGCTTTGTAGGACACTCTTCCATCCTTCACCAAGAACAGTCCTACTCCAGAGCCAGGCTAAGTTGATTTTATTCCCAGCTCTGCAAAGAGTGGCTGTGATCGTAGTTCCCAAATCTGGGGCGTGGGGTTAATACTGAACCCACCTCAAAGGCAGGCGTGAGCATGAAGGAAGAGAAAGGCATACAACATTAACTCATATGTAAATGTTATTTATCCTAAAGGGCTCACACCTCCCATCACCCAGGGGTTTGTGTAGAAGCTGGTGTGCATTCCCTATGCTCGATGCTGATGGAGCTCCAGATGCTGAAACCAGTCTACCCAGAGGCAAGGGTAACGGGAGAGAGAGAGGGGTGAGGCTGGGAACAGCAGAATTCATCTAGACGTGACTCCAATGATTTTGGTGATGGGCACAGGGAGAATTGAGTGGGTATGTGAGAGCTAGTGTGGTTGCTGAGAGCATAGACCTGAACCCTTGGAGCCCCTGGGTCTCGCTTTGCCTAGAACACTAGCTCCGCTCGTCCAGTGCTCCTGAGGATGTCCTGGAAACTACTACCCCCGTCTTAGGGGTGTCCATGAGGCAGTCTTTGGACAGAAGATCTGGCTTGCTGGATGTGCACATCCACTTACGGTAAGCCCTGCCTGTGTATGTGCCCCCAAACTGGCCAGGACCCTGCTTCGAGGCCCTTCGTCCACGAGCCCTGACTCAGCCTCCCTGGGGTCCTTCCTTGTAGGAGGAAACTAGGCTCTTGGAACTGACTCCGAGGCCAAGCTGGGATCCAGCTGAGGAAAGCATGGCCAGCCTGACGGATACTCAGCGCTGGCCCTGCGTACTGGACTCTAAAAGGATCCCCAGATATCTGCCATGAAAGAGACTCCCTTGTGTGACTTTGTTTTACCTCTTTGGGTCCACGTGGTTTGTTTTGGGGGGGAGGGGAGAGGTAGTATCAAATAATACCAAAAAAAAAAAAAATGCTCTGTCGTTAGGCAGCGTTTTCAAACTTCAGATCTTTTTGTATCACTGTCTGGAGTTTTGTTGTGTCTCCAACCACCTATACTAGTGCATACTATGTTAATTTAAATTTCCTTGCTTCTTAAATCATGTATTTTTAAAAAATGAGATCCACCCTGAACAGTATCTGAAATGTCTGCTTTAATGTGCTAGTTATAATTTTTTCTTCTTACTTTTAAAAATAAAATATAAATCCATATCTTTTTTTTTTTTTACAAATAATGTTTTCAGATTATCTTGTCAGTTATCTTGTCGGTTACCAATGATTTGGTGCAAACATTTCACCTTGTACTAAGGTCCCTGAAAGGCCAACCATTCAACTCTAAAGGAATGAACAACCCAGGCCAAAGGGCAGAGGGCCATGGGCAGGCCCTTGGACTGGGCACCCGGGGTGTAAGGATCATCACGCGCAATTAAGCCGTGGAGATGCACCTCAACAGCCAGACCTCTGCCTGCCTCCCACCTTGAACTCCACATGACTGAGGTATTTCTGAAGAGCAGTGACTCTGGGTGCTGCGTAGAGAGAGATCTGGAAGACCTCACAGGGAGGGGGGATTGCTTTGGGCTCTGCTGGAAAATGGAGTTCCCTAGCAGAGGAAGAAAGGTGAAGCCTTGTAACTAGAGATAGTGACATAAGCAAAGGACACAAGAGAAAGAGTGATGGGCTCCACTGTCCTGAATTTGGGAGGCACCGCTAGGGCTGGACACAGAGCTCAGGAGAAAAGTCACAGTCTAGTAGCCCCTGGCCTCCAAGAGCATTGGCATGTAATTGTTAAATTCAGATAGCTTGCCAGCTGAAAAACTGGAGATTTTTACCTAAAATGCGATTCTTGGTGTCCTTATTTAAAATCCTAACTCGCTCCCCTTCCCTCGGCTCCATTTTCCCATAGAATCTAAGAACCTTCTGTAGATTATGTGTTTACTTACTTATGTTTTGTGTAGCTTTTCTCTTCCCTGCTTCCTCCCTTCCCTTGGGGATATAAACTCCCAGACTAGGTTTGGGGGGTTTCTTTTTCTTTCTTCCTTTCCTTTTCTTTCTTTCTTTCTTTCTTTCTTTCTTTCTTTCTTTCTTTCTTTCTTTCTTTCTTTCTTTCTTTCTTTCTCTTCCTTTAGTAAAGTACTTCAAACACTTAGCCAGTGTCTGGCACATAGTAGGTGCTCAATAAGTATTTTAATAAATTGATAAAGGAAGTGGCCGGCTCTGATGTGTCCCATGCTAATGCCTATCCTGGGGTGGGGGTGGGGGGCACTGCCAGGGAGGAGGTCTCCGTTCTCCTTTGTCCCAGCCCACGCGGGCCCCTCCAGTGACTCCCTAGGCTGCAGGGACAAAACCATATTTGAGGCAAAAAAGAAGCAAGCGAGAAACTGTAATTCCCTTTAGCAGGAAGGCTCCCCGCAGCTCCCCGCAGGCTCTGAGTTCCAGGCTCCAAGACGTGCCAACTCCCGCCTTCTCGATTTTCCACAGAACACTTTAGTTTCACCTCGCTGCGCAGGGATCAGGGGAGAGCCTGAGCCTTGGTCCACCGGGACCTCGGGGACGGGAGGGGGGAGGGAGGAATGGGGGCGTGGGAGGTGCCAGGGTGAAGCAGGGGTGGGAAGCAGAGGGTGTGGGAGACTTTGCCACCAGAGGGCGCCCGAGCTCAGCCGGCGCGCTCTTTCTTGTCCGCAGCCCGCCAAGCCGCACAAGTTCCGCGATTACCGGCCCTGCTGTCCTGAAAAAAAAAAGTGGAGTCCCAGAAATGCCTGAGGATTGACTTGTCCACTGGAATGTTAGTTTTTAAGGGCAAGACCAACCCAATGCGTTTCCCGGCTCTACGCCCAGTGCCCAGAAATAAGCTCGGCTTGGAGTGAATGAACGAATGGAAGTTCACGGTGCATCTAATCGGGCGTGAAAGTAGTTTCAGAAAAAGAGATAGAAAAGACACCCATCCTCACCACCTGAGTCCTCGGAGTTCTTGCAGCTTCCTGCTGGATGTGGCCCTTGGCTGGAGCTGCTGAGCCCAGGCCCCGCCGCCCCTGCCCATTCCCCTGTGGCGCCGACTACCGGACTGCCCAGGTAGAGAGACCTGTCCCCACCCCACCGCGCCCCTTGAATGGGGGCGGGGATGGAGTCCACTCCAAGGTCTAGCTCTGCCAGTAAGCAGGAGGTGGCTGGAGCGTCCTATCGTCACTAATGAGGTCACAAAGCGTGCTCCTCTCACCCCTGCGCCCCCTGGGCCGCCGGCCTGCACCCCTCACTGCTGGGCTAGGGCGGTCTCAACGTGTCCAGGTTGGGGCGCGGCCAGCCAGGAGTTCCCACACCGCCCAGGGACGACTCTGTGGGTGCTGTTTTCTGGACCAGAAAGGCCCACGCAAGGAGGACTGCCCTGGGGTATAAGGGAGAGAGGAAGAGGGGAGTTCTCCCAAAACTCTGGTTCGCGCAGGGCGTTCACTGGGAGACGGAGAAACTGCTGAAGCTTAAACAATTATTCTAGCTTCCATTTACCGAGTGCTATGTGCCAGACTCAGGGGTGAGTACTTCACGCCTGAGACAGGAGTGTCCATCATCCCCTCCCCTCCCCCAGTTGCACTGTGAACAGTCCATTTCACAGTTGAGAAAACAGAGGTACAGAGAACTAAGTAAATTCACGTTTACTTAGAATTCACGTTAAATTCACGGAGCCGGCAGAGGAGACTGTTTCCTTTCCGCCGCACAATATTCTAGAGTCGCAAGTTTACAGGTCAGGAAACTGAGGCTTGGTTACCAATGACGGCGTTGGCTTGGAATGAGAGTGATCGGACTGCGAAGACTGGTCTCCCCTCCGCCCCCCGACCCCATAGGCCTAGTTTGCGGGGCCACAGTGCTGCGCGATCCTGGGCCGGTGGTCACCGCGTGCTTCCAGACTCCAAAAACCGGACGGCTCTTAGCCATCTTGGGCCTCGGCACGCATCGATTTGTTTGGTTCTCTTTGGTCCTCCTTCAGTTCCCCTGGGACTCCATCTTTCCACCTGTTCAGTGGGCACAACAACCAGCGTTCAGCCGAGCCCCGCTGCGTTCCTCGCTGCAGGTCGAGCCTTACGGAGCAGGGCCCAGCGGAGCGGAGGTCAGAGGCCGAAGCTCGTCGCAGCCCCTGGAGCACCCCGGGCGCGGAGGGGTGAGGAGGGGACCCGACTGGCGGCCGTTTGGGAAGGGGAAGGCG
>NW_027527853.1:9989983-10005183 GCF_008692635.1 Crocuta crocuta | reverse complement strand
TCGCGCCTCTAAAGTGCCCGGCGCGCGCCTCCCGCCGCCGCACTTTCACTCTCCATCGCCGCGTTCGCTCAGCGTCCCGCCCGCGTCCGCGCGCTGTCCGCCGGTGCCATGGATGCCAAGGTCGTCGCCGTGCTGGCCCTCGTGCTGGCTGCGCTCTGCCTCAGCGACGGTGAGTGCGCTCGGCTGCGGAGGCGTGGGCGCTCGGCTCCTCCGCCCACGCCCGCGCCGTCCCGTGCTAACCTGGCTCGCGCCGCCGTGCACAGGGGAGGTCGAGGCCGACCCCTTCGCCGGGCGCGCCGATCGAAGCCCAGTCGTAGCACCCACCACCCGCCCTGAAGCTTCGCACTCCGCTGCAGGGCTCGGGGTCTGGGACGGTGGCGGCCGCCGGACTCGAGCGGCCGCACCGGGTCGGACTGGATAACTGACTGGGAGCGCGCCGGGGGCGCCGGGGAGTAGAGCAGAGTCGGGAGCCTGCGGCGCCGGGCTCTTGTCCCCCCTCATCCCACCCGCAGCCAGTGCCCTCCAGCGCGCGGCTCGGTGCCTGCAAGCCGAGGGACTCCGAGGCCCCGCTGCGCTGGGCGCTGGAGAGGCGTGTGCGGGAGAGCGCTTCGCGAAGCGGGCCCCGCAGCGCGACGCGCTCCTGGTGGCGGTGCGGCCGGTGCTGCTGCGCGGCGTCCCCTCTAGCCGAGGCCGGCCCTCTCTCTGCACCCACCCTGGCAAGGCTTCTCGGGCGAGCCAAACAGAGCAGCTGTCGGGTTTGCGCCACCAGCGCGGTCGCGCTTCTGCACAGCTCCGCGGTCCGCAACGACGCGGCTAACCTGGGCGCGCGTCCAGCCACTGCTTCCTTGCCTCTTCCCGGGCTCACTGAAGAGAGGCCCAGGGGCCGCCGGGGTCTCTCGTGCCCCTCCCCTGTCCCCCAAACACACCTGCAGACAGGCGCCTTTGTCACCGGCCAGGCCATCACTCTTCCCTCAGAATGAGCGCTGCAGCAAAGTTCAATCGCCAGGGCCTTAGGCCACTGGGGAAGGTGGTGTCCTGTTTCACTGGGAGAGGGAGAGAGCTTTATTTTCTTCCGAAGCTTAAGAGAAACCTCGCTGCCCTGTCACAGGACACCACTGCTGCAAAACAAAAATAAAACTCTTGGCTTTAAACACGAAACAAGCCGTGTTAGTTAGACCACGCTCTCCTTCCTTGGCTGCAAAGTTGCCAACAAAGCCTGCATGGGGTTGAAGGACACTTGGAGTGTTCCGCGGGGCAGCCGCAGGCCAGGGGCCCTGAGCGCCAGCAGCCCCAGGCTGGGTTCCGCCGCTGACCCTCTGCATCCTCACAGGCAGTGGCCTGGAATCCAGCGTGCGTACGGTGAGCACGCATGTGTCTGGGGCAAGCATGAGGGCCAGGGCTAGCAGGGGTTCACAGCTGACTGCCTGGGAAGTGTTCTTTAAACGTGCACCAAGTTGATGGTCAGAGCTGCAGGGGGCCTTCTAGCCACAAGAAAAAGTATGCGAGGCTGAGTCTCTGTGCGGAAGCCCTGGGTCACAGGGGACACTGTGGTTTGAGCATTAACAATTGAGTGGTGAGAGTGGTGTCATCGTGCACCTCTCCAGGGAAATGGTGCTTCCTCTAGCTGTCCCCCTCCCCTGGGAAACTGCAGACAAGACCCGAATGCAGGGACCCAGGTGTAGCCTGCCGGGAAGGAGCACGGAAGAAGCAGGAGGACTCACTAACAGACTCATCCTGACCCAGGGAAGGGTTGGTTGTTTCTCCCTCTGAGTTGCCCTCTTGATGGCCAAGGGGCCAGATCAGGGTAGGATCTTGGGCTCTAGGTCTGTAGGTCTGTCTGGCTCTCCTTGTGTGTACAGGGCTCGAATGTACTTCTTGACCTCCTGGAGCCTGTATCCCTATACTGACTCCCAGAGCTGCACTTGAAGATACCCTTGTTCAAGGTCAGGCTCTGCCTCCCGCCCTCCCTCCACCTGACCTCAGCCAAGCAGCTGGGCCCCTAGATGCCCTGGACTTTCAGGGGTTATATCCATCTAGGCAGGGCCCCATTCTGAGGCCCAGCCGGAGAGGCTGGCCAGGGCTCCTGTTGCTGCGTTGGAGTGGAAACTTCTCTTGGAACAGCTCTTGAACAGAGCCAAGTGCACCAGGTCCCAACCCCGGTAACATCTAGGCCAGTCAGGTGTCTCACCTGTACACAGAGTCACATCCAAGCCAGTGGGAAAAGTTAGTAATATTGACAAAAAGCTGGAGGAGAAGACAGCAGGTGAGTTCTCTAGGTAAGAGCCCTGAGCTGCTCTGTCCCTTTAAAAAAAAACCTATTGAAATGCCCCACTTGATAGGCAGGCAACTGGGTCCTGGGAGCAGGAATAAGAATTACCTTTGAAGGAAATGGATAATCCCAGGGGGTAGAAGGGGGGAAAAGAGAGAAGAGAAAGCCTGTGTTTTGAGCTCAGAATCAGCTCTGATTTCTGGCCTGATCTCCACTATTTGGTTAGTGGAGCCAGAACAGCTTCCCGGACACAAGGAGAGCAGCAGCCCCCACCCCCACCTGCAGGCAGCGCCACCGGCTGCAGCACTCACACTGGGTCCCTTTCAGCTTGCTGCTGCCCTAGGGTTGGGACCCTTCCTGTGTCACCACTCAGCCCTGGTTCCCCAGTCCCTAGTCAGCTCAGGAGGACACAGGAGAATTCCAGGGAGACTGGAGGCAGGACACTCGGAGGGGAGACTTTGGCTTCTGTACCCAGACCCCCTAGCCCCTGGCACCCCTTTACCCAGACCACCCAGCCTCCAGCCCCCGGGTGGCTTTCCCAGGCGATCTGGTCACAGGGCAGCCTGGGCAGTACAGTAAAAGCATCTACGGCAGGGATTGGGTGCAATTGCCGAAAGCCGGGCCCCAGCAATGACTTTCTGGAGTCAGTTCGGGTATACATGTGAGGGCTGCTCCGGGGGCGCTCTGGGGCCCTGAATCACTGAGCACCCTGAAGTTAGGCTTTCTCCTTGCTGGTTTTTAGGTATTCAAATTTGATCCTTTTCCCCTGACTTGATGACTATAATAGGCTGCTGTTTGCAAGCCATGCCCTCTCTGAACTGAACACAGCCTTTAGAAAAATTAAGTCCCTTACAAGGTTCCTGCAGCGTCCTTAGGTCTCTTGCCCCAAAACGCAGAACTTCAGAACCACCGGGAGGCCTCTAAGAGCTCTGTAAACAGACAAACTTTTTTTTTTTAATCTCTGGACTAAATATTCTCAGACATACATTTAAGCCCTGATGAAAGGATCCACAAATTCAAATAATTTGGGGTATTAAGTGGGGCTTGGATAAAACCTGCAGAAAAGAAAAAAAAATAACCCACAAAGATCGCAGCCCCCAGGGCTTGCAATTCTAGACTTAAAGGGTGAGTGGTGGGTTCTGCCAGAGCCCTTTGCTTATTTAAACTAATGAGTGTCAATTATGGTATTTTGCAAATTGGTGAATTGGCAAACAAAGAGGTAATACAGCCCAGGAGGCTGTAGCATCCTGCACAATGAGAGCCACTTTTGACTCCAGTCCTGATAATCTCCCAGCCTTCAGGGGAGTGCAGGGGAGAAGGTGGACCCTTGGCCTGCCCTCTGGGGATTCCCAGGTAGGAAGCCTGCCAGGATTCTTTTGTGGTTGCCTGGGTGTAAGGTGAATGTGAGGAGAGACGATTGCAGGTGGGGGGAGGGCAGCATTCCCAGGGCAACTACTGCTTCTTCTGGAGCCTCCTGCTTCCCCCTCCTCCTTCCCAGATTTGGGGGGAAGGGAGGAGGGGAGGCCTTGCTAGTTGGCCCTGGGGGATTGTTTTTTTTTTTTTGCAAAGAATAACTGGGAACCCCAGTACCTTGGATTGAAACAGTTGTCTCCTGGGATTAATAGATTTTATTTTAAGACACAGCGGGGGGGGCTTCTTTTAAATCCCCCACCCCCAGGAGAGCTCACTGTGCTGCCCCAGAGGCCTTAGCAAGGATGCACCCGTGACCCGTCCCACGGCTCTGGATCCTAACATCATTCCACCGCCTTAACCCTTGGCTGCAGACACATTACATACATGTATCCCCAAGGTCTGGCAGGGTCCTAACACACTGCGTTGTTTCTGTTACCTCTCCTAGGGAAACCGGTCAGTCTGAGCTACAGATGCCCGTGCCGATTCTTCGAGAGCCACGTTGCCAGAGCCAACGTCAAGCATCTCAAAATCCTTAACACTCCAAACTGTGCCCTTCAGATCGTGTAAGTCTAAACATCACCTCCCAGGAGTGTTGCATCTAATGGGCATAGTAGCACCTAGCTCAAAACTTGTAAATGCTGGAGAGCTGACACATGCTGAGCCACCAGCCTTGAACTTGGCATAATTAGAGGCAGCTGTGATGACCACCACCAGGCCCCGGAGTAAGCCACTGGGCAGGAGCTTCAAAAGCCACTCTTACCCTTGGCACCCTGCTGTGCCCCTAGAGGTTCTTGTTTCTCTTTTCCAAGCTTCGTCCTTCAGCACCGGAAATGGCAGTACAGTTGGATGCCTCCAGACTTGGAGAAGCAAGGGCTTCACCAGAGTTTCCTCCAGAGTCTAGCCCTTTGCTAGTAACAGTTGTCTGTCCTGCCAGTCTCCAGGCTTTGGTGATCTAAATCCATCCTTTATCAACAGCAAAATCCCACAAGACCCAAATTCAGGCTAAGTCTTTAGCCATTGGGTAAAACTCGGAATTTTCAGCTCCCTTCACTGCATTTTCTCAAACACAACACATGAGGTTTTGTTTTTGCTGGTGTTGAGGGCAACTGTTGAGATCTGATCTCATTCGTGTGGGGAATGAGACAGACTAAAGTTACACCTATACAACACACAGAAATCTCTCGCCTGGTTTAGTAAGAGAGCCACGCTCGCCGTTCGTTGCTTGGCCCTTGCGTGCTCTGAGGCACCCATGCTTGTGCACAGTGAGGTGTGGTCACGTGGCTAGACTCCAAGGTGCTGAGGCTCAGGGTCCCTCGTGGGGAGTTCACCTCCTGGAAGGTCCCAGTGCTGAGAATGGGGAGGGGGCACAGCAGTTGGAGTGAAAGCTGCAACTGCCAGAAACCTTTTCCACCTGGCACCAACTGTTTTTAAGTTGGTTTTTGTCTTTTTTTGCTAACCTTTGCTTCCTTGAATGTGTTTGTCATTTACAGGATGCTTTAGACCCACTAGAAGATGGATGTTTTTTTCACTGACTTTTTTTTTTTTTATAAATTTTTTAATGTTTATTCATTTTTGAGAGACAGAGCATGAGCGGGGGAAGGGCAGAGAGAGGGAGACACAGAATTGGAAGCAGGCTCCAAGCAGAGCCCAAGAACATGGGGCTCGAACTTACGAACTGAGTGATCATGACCTGAGCTGAAGTCAGACGCTTAACGACTGAGCCGCTCAGGCACCCCTCACTTACTTTCTTAAAATAAATACTATCTCTCCTTTGAGAAGTATTTTATCAGACATTGAATTTAGCTCCATAGACCTGCTTTGCAGTTCAGATTACACTGGTCCACTTGCTAGGAATGCACCTTGAAGTTAAAGAAGCCAGACATGATTTGCTGGTCTGGGCAAACACAGAATTAAATAAGAAGCAGTCGTGGCCACATTTAAACCCCTTGCTCTGTACCACGCCCTTCCTCTGCATATGTCAGTCACTTAACAGGAGGGCTGTATGACTCCCGGCGGTGTCCCCGAGCCACTGTGCTGGCCTTAGTTGTCCCCACAGAGCCACACGTGGCTGGGTCGCGGAGTCCTCAGACTGCTTCAGATTGCCCACTACCCAGGGCTTTAGGGAAGGGGGACCTGGAGAGTGAAGTCCAGTCTGCCCCTGGGAGGATGGGGGGCAGCGTGAGTGGGGCAGAGACTTGGAAGAAGGTGCCCTTCAAAATTAAAAAAAAAAAAAAAAAAAAGATGAACCTGGAACATTGAGGGAACTTGTGAAATCTCTCTGGAAACCATTCTCTGGCAAATTGCCTACACTGTCCCTCCCTCCCTGCCCCGTCACCCCTCTTCCCCAGACTACCGCAGTCCCTCTTCGCAGGCCTCCTACCTCCCTACTTACTCTTAAGTCTGTCTACCACGTACTTTCAAGATGATCCATCCAAATAAGAACCTGCCTTTGTCACTCTCCAGTGTAAGCGCCGCGATCTTACAGAGAAAGGCCCGCTCCTCTGCCCTCATATCTATGCAGGCGCCTCTTTGGTGCCTTTGCTCTTGCTTTGCCCTCTTGCTCAGCTCCCTCTCATCCCTCAAAGGCCAACTCAGGTGTTCCCTGCTGTGCCTTCTGCCTGGGCTCCCCCGGAAAGCCTCTTCTCACCTCCCCTGTCTCTGTGGCCGGACTTGCCACAGTGCCAGGAATATGTTCCCCTGAGCTCCTCCCGAACCTGAGCCCGCCACGTGGGGCGTGGAGCACCGGTGAGGGTCCGGCTGCACACTGTCTCCTCTTCTGTTTTGGCAGGGCGAGGCTCAAGAACAACAATAGACAAGTGTGCATTGACCCGAAGTTGAAGTGGATTCAGGAATACCTGGAGAAAGCTTTAAACAAGTAAGCACAACAGCCAAAAAGGACTTTCCACTAGATCTACTTGAGGAAAGCTAAAACCCGTGTGGCAGATGGAAGGGCGAGGTGTGGGGGAGGAAGGCCTGAATGGGGGGGCCAGGCGTGCCTTGGGGGTAGCGCATTGACCTGGGAACGGGCTTGAGGTCGGCCCGGCATGTAGACAACTGCATTTATAGCCTATGGTACGATACCGCAGCTTATGTCCACCCGTGCCCCATACCCTTGTGCACTGGCTGTTCTACAACTGGGGTTTTTCTAAGGAATTCTGTTGTACCAACAGCTTTTCCCGCTGTCGGTTCTCTCTCGTAATCCTCATAATCACGTCATTCCCATTATCATTTTTTAATCAGTGATGACTTCCCGATCTGTATTTGGTTTGTTGTGGAGCTTTTCTTCCTTTGCCCCTGGGGCGTCTGGGCACAGTCAGGTGGCGGCCGAGCATGGAGCTCAGAAAAGTGTCCTTCCTTCAGACTCAGAGGAAGACCGTGGGCGGCTCCCGCAGCGGGCGCCTGTCCTAGAATGACAGCCCAAGGTGACCCTCTGATACTGACCGGTGCTAGGCAACGGCCACCACCTCCACCTCCTCTTTCGAGCTCAGTGATTGGATCTGTAGGCTCCGTGTAGAGGCTACTGTCCCTGGGGACTGTGCTCAGAGACCCTCTCCCGGTCATTCCCAGGCCTCTCCCCGCCTCCAGTAACACGCTTTCATCTTGCTTCTGCTTCCCATTTCTGTACATGCTCAGTTGGAGGAGAGGACCTGCCAGGGCTCCTGCCCGACAGCCCCCTCCTCCCTCCGCCCTCCCCTCCTGCTCAGGCCCTCTGTGAGAATCTTCTCTGGCCTCCCCCAGAATGGGGCTGGCCCTCTCCTGGTGGGGTGGGAGATCCTGTCTTCGCCTTCCCTCGAAAGGCAGGTGTTTGCAGAGTCGAATGCAATTTTCAATCGGGACTTGTTTTGAGGAATTTGGTTCTGTGATTGCCTCTGACGCTTACATATGCCACGGAGGCTGTACACACTCTGCAATCAGAAGTGAAAACACAAATGAATAAATGAGCCTCTTGCCACTAACCCCTCCTCCTGAAACTACAGCCGAGTTTCAGGCTCCAATCAGAAATGTTGGCAGGGTGACATTTCCATGGGTAAATGGGATCACACAGATGGGCCTGGTGGTATTTGTAACTTTCTGCAAGGCATTTTTTATATATTTTTTGTGCACATTTTTTTATGTTTCTTTAGAAAACAATTGTATTTCAGAATATATTTATAGTCGAACAATTCATATATTTGAAGTGGAGCCATATGAACGTCAGTAGGTTACGTTTCTCTATGATCTTAAACTACTGGCAATTTGTAAAGAAATATATATGATCTATAAATGTGATTGCAGCTTTTTAATGTTTAGCCACAGTGTTATTTTTTCACTTGTACTAAAATTGTATCCAATGTGACATTATATGCACTAGCAATAAAAATGCTAATTGTTTCATGGTATCAACCTCCTACTGGATGTGGGAATTTATTTACCTGAAATAAAATCCGTTAGTTGTTAGACATGGGGCTCAGATACATTTCTGGAGTTTATGAAGATGAGGTGGCCTGCTGGTCAGGTGCCTTGAATCGCTCCTGCCGAGTTCACATGTGAGCATGGGCCTGGCTCAGGAACAGATGAGAGCTGCAACTTCAGTTTTTGAGCCTTTTTTTTTTTTTTAAACCCAATGGAAACAACAGTGCTAGTTTTCTGAAGAATAATATTTGACTCACTAATTCCTCTTCCCCTTCCTCCTCTTCCTCAGTTCTCCTAACACTCCCACGTAATCTCCAGACTCAACTCTCATAATATCCAGCTTTCACGTTTTCCCACGTAAAAATCCCA
Source organism: Crocuta crocuta (assembly GCF_008692635.1). Taxonomy (NCBI): domain Eukaryota; kingdom Metazoa; phylum Chordata; class Mammalia; order Carnivora; family Hyaenidae; genus Crocuta; species Crocuta crocuta. Next base: position 9,996,740 of record NW_027527853.1, on the reverse strand, counting down.
TAATTCCAAGCCATGGTTAATAGCAAACTTACACAGGAGCAGGTGGCCTTACCCCATAAATCATTAAATACCATTCAGCTTGAATCATTTTAATGTGACAGTCATGAGCCAGTTGCTCTAATCAAATTGTGCTAACCAGCTCTCTCCTTGCTCTCCAGAACAATCCCAGTCACTCCCAGGGGGAGTCCCCAGGCATCCAGAAAGGAGAAGGTGGGATCAGGCTGCCTTCTTTCTCCTCTCCTGGATGGCCATCTGAATGTTGGGCCTCTAACCTCCAAAGAATGATTCAATGTGAAGTGCAGATATTTTTTAGCTGAAGCAGAGAGTTCAGCTCTGCACTGAGAAGGAGGGAAGGCTGAGGAGATGGGATCGGGGGGCCAGGGCGGGGGAGTTAGAAGGCCAAGTCCAGCCTGGCCCTGGGACTGCCTTCACACCCTTTCAGATGTGAATGCCTTTCTAGGTTGGAAATTTCAGGCAATAGCTGAAATTGGCCATGGCTATAGCCAGTTCACAGATGTTCTGGAAGTCTGGCTAATACTTCTCTTTGAGTCAGGGGGAAAATGTCTGCTTCATTTTAATGAAGTACTTTGCCCAGGGGCCTCCAGGCCTAAGATGGAAGACAGAGTTAAGACTGATCCCCAGGCCAGTGTTGAATACTGTGCGGACTGAGACAGACCCGAGTTCATTTCAACATCATTAATGGTTCTACTGATTTTATCTAAGGGGGCGCAGAGAAGAAAAAATGGGGAAAAAAGAAAAGATAGGAAAAAAGAAGCGACAGAAGAAGAGAAAGGCTGCCCAGAAAAGGAGAAACTAGTTCTCTGCCACTTCGAGATGGACCGCAGTGCGCGCTGCTCTTGTCTCTCCCGTGCTTTGTAAATTTGCTCTAACCCTCCTCCAGGGCACACCCCTTGCCTTCCGTGCAGGTGCTCAGACTTCCTTGGAGGAGCAGCACTCCTCTGGCCACACTGGCTCCCATATTTAGGTGCTTTTTAAGGCCCTTCCTGGTCTGCTAAGTTATGAAGAAAGTAGTTGTGCAGAGACTGGGGTGTGGTCTGGGAAGAGGAGACTATGCTCAGGACTCTGTCTGGAGTGGCCCTGGGGTCTCCAGCATTGCGCTGGGCTGCTGAACCCCGCCCCACCCTCCACTCCCTCTCTCAGAAGTGCCCGTGACCACGGGAGCACACCAGCTCCACACACTCACAGTTTGCCTTCCTGCTGAGGCCAGAGGGCGGTTGCCCAGCCTGCACAGAGCCATCTGCTGTCCCAGCAGCGGAGCCTCGGCGAGCAAGGCCTTCTGCAGTCAATCCCCTTGAGCACTGCTGCTGCTGCCCGCACAGCCTTCGTGGGGCCAAGCTAGCTATGGCCATGCCTTTCCCAGGTGATGACTGACTCTCTCCCAAGTGGCCCTCCACCCCTCTGCCGCCTGGGGTGGGACTTCTCCAGGCCTGAGGCTGTGAGAGCAGCTTTACCTCTGAGCAGGGGTGGTTTCTGGACACCGAGTGGGTGGCAGCTCTGCATTCCCGGGGAGCAACTGTGGAAAATACTTCTCAGGGAGCCTCTTGGCTGGGCGATTCACTTTATAGATTCTTTAAACGGGTCCCTGACGCGGAGCAACTTTGTGAAGGGCCTACCCCTACCCATCTGCTGGGAGAGTCTCTGTGAACTTGTGCGATTAGGTTTTGGGACACAGCTGCCTCAGTCCTCACTCATAGGAAATATGTGCTTAAAGTGAATATAGTGTTCTAGAAAGCTCTAGAACCTTCCTCATACCACCCACAGATTTATGTCTAAGATTTTCTTGCCAAGTCTGCCTAATTTGGACCGGAAGGAGGGGGATTACCAGGGAGAGCAAGGCCCTGATTTCAGTAGTACTTTGAAAAAGGATACCTCGGATGTCTGGACTGTGTTCCTCCCATCCCACATAAACACTCACCCTGCACCCCAGGCCCCTGGTCATGATACAGTATGTGAATCCAGAAAGATGAAGTGGTTGGAGCACGTTGAACAGATGAAATCAGGAGATGAAAATCCAAGGTCCCCACCCGTCAGACTCACCTGGAACACTGTGTCCCCCTCATGCTTTAATGCCCTCCTCTGTGATGGCAGCACAGAACATGACAACCATTCCTTGCCCCCATTAGGGAAGCATCCTGCTAGGGTGCTGCAGCCAAAGTTCCTTTATTTCCCATCCCCGTCCCTTTTATGTGGCCAATCTCAGCCTGGGCCCCTCTTGCCAGCACTGGGCATAGCAGGCCTGCTCCGGGCTGTGCAGGGTGCCCTCCGCTTCCCACCCGCCCTGCCTCCTAAGGCATCGGGATGTTTGCTGGTCCTGGGCTGGGGCACCTGCGCTGGGTAGTCCTACCTTTACTAAAGCACTCGGGAGCCGGGCAGGCCCGTGCCCCATGTTCTCCGTTCCTCATACACCAGGAACAGCACATCTCAGTGCCTCCAGAGGGGCGGCGGGTCCTTCCTGAATACCACAGGGGTCGTTTGCCATCTAACAGTGGTGGGTCAAGCTACTGCTGTCCTGAGATGACAACCTGCTCTCTGCTGTGCTTTCTGCTCCTGCTGGGGGAGCTGGGGCTGAGGGGACTAAGACAGTTGGCCCCACATTAAGGAAAGCAGACGGACTCCAGTCCTGTCTTCCTATGACTTCACTGGCTCCTGGCCCTCACTGTATCTGACAAGCTGACGTAGCCCCAGCCCTGCTGAAGACAGGGTGGCCATGGAAGAGAGAAGTGCTGGACTCCATTCTGTTTTGGGTTGAATCTAGGCAGTGCTCACGCAGCTGTGCCGAGTGAACGGCGCACAGTCCCAGCACCGTCCCAGGACCATCCCTGCCGTTCTGGCCAAGAGGTCCCAGGGCCAGTTGTGGGGCTGGAGGGAGGTAGATGGAGGTGGTTGGTGGTGCCAAAGCCCCGGACGGGCAGGCAGCCTGCTCCGGGCTCAGTGCAGGACCGGGCCACACGGAGGTGAGCCCTTCCTCCGTGTCGGGGCTGAGGCAGTGTGCCCTGCCCTGTCATGTGACCACTGTGTCATGCCGTCTGTCTGTGTGCCCTTGTTTGTCCGCTGTGTCCCATGCTGCCTGCGCCTGGCTTTCTTCTCCACTTCCCATCGTCCACCCATCCCTCGGCTTCAGCCCTGGCTGCCTCTCTCGCCACCCTCCCCCTTCCCAGGGCCTCGGAAAGGAGGCACACACTCGGCGGCGATCTGGAAGTCAGGAGTGAGGTCCTGCTGCAACGGGGGCTCTGCGTCTTAGGCTTGCAGCCTGGGCGCCGTGGGAACCCGCCTTAACGGTGTCTCCCTCTGTTCTTGTTAACAGGAGGTTCAAGATGTGAGAGGCGCAGGTTGGGTCAGACGCCTGAGGAAACCTTACAATAGGAGCCCAGGTCTGAAACCAGTGTTAGGAAGAGCCCGCAGCGGCTCCCCCTGCGCCCAGGCAGGGCCCAGTACATTTCCAAGGGCTTTGTTTTGCACAGTTTGCCTTTACGTTCACCATTTGATTATGTAGCAAAATATATGGTGTTTATTCTTCATTTAGTGTGATTATCCAGTGTCACTGGTGACAGATAGGAACTTAGACTAAGGCCATTATTTTACTTGCTTTGTTATAATATCTTTCCCGTGGAGCCCCTCACCCAACTGGAGGTTCCTGAGTTTGGTATCTCCCTGAGCTGTGCAGTCTGAGACCCCAGATCATCCTATTCTAGGATGGAGAGCCCCTGGGACGTATCAGAACCAGGGCAGACCCTAGTGAAGGCTGCCCCATGAAGGGGGCGGGGGGGGGCTTCAGGGTCAAGTTTAGAGAGTCAGGCAGGAGCCTCACCCTTCCTCGGAGTGAGAGCTAGGGCCTTCCCCACTGCTGAGCAGCACAGGGCTTCTCCGAGCTGAGACAGGCAGGGGTGTGAGGCCAGGGCAGGGGGAGACGCACCCCTCATCCTGAGCTCTTCTCTACATCCCATCACACTGTTATCATTCTCTGTCTCATCCATCATCATGTGTCTCCAAGACTGTCTCCATCGCCCTGGAAAAAGACTCTCTCAAGACCAAAGCTTTCATTTAAACTGGGCACCAAGAAGCAAATCAAAGTGTCTCTCGTGTCACCCGGTTCTGAAAACACTGTGCACCTCTGTGTCTTGTTTGGAATATTGTCCGCTGTCCAATCCTGTGTTCTTGTTCAAAGCCAATGTCCTCGGGGCACGCACTGTCAGCTCCTCCGATGCAAAGGCTCAGAGTAAGGAGAGGTCTTTTGACCAGGTTCTGACCAGGGCTGTGATCCCTCTTGGGTGGACAACCTGGGTTTTCCCAGTGATCACAAACCCAAGGTGGATCAACAGAGCCCAAGGGAATTTGGCGCGCGCAGCAGTGTTAACCCATGTGGATGCCAGCCCTTTACACTTCTACAGTAGATATCTTGGAACACTGGGGAGTTTTTTCTCCATTGCATCCAACCATGATTGTTAAGGCGATAATATGAAAAGAATCCTCAGCTCTTCATTTTGGTTTTTGAAAAGCTGACCCATAAAATAATGACTCCTGGATGTGACAGTTCCTTCCCAATTAAAATCTAACCTCACCTTTTTCCCCACTTGGCAGTCCCATCACCTGCCATCTTGTACGGTGGCGTCTGGACTTCGCCCCTGCTGTTATCTTGTGCTTCCAGAACGTCCACCCCAGCTTTCCTGTTATAAAAGGGGGTGTTTGAGAAAGTAGGTTAAACCCTGACGTGTAGAGTGTTTTCCGTTACCGAGACCAGTTTGTAGAGTTACACTAAACAGTTTAAATGTGTTGGGTAGGCATTTGAGGGGTTTTTGCTTGTTGTGTTTCGTTTCACATTTCGTCTTACTAATACTTTGCCCTTTTTGGTTCAATATCCCAGTAAAAACTTTAAGAAAATGGAATAAAAGAAGGGCAAAACAAGGAAATGTATCTGTTGAGAGGACACTGTAAACAACATGCAGAAAGTATAATTTAGCAAAATAATCTTGAATTGCAGGTGTTTTTAGGTTTAATAATCTTTGTGTTATCAGTACTATGTTAATATTTCCATAACTATTCCTTTATATAGGATCTTCATGGTGGAAAGCCAGTCCCTCAGCCAAATAAAAATGTGTATCTTCAAATCTACTCTATTTTATTGAATAGAATAGAGTACAGGGACCCTTTATTAGTTAAAAGGAATACAGAACAGGTTTCAAAACTCTCTTTTGAAATTAACCCAACACTACAGGGCTCCTGAATTATATGTGAAATGATCGATTTTCAGTGAGATAGTCTTTTTCTAAGTCATCCAGGATATTTAAAACTCTCATGGAAAAAGTGGAACCATCTTGACCAGAGCCATTAAATCTCTTGCTCTGAGAAGATAAACGTGGCCCTAAATCTTGACTTCTGTTAAAGAATTGTTTGTTTCTCCCCCAAAGGGGGGAAATAGGTAAGAGTAGAAACTTCAAGGAAAATTATCTGCCTAACAATTGCTCTCTTTGCAAACTGCTCCTAAGTGGAGACTGCCCAACTAAAGCAAATATGCATTTAAATAGTCAATTTGCAAAGGAAAAGGCTCCCTGATCCCCTTTTGCTTTAAAAAGTCAAGTGCATCAGTTGTCTGGGGGTCACCCAGCTGTTCCTCCTTGTCCAGTGCTGCTCTACCTGACCTTCCCTTGGGCTCCGTGTAACCTCCAAGGCAGCTCTCCCTTGCTGGCCTTTGCATCAGGACCCAGGCAGCTGTGTGGCCTGGGTGGGGACCGGGACTCCCAGAAGTGCTGTGTGTTTATATCCGAATCTGCGCCATGTGTTGTTTTTCACTGTTCTTTGTCCAGCCCCCAGCCAGGTGCTGAGACCCCAGCGAGGAGGCTCAGGAGGGGGGCAAAAGAAGGGGGGCATGTGGGCCTGTCCTCCAGAGAAAGGAGGTTCAACTTTGAGCAGAGGCCCTGAATAGGCAAAGGTTGCAGTTCCCCCTGTGTGAAGTCCAGAGAACTTCTATGCTTTTTCATTGGATCCGATCTGACCTTCCTTTTCTGACTGCTGCCTGATGTTATGGCCATGGGCTCCCCCATTGGGAGCTCATCACCACCCCCCACCCTGGGCAGGCGGTGTACCCTGCAGCTGGATGAGAATTGTGGGGTCCCTGTACATGTCTTCCCTGACCCATTCCCAGGAAGCCCTGTCCCTGGGAAATGCTCCCTGGAAACCTTCAAATTCCCTCAGCAGACCATTGACATTGCCAAGATGAAAAACAAAACAAAACAAAACACCCAGGAAAGTTGTTAGTCTGCAGCCTTGCTGGATTCTCAGTCTCTGAGCAATGATGGGTTCAGTGTTAAATGTGATAAATACTGTATTTTTGTGTTGTTTAAATTACATCTCCCAAATAATGTGAAAATGGTCCAGGAGAAGGCAGCTTCCGTATGCAGTGTGCTTTTTTCTTTTTTTTTTTTTTTAACAAATAACAACTCCTTTTGAGAAACAACAATTTCTACTTTGAAGTCATATCAATGAAAAGATGTATATGCACTTACAATTTTTCTAATAAAGACATGTATTCAAATGTAGTGGCCAACCGGTTGAAATTAGTGCTGCCACTTGGAATTTTCCAAACTTGGTTTTTCTTCCTCAAACCCAACACAGAAGGGCTGTGTAAACCTAGCTGCACTGGTTAGTGGAAAACAGGCCATTGTAATCACGCTAATCATAAGTAAAAATTCTGCAGGCATGCTTGCCTCCGCTAGTCAACTGATCCTTTGGGGGGGGGGGG
>NW_027527853.1:9977409-9989914 GCF_008692635.1 Crocuta crocuta | reverse complement strand
GGGGGGCACTCCTGTTTCTCTGAATGTCCTTGGTTTTGCTGGAATCCCTTCCTAAAGGCAAGCCAGTCCTCTATTCCAGTAGGGATGGTTTTGTGCAAGGGCCCACAGCCTGGGGAAGGAAGCCTCTACTTTGTACTTCCCACGTCTAGGGGAAGACAAGAGCAGCCCATTCCTAAAGGCACTGTCAAGGGTCCAGCACCCTGCATTATTTTCTGCCCTGCCCTGGGGCCCCTCCTGGAAGCTCACCGAACCTCCCAGCACTGCCAGTACTGTCCAGGATACTGTGACCAGATGGCGAGCCAGATAGGGTTCTGTCCCCACAGATGTCAGCCTTGCACACGTTCTCCGACATTCTTAATCCTCCACAGCCAACCACACTGGCAAAGAAAAGCCAGCACAAAAGCCCCAAATGTCCTCCAGATCCTCTTGCCCATTGGCCTAGATATGACCATGTTATCTCTGCGCTTGGAACCTCCTGGTTATTTATAGGGTGAACCTGATATGATTGCTCAGTTGCAGATGGACCCGAGGAAGAAAGAAGGATTCGAGGAGCCCAGGACAAGAGGCAGCATGGTGGCCTGGGCCGAGCGTGGGTGTGCAGATTTGCAGAGCATGCCGGAACTCTGGGCTCTCTGCTCACTCTGTGACTTGACACACCACCTGTCCTGAGTCCCGGCCCCTGCAGCTGTAACCCAGAAGCTCAGTATCCCCAGGAGTTGTGCAGACAGTAGACAGGGGCAGTGTATGTTTTCTTCTCTGTCTCCACCTGCTGTTTCCTGGGGTCCGCCTGCCTCTGCTTAGACCTCAGCAAAGCTCAGATACTAGAAGTGATCTTGAAAGGTAAGCTTCTTCCTCTTAGCTGACAGATGGGGAGAAGCCTCTTGGGTTGGGTCCTGTAGGTTCCCCAAATGCCTGTGAGTGCTGGTTCCAGCACACTCCACCGCTGTTCTACCACAGGGAGCTAACATCTTCTGGGGTTAGGTATTATGCTGAATGATGTAATGTAAAAAAACAAAAAGTCCGTGGCCTACTGTGTTTCCCAGGGTTGATGGCCCCCGTTCTGTCAGCCAACAGTAGCCGCACCAGACTCTGTATTAGGTGGTGTGGGTGCCATGCCCCCTGACTTCATGGAACCTGCAGTATGAGGGACCGAACTGCAATGATGAGCATCTTCAGAATACACGGTAAACATGTATTATGGGACATGTTTACCCGGGACAGGTAACATGGGATGGGGGATGTCCTATGCTTCAGGGAAGCTCAGAGCACCATCAAAGGCTCAGAACCGAAGTGCTGGTCAAGCCAAGACCTCACAGATTCTTTTGGGGTGACCTACTGAGCCCTGAGGACTACCATTGAGAGTCCATGCAATGTTCTGCTGTAGGGATGGGAGCTTATTCTCCCACGGGTGCCGCTCCAACGGGGGGGCCGACATGAGAGCAGGGGAAGCTGGGTTTCAGCCCCCTCACTCCCCTTGCTGCATCATTGTGCAGAGCACAAGCCACTCAATGCAGCTGAGAAGAGCTGGGCCCCCCACAGGGGTTGGGTCCCAGCAGCTGGGGAGCATCATGAGTGGGGACCTTGGCACAATGGATGGATGACTGATCCAATGTTCCTTCCCCAGAATGCAGGGCTGTGACTCACAGCTCGTCAGGTTCTCGGGGGTTCTCTGTGTCTGTGACTGAGAACCTTGCACTTGGGAGGGAGAGTGTGGCTAGCCCAGAGACAGTGATGCAGAGGGAAAACACAATGGGTAAAACAGACTCAGAGACAGAAGTGGGGATGAGAGCCAGGTAGCCCTACTCGGAAGTGAGATGCAACCATGCACAGAGGGGTGGAAGTGGCTGTGAATTTCCCTGGTGAGGTCCAGCCACACACCCTGCCCTTGGGCTCCATGTGCCACATAAATCCCCCTCGAGTGCTAGAGATTTTCTGCTAATTACACCCAAATAACCATTGCTGGGGGCAATTAGGCTGGTATAGTGGGCAAGGCAGATCAGGACACGGGCTGGTGCTGGCACAGGAGCTATGTTAGAGATCTCACCAGCCTCCCCAGGGGTCTTCTCTGAGCCCTCTCCCTGGCTTCAGGTGGCACTCCAAGAAAGGACCATTTAAGTTCATGCTTGATGTCGTGTTGGGATTGATAAATAACCCAGAGGCATCTCCGAAGCCCCACCCCCCTCCCAAAGGTGCACAGATTCTGTTTAGAATCTTCCGCCCCTGAAAGCACCCACCAGCACCAACCCACCTTGCCCTCCATCGTTGTAGTGAGGTGGTCACCTCACCAGCCTGTGCGAGCTCCCCTGAGAACAAACTGGGAAAACAGAATTCTCAGGTGGAGTCTATCCCTAGAGAGTCCTGTTGGGAACGCGGGGACCAGTGTTCCCAGTACCTCAAAGAGGGCTTGTCATAGTGGGTGTTTAACAGACATTTGATGTGGGAGCACGTTGTGAGGCATCAACAGGCTCAAGGATGGCAGCCTCTGGTCAAGCCCCAGCCAAGGCCTGGCATTCTACCTGGGACTGGATCTGCTCTCAAATGTCAAGGAGGTTGCTCTTTTCAGTTTTCAGGAGTCGACACTCACTTTAAAGCAGATGAGTTGCAGCTACATCTCGGCCCATGAACCCAAACAGAAACAAAGCAGAGTGAAGCCCTAGCTGAAGCTCCTGACACTCCCCAGGCTTCTGTTATTCCTGTAAGTGGAGGGGGCACAGAGGAGTGGCTGAGAAGCAGGAGTCCCGGACATGCAGGAAATGTCACTCATGGCTGTCCATTGCTGGGAACCCAGACTGAGGAAAATCAACCCAGTCCATGCTATACTCCCACCACTGTCCGCTCTCTAAATTTGTGACACTAACCAGGAGTCAGTCCTCTGTGCTTCTAGGACCCTACCACACTTCCCAGTCCCATCAGCCCCTCCTCTTCCTAGGAACTCATGCCGTACTTTCTTCTCTGCCTTTGACTATTTGTCTTTACCCAGCTCCACATTCAGCTGATGGTCTGGCTTCTAAGTCAGAAAGAAAGACAACAATACGAAGGGGAATCCAGGAGCTGCACCTCTTGTCTACCCCCTACCCAGCCTCTTTCCACAGCCACTGCTCTCACCTCACAGGAAGCCACCTCCTCCCTGGCCACCCTGCACCTGGCCATGGAGCCCAGTGCTTCTCACCTGCCCAAGTACACCCATCCCAACCCTCCCCCCCCACATACTCCTACACCATAGACCTTTCACTCTACATCAGCATACCAACATGCTATAAGATCTCCCATCAAGGCGAAACAAGAGAAAGAAAACCAACCCCTACATGATATTTTTCTATACCTTTATCTCCTATAGCTTCCCCTCACGTGGGAAGTTCTCAGAAAAGTTGTCTATATTTCCTGCGTCCACTTTCTCTCCTCTTTTTCTTATCTTTCTTGAACTCACTCCCAACTAGAATTTTGATCCTACCACTCATTCCACTACAACTGCCCTCTGTCAAGGTTGTCGCTGGGCTCTTGGGAAACCCAAAGTTCAGATATCAATTCTCAGCTTCCATGGTCTCTCAGCAACCTTGACAGTATTGATCATACTCCTTGAAACACATTTTCTGGTTGGCTCTCAGGAGACCATTCCTGACTATTTCTTCAGCTTCATACCTTCTCATTTTTATTGTTTCCTCCTCCTCCTTCGACCATCTAAACACAACACTCCTTGACTCAGTCCTCAGATGCTCTGTTTTCACACCAGGTGACTGGCCTTGCATGGAGTTCACTTCACACCATTCACTCTCTTGGCCTTGAACTCCATGCAAAGGCTAAGGAATCCAGACTGATGTGTCTCCTGGGCTCCAGGTTTGTACACTGGCTCTTCCTATGAAAATAATCAATGAGAAATTAAACTGATATCCACATTTCCCCCAACTGGTTCATCTCCATTTCTGCAAATGACTATTCCATTCCTTCCAGTTGCTCAGGCCAAAACTCTAGAGCCATCTTTGATTTTATTCTATTCTCTTACAACCCTAAACTAGACCATTAGTAAACCCAATTAATGACCTTCAAAACATATTCAGCATCCAGTCACTTGTCACTGCTACCGTCTTGGTCCAAGCTCCCATCAGTGCACCCTCGTGCCCTGCAATGTCCCCTCAAGGTAGTGAGAAGGGCTTGCCATGCTGCCTGGCTATGGTGCCCCTAGTACAACCCTCTAGTATTTTTGTAAAGTTTATTTATTTATTTTGAAAGAGAGAGAGAGCATGAGCAGGGGAGGGGCAGAGAGAGAGGGAGAAAGAGAATCCCAAGCAGGCTCCACACTGTCAGTGCAGAGCCTAACTCAGGGTCCATGAACTGCGAGGTCATGACCTGAGCCAAAATTGAGAGTCAGACACTTAACCAACTGAGCCACCCAGGCACCCCCCAAACCTCCAGTTTTCAATCAACAGAGGTTTACACCCACCAGCCCCTGTCACCTTTCTGACCACACCTCACCCTCTGCTCCAGCCACACTGGGTCCGTCTCCCTTGAACAGGCCAGGACTGCCCCTGGCAGGGGACTTTTGTGCTAGCTGGCCTCTGCCCAGATACCACATGGCTTACCCCTCCCTCCATTCTGTCTCTGCTCACCATCCCCTTGTCAAAAAGCCTTTGCAGACTGCCCCAGCCTGCACAGCAGCCCTTCCCTGATGAGCGCAGCCCCTTTATCCTGCTTGGCCTCCCCGCCCCACAACCAGCCATAGTATCTTCGGCCATGGTTACCTGTGCACTGTCTGCTTCTCCCTACGAGAAGGTTAATACTATGAAGGAAGAGATGGTCATGATCTGTTTTGCTCACTTTGTGGCTGGAACATAGAAGATGCTAAAGAAATAGTTTTGGGATGACTTCCTGGTAAATCAACAGGATGTTAATACATTGGAGTCTTTCTTTGCATATCTCTGAAATGAAGATGGCGGTACTCACCTTGCAAGATCATGCATTTGTTCGCACACTCAAGAGCACACTGTGAAGTCATTCTTTGGACCCAAACTCACCTCACTCCAATGTGCATATATCAGTGATCACATACACACACGTTGCCACTTTTCTAGAATCCCCTGTGCCTGTCCCTTCCACCTGGAGTCCCCAGAGCATGACAAACTATAGTGATTCATTTCCTGTGACCCAGATCAAAGAATCATCCCTGTCCCCAGGAGTGCCTCCTCCTGGATTCTCCTCCCTCCTGTGGGGACCTGTACACACTTCCTGTGCAGAGTGTAGGGGTGTCAGTGCTGGCCTGGGGTCCACTGAGTCTGGACTTTGCAGCCAGGGGCCCAAGAGAAGGACAGCTACATGGGGTGTGGTTCCTGGGGACAGGATCTCTGCTATTAGAGCTTCATCCCAGGCCTGGCTTCGGGCAGTGGATGGCTGGCCAGACCTCAGGACACAGCCAGGGCCCTAAGGAGCATGATTCCAAAGACACCACCACCAGGTGGAAAAGAACAATAAATAGGCTCAACTACCAGAAGCTGAGGTTGTGTCTTTCCACAAAAGGACACAGCTTGGAAATGAGAGAGCTGGGATTCTGACCTAGGTCTATTTGGCTCCAAAAGTGAGCCCTTCACCATTAGGATCCCATGCTTCACTTCTAGGATTCTCCATGCCTTTCCCACTGACCTGCCCAGTGGGGAGGCTTCAGTCCAACATGGCTGCCGCTGGCTTGGCTTAAGGCAGATGCTCACAGAAGGAGGGGCAGCCCTCTGGGGAGGAGGTCAGAGGAGAACTCAGGAAAGGTTGGCGGCAGCAGAGGCAGTGTTCTGCTCTCCCAAGCACAGCCAAGCTTTGCAATATAGCTGGGGATGTTGCTCCAGAGGAGAAATGACCGGACTGGGCCAGTCTGGAAAGCTCTAGATGCAGCCACCTTTTCCCGGCCTCTTCCCAAGCATTTCCCTGAGCATCAGCCCAGGTCACGTGGGCTTGTAGGCCGTGAGGAAACAATCATTTGGGGCATTCCTGAGCTCCCGGGGAGGCGGCTCTCCTTCCGGCCGCTCTGGGAACCCTTGAGCGCCATGTCCAAACGTTGGCTCTTGGAAATGAGGCCTGCTAGGGACCAGCTCTTTCCAGTTCTTCCTCCGTGTGGGGCTGCCCCCGTGCTCAGGCGGCCAAGGGGAACTGGAGGCTAATGCATTCACTGCGCTTCTCCTTAAGTAGCTAGGACAGAGTTCCCCTTGAGGACAAACAAACACGGTCAGGTGCTCTCCACCCTGCGGACATTTCTGGAGCAGACTGTGCCTACCAGCCCACAGAGGTGCTTCTTGGATACCTCCTCCTTCAGTGCTCCCCACAGTCACAAGACGACAGCCTTCTCTTGTGTGAAGGACACAGAGACAGAAGTCTAAAGCTGGGACGTGAGAGGCCGGAGGAGATTGGCTCCAGTGTACCTGACAACGTCTTCTTCCAGTTCACAAAGCCCCCCAGGCAGAGGTTGTGGGCAGGGGCTGCTGGGCTCAGGTTGGGGTCTGCTCTGTAAGGCCCAAGGGTACGTTGGGGAGTTAAACGAGAGGAAATGCTTGGCAAGCTCAGGCTGTGAAATCATCATAGACTGTCAGGAAGTAGCAATTTTTTAAAAAGTGGAATAACATCAAATGGCAAAGGAAGGAGAGAAGAGCAGGGAAAGCATCGGCATATGTCACACCTACGAGAAAAATTTGCACATGTGTATGTGTGCTAGTGTGTGTTTTATAGCGTCAAATCCAATTGTTGTTGTCCACGATGCTCAAAAAACTGTACTGCTCTTGTGCACATAAAACTCGATGATGAATGTGGCCTTGCCTCCCTGAGTAGTAGGAAAGAAGTTGGAAGAGGACACCAGATTTCTTTGATTTAATAAAAATTTTTTAAAAGCATGACTATTTCTAAAATCAGCGTACATTTTACACCCACAGTGTATACACCTAATGGCATTTTCTTCTTTCTTAGACAGCTTTAGGCTTTACAAGTAAATGATGATCTTTCAGAACCAAAGGCCCATGACCATAATCCCTACCCTGTACGGAGCCTCTTGTTCTGTGCTTCTAAGTGGATCCTGAAGGTAGTCCTTCATGAGTAAAGCACCTGACTGATTTGTGTTATAAAGAGGTCGCTACTCCCAGGCAGAGATAAGGGCAAGGAGGCCCACAACGGTGCAGGGGGGCAGCCACTGCTTATGCACATGCGCTGGGCTGCAGCCCTGGAGTCCATGCACAGGTGTGCCTGACCCCAAAGCTCATTCTGTGTCCTCTCTGGAAACGGCTGGGTATGAGCCATCCCAGGAAAGGCGTGGTCCCACATGCAACCCTGCAGATCTTTCCCTTCTTCCTTGGGCTTTGAGCTGCCGCCCAAGCTCTCCATTTGTAATCAAACCCAGGTCTTAGTGAAGTGGCAGTTGCTCCCAGGGACGTCTGTTCTTTCAGCTGTCCGTGTTGAGAGTGCTCCTTTGCTGGAAGCCAGGCTGGGATGAAAGATCTCCTCTCCATTCCTCGCTTCAGCTTTCCCCCAGGCCCGTCTCCCTTGGCACTCCTGCTGGGGTGGCCTAAGCTGTTTGAAGCACCCAAAGGTAGGATGCTGTCATGAAGTCAGAGTTCAGGAGTCATTCCAAGTTCATGTGCTTAGGGGTCTGGTCTTGGCCTTCGGGCACACAGGCCCACAGTCCACCCATCCTGGGCTCAGCCTGCCTCCTCCATTCCCTTTGCCACCTTCAGGGTCCTCCTAGGTCCGAACTCAGCCCTCTCACAAGGTGCGCCACTCATCCGGGGCTTTGGGCTTTATTCCCCTTGACCTTGGAGCCATCAGCAAGGGCCACCAGCTCTGCCCAATTTCATGGATATCTAACTTCTAAGTCTCCATCCTGGGGCCACCACTAACTCAATGCAAGAAATTTTAATTACCTGTTGAACAAAATATTGAAACGAAAGCCTGAGGATGTATAACTGGCACGTGTTCCAGCCTCCAGACCTGCAGGCTCAGGAGGATTGAGACAGGCTGGTCTCTGGGCTGGACCCAGGGGCTCCACACAGCTGCCCATCCCCGTGAAGTGTTGGCACACACAGCACATCTGATTATAAGTCTGCCGCCAAGGACGTAGTTTGAAAATCAGTTGTGCTCCTTTACCTGTGAACTGAAAACCTTATGTCTGGACTTCACCATGTCTTAATTTTGCTGATGGTTCACAAACCACAGGCCTCCACAGTCTTGCACATATGTGGCCTTGGGAGTTCTGATTCCCAATCATCCTTCCCTCCCAATTTTTCTAGCATCAGCAAATTCATTCCACCAGCTGTCCTGCTAGGGGGGAGGTGGGGAGGGGGGATCCAAGCACTGGCAATGCCAGGGTAGCAAAGAGAAACCCCTTCTCAGAGCAGCCAGATGGCCCCCTATCCAAACATAAATTAATAAATAAATAAGGTTTCCAAGTAAAATAAGATGGACAAGTGCCCTCCACGAGGGTCCTTGCACAAAATCCCCTCAACCTGGTCCCCGCCCTGAGGGTGTTTAGAAGGATGTCCAGAAATGTCCAAGGCAGCTTGGAAATGATTTCTATTTCCTCTTCTCCGCCACCCCAAACCGTGAGTTGTTTTACAGAAATCAGATCAAAGCGGAACAAATTTGTGAGGTTCCCAGCACTACAATGCTCCTTCCTCATAGTTTTTGTTCACATGTTCACACCCTTCAGCATCAAAGTAAAATAAAACAAGACCAAAAAAGCCATCTTCAGTAGGTTTGGGCTTGGAATTGCGGCAGGGACTAAAGACGTTTATGAGAAATCTCATCTTAGTGACTTAGCCAAACCCAAACACTCGATTAGCCAGGAGGCTGCTGCCAGCCTTTGGGAACAGCTCCAACCTTGATCTGTGACTCTTTGGGTGTGTCTCCCATACTTAGTGCAGTGAAGGGCAGGTTCATGGACCCTTGCAAATATTTCCCAGAACCCAGAAATGGAAACACAGAGACTACCTGACCCTCTGGACACAGCCAGTGGAGGTCATCCACAGGGCAAAATGATATGCAGAGTTTTAATGAGTCTGGAAGAAACAAACAAACAAAAGAAATGAACGGAAAACAGAATTTATAAAATAATATCACACATTTAAATTTAAACCATGTGAGAAGGGCCTTCAACTATTTACAATGGCCTTCAACTATTTAGGATTTTAGAGTCAATTGATTGCTTTCCTCACAGAAGATTGGAAGGCACCTCACAGGGAGCAACGTGTTAGATTCTGGGGCAAAAACATCAGTCTCACCTTGCTTTGGGGTTCTGCTCCTGTGCCCAGGAAAGAGTGAGGTTTCTGTAGGCACTAAATAAAAATGCTCTGCATGCATCATATCCCTCTTTTATTTGAAAACCTCCAATAACCTCCCAGGGCATCCCGCTCCACCCCCCTTTTCCCTTCCCTATCCTCAATCACATGGGCTCCTTCCTGCTTCCCCCAGGGTCCTGAAGCACACCTTTCCTTGGTCTAAGGCCTCTTCCCAGACCTTCCTTCCACCCCACGATGCCACTTAGCCTTCACTAGAACCTCCCCTTCCCCAGGATGCCTCCCTGATAACCATTTTTCCCCACCCAGTTTCCTTCACAGCCCACAGACTTCTCTGTCATCTGTCATCCGTGGGGCTCACACTTACCTCTCAGCTGGCCCTGTTAGGACATCTCCTGAGAGCAGCTGGCCATTCTACAGTCTCTGAAAGTCTCTGCCCATCGTGCAGCCCGTTTTAAGTCTGTTTCCCTTCTCTTTGGTCAAAACCTAACTCACTATACCAAGAAAGAAGGCAGCAAACTGTCACATGTTAGTGATTTACAAAGTAGTGCCCCGTTTCTGTAACTGTTGCCCATATGCCCTGAGGAGTTTTCACTGGTCCAATTAGCATCAATAGGGTGGCAAGCTCAGATTTCTCTAAACACTTTCATGTGGGTTACATTTGCAGTATATGTTAATATATGACATAAAGCATAGTACTCATTGTATTAAAAAATAAAACAGTTTAGTATAGCAAGTTTAGTGTAGAACACTGTGACTCCCCAGGACTGCACCCTGAAGCGCGAGGAAAACTGGAATACAGGATTTTTAGCATGCTTGTGCAAACCCCCAAAGGATTTGCTCACAAGTATCTATGTTGTTTAGCACTTCCTTCCCCACAAATGTTTGGAAAGGAAATTATTGCCTTAGCACGTTTTCAGTGACTCTATGAAAGAAAAGAGAAGAAGGCAAATCCAAGAAGGGGATTTAGTAAAAGAAACACTGAAAAGCAGACATGAAAAGCAAGCGTAGAGGCAGCAGAGGACCCCTGGGGAACGGCCTGGACCAGAGGCTCTCAGCCCGAGCTGCACGTCAGGACCTTGACTCCCAGGCTGTGACCCGAGAAACCAGTCTTGGAGATGAGACGCAGGCAGCAGCAATGTTTTGTTCTGTGGGTTATCTCACGCTGAGAGATCACTGCTCTGGACCAGTGGTTCTCAAATTTAAGAGATTAAGAGAATCACTCAAAAGCTTCTTAGGACACAGATTTTTTTTTTTCTTTTTTTTTTTACTGTACCCCCCAGAGCTTCATATTCAGCAGGTCTGGGTGGGGCCAGGTGCAGGTGCATCTCTAACTGGCCCTAGGTGATGTGATGCTGCAGGTCCAGGACTACAGGGTGAGGGAGAGCCTGTGCTCTGGAGTTTGGGGCATTCAGCCTTCAAAGTTAAAAGTGCTGGATGATATGCAGTAGGCAGTGATCGTGCACTGTTCCAGGGGTGCCAGGGCAGGAGACCCATAAGATGTCAAGATTGAACGTCACACCCATCCTCTGGAGTGTTAACCCTGCCTCTTGGGCTCCCCCTCCACCTGCATCCTTCCCCGCCAGTGCAGGGAGTTCCCTGTCTCCCAGGGGAGTCCAGGATATTTCTTTCAAATTTGATTATTGTGAAATTCTTCCTTAAATAGAGTTGAGTTTTGTGTGCTCTATCCTCTATTCATTGATCTCAGCACACCTGAGAGTGAAGGCTGCACCATCCAGGTGATGTGAAGACTGGGGGAGTTACCGTCTTGATTTCTTATTCAATTTTCTCCCCAGTATCACTCTGGATGGGGTGCAGTGCCCTTCCTGGCTCACAGCCCATGCCGGCCCATGTCTGCACATTTTATTTATTTATTTATTTATTTATTTATTTTTTAAATGTTTTATTTATTTCTAGGAGAGAGAGACAGCGTGAGCAGGGGAGGGTCAGAGAGAGAGGGAGTCACAGACTGAAAGAGGCTCCAGGCTCTGAGCTGGCAGTCAGCACAGAGCCCGACGCGGGGCTCGAACCCACGAACCGCGAGATCATGACCTAAGCGAAAGTCGGACGCTTAACCGACTAAGCCACCCAGGCGCCCCTTTGTCTGCACATTTTAATACTTCAGAGCCCAGCTCACCTCCCATGCCTCTTCTCCTTGAACTCTGTTTTTGTCCCCAAGGAGGGAAGTCCCTATGACACCTTCACTTCTAACTAGCCCTCCACAAAACCAAACAGGATGGGCAGGGAGGGGAGGGAAAGTCATATGAAGTTTGGCACCAGACGATGTATAAAATTTGGTCCCTTTTTCTTTCAAAAAAGCTTTTCTAGGTCCCTTTTCTAGGCCCTAAAAAAGCTCCTCCATGTCCCTGAATTCCAGTGACTATGAAAAGCATTTGTGGCCAGATTCTGAGATAGTGGCTCTACTACCAGTGGAAACTTCTCTCGATTCTGAACCCACTGGCTCCTTGAAACATCTTTTTTCCTCACCGTGTGTAATTAAAGGCTTTATGGGGCTGGGTGGGGTTGACCCTGCACTTTTCTCGAGGCTGGCCTGAGAGGCCCTGGTGAGGGGCCCTGGTCAGACTGCCCTTCCCAGGCAGTGAGCACTGAGCCCAAATGCCCCAAAGCAAGGCATCCTGGACCCATCTGGTGTCCCCTCCCAGGCTTCCCATTCCACCTGCCTTGGGACCTTGAGAATGAGAGAGAGAGAATGATTTCACTTGATGAGGAAGAAGGTAAATCTACCCAAGCCCCAGCCACTAAAATCCTCAAGGTTGGGCAGTGCTGAGATCCAAATGCTGATATCAAGATGCTGAGAAGGGCCCTTGGGGGGCTCAGTCAGTTAAGTGTCTGACTCTTGTTTGGGGCTCAGGTCATGATTTCAGGGTCATGGAATCGATACCGCAGTTGGGCTCCACAATGAATATGGAGCCTACTTGAGATTCTCTCTCTCTCTCTCTCTGCCCTCTCCTCCACTCACACTCTCTCTTTCAATCCAAAAAAAAAAAAAAATGATTCTGAGAATCCCACATGCATGCACATCCTCCATCTTGACTTCTCAGCTAAGCTGCAAACTCATGCATTCAGTTACTTGCTTGCACACCAAAGGCATCTCACCTTGGCATAGACAACAATGAAGTCTTGATTTTCACATCCACCTTCTCCTGGTCAAGTAATTCCCTTCCCAGTTTTCCTATCTCAGTAAGCCACAAGGCGTCACTCCAAAACCCAGAAACACCTGTGATTCCTCATCT
>NW_027527853.1:9739300-9977361 GCF_008692635.1 Crocuta crocuta | reverse complement strand
CCTTCATCCAACACATCAGCAAAGCCAGCGGGATTGTTTAAAAACCAACTCAAATTCAAGCTCTCCAAAAGCTTCCCATACCCTTGGCCTCCACACCTGACCACATCTGCCTTTCCTGTTGCCTCACCTGGCTGCCCAGAGAGTTCTCAGTGCATGTGCAGAGAGGGTGAGGAGAGAGCTGGGAGGGGCGGGAGGGGCCTCCAGAGGTAGAGTTCCGGAACCAGAGCTGGAGCCTTAATGGGACCAGTATCCTGCCCATGTGCCACTTCCAGGCTGTGGATCCAGCCTCCATGGTCCTGCCTCCTCTTACCCTTCATTAATGTTGCCACTGTTCTCACTCCATTAATGGGACTCCCTAAGTATATCCAGAAGACTTCATTCTACTCAGTTCCCTGCAGAACTGGGGGCATCCAGCTGTGGGGGCTTTGGTCTGAAGGAACAATCCAGATTTAGTGAGTGTCCTGGAGACTCAGTCTCTAAGCCTGTGTCTAGAGACATTGCCACCAAATGAGGTCACTTTATGAGAAGGGATTCAGGGGAACTGTGTGGAATATCTTCTGTCACCCCCCAGACCCAACCCCACTCTCTTGTGCCTGCTCTCTGCCCTGGGGTCCCCTATGGCCAGCACTGCCATCTGCATCACCAGCTGAAGGTGAGGACAGTGAAGGAGGTGAGGGCAGGGGCCAGAGGTGAGGGCAGGATGTCAATTCCTGGGAACCTTCAGCCCAGGCCACCCCTGGTTTCTGCAGCTGGAACGTTGGAGCTCTGTCCAGGGCTACATCTAGTGCATCTAGTGACTGCTCCCTCTCCCTTCTGGTGGATGGGGCAGGAAGGTATGTGACACTGTGTCCTGTCACACTTTTGTAAGGAGTCTTCTTATTAAACTCTTCTGAAGTGACCCTAACGTAAGCATGCCATTTGTTTTCTGCCAGGACCCTGACCACTACACTCACTTTCACGTTGTATTTTCCCACATTGTCTGTATTTCCTGTAACTAACCCACATTGCTTTTATAGCAAAAGCGATCTGCAAAGATAAAGAAGGAAAGGCTTAACAATAAATTACATTTTAAAAAAAGAAGGAGGAGGAAAGGCAGCACTCAGGGTACTGCGTGATCACGGGGCTGTTCCCAGACCTGGCTGACTCTGGTCCAGGCTTAGCCTGTGTGACCTCAGACAGGTCACCTAAACTCTCTGTGCCCCAACCTTGTCATTGGAAGAGTACTGTCTGTGGGGGAAATAAATGAGATAACATGTTCAAAATGTTTAGTATAATAAGCACCCAGTAAGCGTTTGAAATGTGGGGATGGTTTTCATTTTAATTATAAATGCTGCTCCACATATAGAGCGTCAATGAGCACAGGAAAGTGGGTGGGTTATGGTACATCCACCTCTGGTTTCCTTTTCACTGAGGCAAAGGGGCTTTTTTGTCTCAGTCTGGCCTGGACCCTTCTCTGTGGTCTTCAGCCCTTATTCTGTCCATCCCTGCTGTGTGGTCCAGACCGCAGGAGGCCCTACTTGCTCTGCCTTGGTGTGGCGAAGCCCCCTTACCCGGGTCTTTGTCACTGTTGGCAGAATATCTGCAGTCTGGGCACCTGCCATCAAAGCTCACTCCATGTACAGAGACATCACCACTCGAGGCCTAAGGAA
Source organism: Crocuta crocuta (assembly GCF_008692635.1). NCBI lineage: Eukaryota > Metazoa > Chordata > Mammalia > Carnivora > Hyaenidae > Crocuta > Crocuta crocuta. Next base: position 9,975,712 of record NW_027527853.1, on the reverse strand, counting down.
GAAAGATCCCTTATTGGGTCAATTTGGGACAAGCATCTTGCCGTAGGTCACCTGAGGGTTCTGTGACTGGCTCGGGGTGGTGGTGGGGGGGGGCTTTTTAAACATCTGCTATTCATAGCAGCACTATCAACAATAGCCAAAGTATGGGAAGAGCCCAGATGTCCATCGATGGATGAATGGATAAAGAGGATGTGGTATATATATATATGTATACACACACAATGGAGTATTACTCAGCAATCAAAAAGAATGAAACTTTGCCACTTGCAACTACGTGAATGCAACTAGAGGGTATTATGCAAAGCAAAATTAGTTAAGTCAGAGAAAGACAAATATATAACCTCAGTTATATGAGGAATTTAAGATGCAAAACAATAACATAAAGGAAGGGAAGCAAAAATAATATAGAAACAGGTGGGGGGCAAAACATAAGAGACTCTTAAATATGGAGAACAAACAGAGGGTTGCTGGAGGGGTTGTGGGAGGGGGGAGGGGCTAAATGTGTAAGGAGCATTAAGGAATCTGCTCCTGAAATCATTGTTGCACCATATGCTAACTTGGATCAAAATTTTAAAAATAAATTAAACTAAAAATAAACAAACAAACAAACATTTGCTCTTCAGGAAGAGTCTTTTCCTGAGTGTGATTGAAGCTGCATCTCCCCCCTGGGTCCCTACATGGACAATTTCATTATACCAGTACCCTGTCCTTGCTGGCAACCTGATCCACCATTAGAGGCGCCACCTGAGCCTTAGTGAGTCAGCATGCTGAGCTGGATGCCCACCGAGTGGGCATCACCAGATGTGACATTAGGAAAGTAGGCCTGAAGCTGGATGTATCCCCACCTGAAAGGTGGAAGACACTTCCTCGTCCATCCCAGGTGGACGCAAGGGAAGTTTTCAGGATGGCGCGCAAGGGGACAGCTGTGGCTCCGCAGAATTTGCCTCACTCTCGCATCTGTCCTCTCCCTTCTGCTCATCTGCAGTCCCAGATCTGCGGGAAAATCAGGGAGATCACGTTTGCAACATCTGTGTAGCTCAGGGCTCACTTCCGTGGTCTCCACCATGTAGCCCTGGCTCTAGCCATGTGACGTGTGACGAGCAACAGGTTCCCTGTGGCACCAGACCCTCTACTCCTTCTGTTGGGTGATCAACACCTACAGCCAGCCAATTTGATCTTTAAAACATAAATGAGTTCAAACTCTTCTCCTCGAGTGAAGTTCTCCAATGGTGTGTGTGTGTGTGTGTGTGTGTGTGTGTGTGTGTGTGTGTGTGTGCGCGCGCGCGCACATGCGCCTTTTGAATAAAATCCAAACGCCTCTCCAGAGCCCACAGGACTCTGCCTCTGGTTACCTTCCAAAGTTCATCCCCCCCTCTCCCCAGCCATTTCTTGCCACCCAATCTCCTCAGCTGCTTCTCTGTCCCTTGACCAAGCCCAGCTTGCACCCTCCTCAGGACATTTGCACTGCTCTCTTTGCCTGAAGCATTGCGCCCTCCATCTTCCCACAGCTGCCCCCTCCTTACCCTCAATTTAAGGAAACCCCCTCAGAGAGGCCTCCCCAGATCACCCAGGCAGACCACTCTACCACTTAAGCTTCTGCCCCCAGGCCATTTAGGCAATTAGGGTCTAGAGGCATTTCCTTGGTAATTTGGTTTTGTATTCATTGTCTGGGAACATAAGTGCATGAGGACAGAGCCTCATTGTTTTCCTGACGTGTCCCCAGGGCCCTGGAGGGACAGTGCAGAGCTTGTAGTAGGTGTGTAATGAATATGAGAGGACTGGCTGGATGAATTGTCCCCAAGTGCCTTTCCAGTTTGGAGACACGGGGACCTAGCTCCAGGACAGAGGGGCCAGGAACAGCCCAGGCGGCCACGCAGCCCCGTGGACCTGCTGCGCCACAGGGCTAATGGAGGCGGAAATGCCTACACAGCCTCTTGTTGAGTTCAGGCCCGGGACCCCTGACACAGGAGCAGGGTTTGAAAGCAGCACACACTCAGAGGCAGACATCCAGGTGTGGGGAACGTGGGGGGCACATGCGCACTGGGCTCCCCGCAGGCCCAGAACCAGGGGTAAGAGGCCGGGCTTGACACCAACCGGTGGGATCCTGGGTTTTGAGGCCAGGCGGCTGGCCGAGGCCACAGCTGGCCAGCTCCACTGGGCCTCCCCGGGGACCGAGAGCTGTGTAAACAGGAAGTCCACTGCCTTTGATAGGCCCTAAGTCCTTGTAGGTCTCTGTGTCCTGAACATTTTCTCTGCTGGGTTGAGGTCTCATCTCTGGTACAGGAAAATGAATTTCATACTTTTCCTCCTTCCTGACACAATCACCATGCAGAAGTGGGGCGAAGAGATACACACACACACACACACACACACACGGAGAGAAGGAGACAGAGAGAGGAGGAGGGGAAAGGGGAGAGAGGGAACATGAAGGCAAGAGAGAAAAAGGCAAGAAACAGAAAGGAGGGAAGGGAAGTAGAAGGTGAGACATGAAGGAAGATGCAAAGAAAGAACTGAGTGGTTATATAATTTCTCTAAACTAAACCAACTAAATGGAACGGAAATTTTGAAGGCACTAAACTACACAGTTTCATAGGCTAGAACTTCTGTGCACTGCTTGCTTGCAAAACACCCTAGTCAGAAAGACTCTCCTTCCAGAAACAGGTCTCATCAGAAATTCCCTCTTCTAGCCTGTGCTCTTCTCCCCAGGAAGGCAGCCAGAGCCTGAGACAGTGAGGGGTAAGGGAGGGGGGGCTCATGTCCCTAGTCCCCTAGGAATCAGCACGTGGTCCTCCCGGCACCCGAAGCGGCCCTCCCGTTGCTCTCCAGCACACTGGGCCCTCAGAAGGAAGACCAGGTAGGGTGTTCCGTTTCTGCCGCTCTGGGCCGGTCCTGCCGGGATTTGCATGGATCCCGGTGACACTGATCTCCACGTGAAAGCAGTGCTGAAGAATGGAAAGAAACATTTTTTGGAAGTGAGGTCACATGGCTAGTAGCTAGTTGCATGGCCTTCAGTATTCTGAACCTCAGTGTTTCCTCTGTTAAATGGGAAGAATAAGAGTATCAACCTCTCAGGGTCATTGACAAAGCTCAGGAGGAACAAGGAAGGGCAAGTTATCTGTAAGCAGAACGCATGCTCCCTCAGGGAAATCGGACAGCAGAGTTGTCTGCTGCTCACAGCCCTCTACTTTAAAATGTGGTCTCTCGAAGCAGGTGGGTAAACTCACATGTCCAGGAGGCCCAAGAAAGCCTGTGTGCTCCCTGTACAGACTTTCCACTGTTCCAAGCGCCCAGCACAGGGCAAAGACGTATCTTCCAGTTTTTCAGGACGAACGAGTTGCACATAAACAAGGCATTTGCTGGCACGTGCTGGGCCCTGTGCTGTGTGCAGGGGCTGCTGAGATGAATAACAACAGCCACTGATCATTAACCACTTACTTTATACCTCTGTCTCCTTTATTCTCCCCACAGTCCTGTGTGGAGGGTGTTGCTCCCATTTTACACACGGAGAACCTGAGACTCAGTGAGGTTGAGTCAAGTCTGAAGGCCATTTAGTCATTAAGTGGCAGAGCCCGCCAGCAAGTGCTGATTCCCCAGTCTTTGCCCGTAACCACCACGCAAAACTGCCTCTAATAAGGACACGTCTTCAACCTTAAGGACCTTGGGGAGTGGGTGGAAAACAGACCCGAAAACAAGCAAGATTTTGTGCAACGACCCCTTGGGGGTGGGATAAGAGTACAGTGCCCTGCCTGCACAGCCTCCTATGCCACGGGACAGCCCCTCAGGGCAGGGAGCATTTGGCCCTTTAGGATGAGAGGCACAAGAAGCCAGGGAAGGGAAACCCTGGCTCCTTGCAGAAGAGACAGGGAGTTCGAAGGGGCACATGTAGGTTCATAAAAGGTGGTGCTGGGGAAACAGGTGGAGATGTGCCCTGAAGTACCCCCTCCCCCCCAACCTCAGGGGCCACTCTGATGACCCCGCATCTGTGTGGGCGCAGCTTTAATCCAGTGTATTGGAGGCTTCCGAGCATCTCCTCTAGGATGATGGTGGCAGGCAAAGCCGGCTCATGCTTACCCTGTGCAGACGTGTGCAGACCTTCACCTGAGCACTTTATGAATAGCTCTTTTCATTCTCCTGATAACCATCAGAAGGAGGTAGTGTTACTCATCCCTTTCACAGATAAAGAGATGGAAGATGTCACAGTTAATTTTATGTATTAACTTGACTAGTTCATGGCACCCAGTAGTTTGGTCAAACACTAATCTAGATGTTGCTGTGAAGGTATTTTTTGGATGTGATTAACATTTAAATCAATAGACTGGGGGGCACCTGGGTGGCTCAGTCGGATAAGCATCTGACTTTGGCTCAGGTCATGATCTCACAGTTCGTGGGTTTGAGCCCCACGTTGGGCTCTGTGCTGACAACTAGCTCAGAGCCTGGAGCCTGATTCAGTTTCTGTATCTCCCTCTCTCTCTGACCGTCCCCTATTCATCCTGTCTCTCTTTCTCTCTCTCTCAGAAATAAATAAAAAGTAACTAAATAAATCAGTAGACTGAATAGAACAAGTTATCTGCCATTATGTAGGTGGGCCTTGTCTAATCAGTTGAAGGATTTAAGAGAAAAAAATTGAGGTTCTCTGAAAAGGAAAGACCTGCCCCTAGGCTGCTTTTGGAATGGAGACTGCCACATCCACTCTTGTGGGAATTTCCAGGCTGCTGGCCTGTCTTGTAAATTTTGGAACTGCCAGCCCCAACAACCGTGTGTCTGGCCAAAGCAAACTTCCCTTTCCCTCTGGCCCTATCAAGAAAGCTGGTTACACTTGCCACGAATCAGGAAAATAGGCCAGAAGCTTCCTCAGGTCAGCTGAGAGCTGGCACTTACTCAGCAGTGATGCATAGCCCCTCAGGTGAGGCGTCCAGGTGGGGAGGTATCAGCACCTGGCCAGTCTCCCTAGGGTGACCACAGAGCCCCTCCTCCACTCAGGCTCAGAGGCTGCAGCACCTGTGCCCCAGGTCTGGGGCTCTCTTCCCCTCTCCCCAGGTCACGGAGTTCCAAGGGTTCCCACCTGATGCCTCAGGTCCTAGCAGCACACTCGGAGCCACTACTCTTGGGGGAGGGCAATAGCGATCTCTACACTGCATTTCCATCACTGACTCGGTCTCGCAGAATGACTCTGAGATTGGCAGAGACTGGGGGTTCTATAAGAAAGGGAATTAGAAAGAGGCCCAGTGAATGAGGCCATGGCATTTATCCAATCATCTCTCAATACATTTAGAAGATCTGCTGTAAAGTGACTGTCTCCCAGGAGCACAGAACTTTTCTCTAGGAGGCTCATGTACTGCTTCCCAAAAGTTCTGATTCCTTCCATTCTTCCCGGAGGCCAATGTTCCTGGACCAAGGAGGGCCTTTGGTCCTTGGCTCTGCTCAGGGGCCAGGGTGCCTGTGAAGAGCTCCTTAGATCTCTGCAGTGACTATTGCTGTTTTCAGACCTCCTAGCATCCATTCCCTCTTCGTAACAGCACAGAGACTCCGTTTTGCCGAATCTTCTCTCTTCTTCCATGATCCCAGCCATGGCATCTATGCTGGGGCAGGGGGCCTGGTAATTGAGGGCTTCCTTTCCAAGATGGGCAGAGGGATGCCCTGTGGGAGATGTGACCTGTAAGTGTAGGCAGGCAAGGACAGAGAATGTAGCAGGATGGGGCTCCTTCTGGCGCTGGTATCCAAAAGAGAACAACTCTGGTCCTTGCGCTGCCTTTCTTCGTCCCGAGCTGATTCTCCGCTGTTTTTTCCTTCTGCATGTCTGATGCGTACCCTTCGGTAAATGTCCCTGTTGCCTGAGTGGGGCGGGGAGAGGTGAGGATGGAGGCTATTGCTACTTGGCATCTGAGTCCTGAATGACTTCGAACACGGGTGCTAACAGAAACTTTTAAGTCAACCAGTATATAGGCCAGGGATTACATGCATTTAAACACACAGGTGTGTTTTGCTTAAAAATTAAGAAAATTATTTAATTAAATCATTAAGAAAATCACTTTAGCGGCTGCCAAGCGGGGGGCAATGTGTGTGGGCCGCGGCGGGATGGGTAGCTTAGAGCTCCTGAGACTGAGGCTGTTTGCAGAGGAGAGCCTCCCAGGAGGTCCTGCCCAGCCCCCTGGGCAACTGAGCCGCAGGGCAGTAAGCTGTCCCTTCCCTCGGGGAGCCTCCTCCCTGAGGAAACTGAGGAAGAGAACAGAGGTTCAGCCCCAGCCTTGACTGTCTCCCCGGTGTTCTTCTCCCTCCTCCCTCCACTCTCCACCTTGCAGAACTCGGTCCATACGAATGGCTCTTAAATCTCCACTCTGTCCCCATTTCATGTCCAAAATTCAGTCTCACATTTTCTTTTTTTTTATTTAATTTTTTTTTACTGTTTTATTTATTTCTGAGAGAGTGTGTGTGAGCAGGGGAGAGTCAGAGAGAGAGGGAGATACAGAATCTGAAACAGGCTCCAGGCTCTGAGCTAGCTGTCAGCCCAGAGCCGGACACGGGGCTCGAACCCATGAGATCATGACCTGAGCCGAAGTCGGATGCTTAACTGACTGAGCCACCCAGGCGCCCCCCGTCTCACATTTTCTATTGTCACCCCTTAGCCTGATGCCCCACTGACCCCTCAGACTTACTAAAATCTGGTCTTGGTGCATCAAGTGATGTACAGAGATAGGGAGGAACACGACAAAGATAAGAAGCAAGAGGAAAATGGCTTTGGAGAAGCAGTTTCGTTTCTGCTCTATTCCCCTATCTCGCGACACATCACCTGGTTCCTTGCATGGGGTGGGGCGGGGGGAGGTGCCCAACGCTGCTCCCTGAGTGAAGGAATTGACACCACTGTCCACCCACCGGAAATCGCAGTTGTGACACCCGGGACCCCGGTCCTCCCGCCTCGCTGCTCCTTCTCCTTCTCTGAACGCATTTGTAGCAGTATCTTTCTTGTCCCTTCTTCAGTTTTTCCCTTCGGCTCCTGTGTGCCTGTTACATCCTCCTTGAGCCAAGGTTTTGTGTGATGTAACATGAACAAACGTGTCCTACTGCATGTGTCCAGCCCCGTGCTAATCACCTCACATACATCAGCCTGCTTGCTGTTCCCGGGTCACCACGTGAGGCAGGTACTCTTCTCTCCCCTCACCCTGCACCCCAACGCCGATGCCCCTCTCCCCTCCACCGCATGCCTCAAGAGGAAACGGAGCTGAGAGGTGGCACAGCGCAGGGGCTTGGGGCGGGGGGAGCAGGTGCTGAGGCCGCAGCGAATCCCTGCACTGTTCTCTTGGGCTCTCACCTAGACACTGAACTGCTCCCAGAGCCAGAAAACATCGTAACCGTCCTTCGGTCTAACACTCCAGGATTTCCCGGCCTGTGCACAGCCCTCAGTCTAGGCAGATATCCCACTCATCTTCCGGTTTGACTCTTCCTAGAACCTTCCCCACGTGCTCACCTTTGCTCTTCCCTACCTGAAGAGTGGTTTCTTCACGTGTTCAAATCCTACTCGTAGTTAAGGGCCATAGTTCAAGTCATGTAATACTTGAAGGCTCTTTTTGAAAATATGTCCATGTGGCTTTACTGTGTACCCAGTACCTCATAGTGGCACAGACCACAGCTTCCCAGAGAAGTCCGTCTGGGCTGCACCATGGCGCCTCTGCCAGGTCCCTGGGACAGAGACGAACAGCCACCCTCTGATCACACTGTTCCCCCTGCCTTCTCCCTGGCACCCAGATCAGTGGCTAAAAGGCAAGTCATCCTCAGAGCCCACTGTGAACATTCCTTAAAAGAGAAGGGTCTCTGGGGCACCTGGGTGGCTCAGTCGGTTAAGTGTCCAACTCTTGATTTTGGCTCAGGTCATGATCTCATTGTTCATGAGTTTGAGCTCCCTGTGGGACTCTGTGCTGACAGCTCAGAGCCTGGAGCCTGCTTTGGAGCCTCCCCGGCTCATGCTTTCTTTTTCTCTCTCTCAAAATAAATAAATATTAAAAAGAGGAGGGGGTCCCTAGGGAGGAGAGCCCCACCTCACCAGCCCCTGCGGGAGGTCTGTACTCCCAACACCTTTCATAAGAAATCCAGAACAGAAATCAATAACTGCCCTTCATATGTGCACTATGACTTTATTCCCAGTTAAGCAATTTTGGTATTTTAAAATCTTGGATCCATTACCCCAGCTCATTAAAAATAATCGTGAGCTTCAACATTCAATACAATAATTAAGGGTTCACAGGCAGGTTCCTGCCATTTCCTTTAAGTCCTGAAATCCAAGTTCCCTCCTTCCCAGGTTATGGAAATTTGAAAGCAGGATCTATACTGTCAGGTTCCAGATGACCCTGTGTTTAATGGCCACTTTTTCAACCCAGAGGGTAGTTGGTATGCATCTGACTATAAGAACAAGTAATCAATTGTTCATTTTATTTTATTTTTAATTAAGTTTTGTGAGAGAGTGAAAGAGAGAGCATAGGAAGAGTGGAGGGGGTGGGGGGAGAGAGAATCCTAAGCTTGGGACTGTGGGGATTGAACTCACAACCTGAGCCGAAATCAAGAGTCAGATGCTTAGTTTGAATGAGCCACCCAGGTGCCCCTGAACAATTGATTAATTTTAAAAAGCGTATGACATGTATTTTTTAACCACTGAGAATGCCTCCACCCCCTCCGAAACAGGGGAAAAAAAAACTCTTGGGATTTTCCCCCAAAGAACCCCTGGGACATCTTAACAATGTGTAGGAAATTCAGAGGAATCTGTGTTACTTTGATGCTTCTGAGCCCTATCTTGAAGGAAAGAAAGCACAGTAAGATATATGCAAAAAAAAAAAAAAAAATGTTATGCCCCAAAGCTGTGCTAGTAACTAAGACGGGAGGACAGGAGGTTGGGTCTAAGGTGGTAGTTCTGGCTGCGAAGCTGGGTCAGGTGGCTCCTACCCATGGTTGGCACCCTGTCAGAGGGACTTTTGACAGCCTGTGGGCTCAGGGACGCCCCATCCTCTGCCACCAGGACCTACAGTCCCTGAAATGCGGCCACGAAAGTGCTGGACCCTGAGCAGTGCAGAGAAGTCACGTGCATTCTGAGGACTGCAGGTGGTCTGCGTGCCCCAGGATCTCTGGAATCTTCCAGGAAACCCCCAGATGCATGGTTGCTGGATGCCTAAGGCTTTCAAGTTCTCTCTTGTCCTTCCTTCTGCAGGATGGTCTGGGAGCCACGATTAATCCCAAGGTAGCCTCTTTGCATTTTTGTTTAGCTAATTTTTTCCCATCTTTCTGGGTTGGCCAAGTTAATTTTGGGATGTTTCTTCCGTGAACAAGGCATTTGAAATTCCTTCCAGCTTTATGCAAAGTCTTGATCAGAATGCTGATAGTTAGCGAGTGTCTCAAAAGCCCTTTCGGCAGCTTACCATTCTTCCTGTCTTAATAAACGGCACCAAGAACCTGAGTCTGGACCAGAACTCAGGGCTCTGAGATGCCCCCAGAGGAAAAGGTGGAATCAGGATTCCCCTTCATGCAATCCATTTCACAGTCATTCTTACCTCTCTCAACTGGATTGTGACCCGTTTATGCCCAAGTAGAAAGAAGCATGACTTTGCCTACTGCTTGCTTGCTTTCTTTTCTTTCTTTCTTTCTTTTCTTTCTTTCTTTCTTTCTTTCTTTCTTTCTTTCTTTCTTTCTTTCTTTCTTTCTTTCTTTCTTTCTTTCTTTCTTTCTTTTCTTTCTTTCTTTCTTTCTTTCTTTCTTTCTTTCTTTCTTTCTTTCTTTCTTTCTTTCTTTTCTTTCTTCTTTCCTTTCTTTCTTTCTTTCGTTCGTTCTTTCTTTCTTTCTTTCCTTTCTTTTCTTTTCTTTTCTTTCTTTCTTTCTTTCTTTCTTTCTTTCTTTCTTTCTTTCTTTCTTTCTTTCTTTCTTTCTTTCTTTCTTTCTTTCTTTCTTTCTTTTCTTTCTTTCTTTCTTTCTTTCTTTCTTTCTTTCTTTCTTTCTTTCTTTCTTTCTTTCTTTTCTTTCTTTCTTCCTTTCTTTCTTTCTTTCTTTCTTTCTTTCTTTCTTTCTTTCTTCCTTCCTTCCTTCCTTCCTTTCTTCCTTCCTTCCTTCCTTCCTTTCTTTCTTTCACTTTTATCAATGTTTTCATGTGTTAAAGATACACCAAGTCTGTAATGACAGCTTTCCAAGCGTATCTCCCAGAAAAACTTAACGAGAAACGCCCGGATGAATCCTTCCATGTCACAATGTGGACAGCCAGGTTTTCCATCCCTCTCCTCCCTTTCCTTCCACAAAGCAGGAGTGGCTCTTTATACCAACCTAGATAGTGGGAGCTGGGAAATAGCCTGTTGCATTCTCTTTCCTTCTGAAAGAAATGCATTTTCCTCCAAAGTGATCTTATTATTTTTATATGTTCCCAGTGTCCTTCATTACAGGTGGCTCTGGGCCAGCTCAGGACTAACCATGAAATTCACAAGAGATCCTTCGGAGATGGAAAGAATCCCTCTCTAACTCCAGTAATTATGACGTCTCTTTCTTTTTATTAACAGAGTAACCCCCAATGTATTCTCAGTGAAGTTATTTATCAAATAAAGACTCCATTGCCTGTACATAATTGGATTTTTTAAGCTTTAAACTGATCCAGGCTATATACCTGGTTTGTTGAGGGTTCAGTGGCACGTAAGATGAAATAGAGAGGACTGGGGAGTTAACACTCAACAATTAAGAGCTCTTGGGATGGTTCAGAGAAGGCTAGATTTCTGGGGAAGAAAAACAAAGAAAGATGAGACGGCAAAAGATGAGAAGCCTTATGATTTGCTTTAATGAGAACTGTTTGGAGAGCTGTGGCTTTCAGCCATACCAACAAAATCTTCCCCTAGCTAATCCCAGGGCTACATTGGAATTTTCCTCCTAAAGATTTTAGTATTCCAGTTCTGTATTATTCTCTATCAAACCATCCCCAAATGCAGAGAAATAATACCATCCCCATTTCACTGTGTTCACAGATTATGTAGGTCATGAGTTTGAACAATGCAGAGGAGGCTGGTTCGTCTCCCCTTCCTGATCTCTGGGGCCACAGTTGAGAAGACTTGGATGGTCAGGAATGATGCTAACAACTGGGGGTTGGACAGGATTCATCTGGAGGTTCTTTAACTCAGTGTCTGACACCTGAGCTGGATGGCTGACATGCTGGGTTCTGCTGTGACTGCTGACCCGTGATGGTTAATTTTATGTTTCAACATGACTAAGCCACAGTACACAGATATTTGTTAAAGTGCTAATCTAGATGCCACTGAGAGGTGTTTTGTTTTGTTTTTTTTTTTTTTAGAGGGGATTAACATTTAAATCAAGTACCCTCCATAATGTGGGTGGGTTGCATCTAATCAATTGAAGGACTCAAGAGATTAAAGACTAACCTCCTCTCCAAAAGAAGGGATTCTGCCTCCAAACTGCCCTGAAACTCAAGAGTGTGATATCAAGTCTTTCCTGGGTCTTCAGTCTGCCAGTCTATATGGATTTTGGATTTGCCAGCTTCTACAATAATGCGAGCCAATTCCTTAAAATACATCTCTCTCTCTCTATTTCTCTCTCTTTCATATATATATATATATATATGTCTATGTATCTAGTTCTTTTTCTCTAGAAAATCCTAATATATAGGCGCCTGAGAAAGACAATCTCAAGGGAGCTTATTGGAAGAGATGAAGGCTGAAGTGTCCAGGCCTTCTTTGGCTGAGCCCCAGAAGTCACAAGGCATCCCTTCCTGTGTTCTATTGGTCAAACCCCGATTCATGGGTGGTTGGAGCGGGGGATGCAGCCCACCTTTTGACAGAGGGAGTATCAAGGAATATGAGTTCATGTCTTACAGCTGCACACTATAAAATTCATAATGGCCCTTTGAGAACCAAGATCATAGGTGGAAAAAAGTTTCCTGAAAATTGCCTAGGAAGCCAGTGAAGAACAGGTTGAGGAGTACATCTCTGCCAAGAGCCCTGAAACCATGGCATGGCCTCTGCACGCATTTCCCTACTAGAGACAAGACAGAGACAGTCAGGGTCACATTTGAACCAGGTCTCAGGGAGGACCAACTGCCAGGTGAACTGCTGCCTTGTCCTGAGCTTTGGGAGGAGCCTGTAGCAAGCACATGGGTCATGGATCTAAATATCTGGTCGACCTAGGCAACTTGGAACATCACATATAAGCAAAAGCTGGAATTCAAATGTAGGTTAGATTGGAGGATGGTTGAGCAACGAGCCAAAAGATGGCTCCTCTCAATGTGCTTACTGCACACCAGGCGGTACTCGAAATTCTTCCATTGTCTCCGTTAGCTTTTAACATAAGTGCAAATCACCCCAAAACCTAATGGCATGAAGCAACATCAATCATTTCATTATTCACTCCTGTGGTTCTGGGTCACCAGGCTCAGTGATGAGGCTAGGAGTCAGCTGGAGGGTCACTCACTCACAAGTCTGGCTGTTGATATAAGACTGGATGGAACCTCACCTGGGGATGTCCGCTGGAACTTCTGTATTGGCTTGCTTAGGAAGACCAGCTGGATCCCAAGAGAGCGCATCCTAACAGAACCAGGCAACAGTATGGCCCCTTCTGACCGCACTTCTGATTATGGTGCCTCACATCCACCACACTCTATTTGCTACCAGCGAGTCCCTACAGCCAAGCTGTACTCAACAAGAGGAGTGTTAAAGCATTTTCAGACACGCCTAAAAACCATTGCACATAGTATTTATACGAAATATTACTATTTCACAGTAGCAGAGGACAGACTGAAACCAGCCCAGCCAGCATCCAAAGCACGTGCATTTAACCACTGTGCTGCCCGGCGTCTGTGTGAGCCTGCATCTGAGTAGGGTACACGAGACTTAGATGTGTAGGCACAGAAATGTTGTGATAAGCACCAGAAGAGATGGGCTCACAGGCTATTCCAAAAGCAAGGGAAGGAAATGAACATGTCCTGACAAGTGGGGTCAGAAAAGGCTTTCTGAAGCAGGTGGAATCAAGCAGAATGGGGAAGGGTCTGGGTAAGAGAAGGATGCACAGAGACGCTGGGACAGGAGCAGGCGCAAGGTGAAAGGATACAGGCTCTCCGGGCAGACACAGGATGAGTGGCTAAGCAGAAGCAAGAACACACTTGGCAGCCCTGACCAGCAATACCTGACTGCGCAGAAGGAGATGCATGGAACAAACACAGGGAATGGGGCTGGCCACCTGATTATGAATGTGCTTGAATGCCAGGTTGAGGCCTTTCTCTTTCATTGAAAGCCATGCTTCTCAAACGGACCGGCTGCAGGGACGGCATCAGCATCATCTGGGAACTTACAAGAAATGCAGATCCTTCACCCCACCCCAAACTTAACATAATTAGAAAGTCTGGGCCTGGGGTGAGGCGAGCTGTGTTTTAACAAGCCCTGTAGGTGATTCCCTTGGGTCTGAGACCCTCCCAGGTATCTGGGGTCTCTCAGCAGTTTTGGGCAGAGTGTGCTGTGATCTGTGCTGCTCTTAGAGCAGATCCCTCAGGTGTGGTGTGCGGGGCAGGCTGAAATGAGTGAGCAGACACTTGTCTCCAGGAGAGAGGTAACACACAATTGGATTAGTGTAGAGGGACAGCCTTCCCTGACAGCCTCCCCTACAGACCTCACAGGCACAGTTGGCTATTTAGATTTCTCGAAATATTTGAACCACGTGGCTCAGGAATCTGAGTATAAACTGAGGACCCAGGGGTCAAGTTACAGACGCGGTTTCCTGTTACACAATCAAGCTACTCTCTGCAGTTTGCCTGGAGCGGGGAGCATTGCTTGGTCAAGCATTTTCTCTTGGTTTCCCATGCTTCATTACAAGGTCTCCTGGCTCTGCCTGAAGCCCACTGGTATTTCTAAATCACCTCTGCAGAAGAGATTTAATCATATGATGTATCATATAGGGTTGAAAATTAAATAATTCCTGTACACTCAGTATGCATTAGCCATTTTTATTACTATCATCCTTGTTAGCACCATCATCATTTGGACTCATTAATTTATTCATGATACATTTGCTGTGGACCTACTGTGTGAAAGGCACAGAGAACACAGCGATGAATTGGTGAATCCCTGGCTATCCTCCACTGTCTGATGGCCTCTGAAATAGACCAGAACATAGATCTTAGGGTTTAAAGATTCGGGTTTGAGCTCTAAGTTTTATAAAGCACTCACTTCATAATCTTACATCTCTGGGTCTGTTTATTCATCTGTAAATGGAATGAAAAGACTTGCCTTGCTTTACAAGACTGTGTGAGGATCAAACGAGGAAAAGGATTGGAAGGCTATTCTTTACTCTTTGTGAATAGTAAGGGTTAGGCGCCCTCAGGTGCTAGGAAACTAATGCTTCTTCCTCCTCCCCCCGCCCCCCAGCCCCTCCGCGCTGTCAGGGACCACACTCATTCCTGGTGTTTCTGTCTCCATCCCTAGGTCCAATTCCCCACGGCAGTGTTGCAGATTTCATGGTCTCTTTTTTCTGGGGCTGCTAGTAGCTACTCCTCCAATTCAGGAAAAGCCAATTATGTAATGAATCAATCTGCCTAATGACTAATTAGTGAACATATCAAATACACAGAGTTGTCAACAACTTGTTTCTTTTGGCTCTTTATAGAGTGTTTGGCAGTTCTTACTGGATGTGATGATTTTATCAACTTACTGATATTTCAAGGAACGTTCCACTTGTGCTGCTGTAGGGATCCTGGAGGGTATACTGAGGCAGAGAGGAATTCTCTGATGGAGGAGAAGCAAAGGATGGTCAGCACATGGTCCCACTTGGACTGCTTGACTCAGAGAGGGAGGGACTGGAGGTAGCAGGAAGATACGGAGATGGAGACCCTGGGTTCTCAGAGCCCCAGCTCCCAATCCCCTTAGACTCTGCCAATCCATCTCATATACATCACTGAAGACTTCAATAAACCATTTTAAAAATGTTTTTGGGAAATCTGCAAGTTGGTCATTGAACAAAGTAACCATCAGTACCCAATGATCCAGGCACCAGTTTGCATGCAGTAAACTGACCTTTAAGGACTTGTTAAAGCCCAGAAAAACCCTCCCAACGTGGATTTCCAGTCACTTTCAAGTTCAAGTGGCAGAGTCTGGTCTGAATGCATTGCGATGGAAACGTCTTAGGTAACATCTCTATTTTTCCTCTGTCTAAGCTTCCTCAGTTACCATGTTCCCACAACTTTCTTTTTCTGAGCCAAGAAAGAATGGCAAAAGAACTTTCCCCATTAGCAGATGTCCTCTGTGTATGCTCAGCTTCCAGGTGGGCCCAGAGTGGCTGGATGGCTGACCTTCACCTTCTTCTGCCCAGCATCTGTGGTTGTGTGTCCCCGGGAGCCCGCACCTATGTGATGCATCAGCAGCGGTCCCACTGAACACGCGTGCCCTGATGCCGTGGTGTCCCCTCACCAGCAAGAAGATGGGGTTCCCAGAGTGGAAGTGACCACCAGGTCCCCGTGGGCTCACCAAGGGTAAGGCTCAAAGTGTCCCACCCTCCCCCTGCACTTCCTTAGGAGGAGAGAAGGAGAGAGGAGGACCAGGGCTCTGGTAGAGAAGTTCGCTGATGGGGTTCTGTCCTCACATTTGACATGTGAACTGTGTGGGAGGACCCGACCCCCTACCCAAGTAGCGGGCAGTGAAGGTAAATCTCACAGTTTGGTCAACCAGGAGGAACTTGCCTCAGGCATATGTCCAAAGGAGACAAAGCTGGACTCTTCCCGCAGGATTCTGAGCTGCTCCATTCGTGGCAGCTGGGTCTCTCTGCTGGCTTTCTCTAGGCCCATTGCCCCAGCAGGAGAACTGGCTGAAACGCAAACCAGATCAGATGTCTCCAGCCCCATGTCCCATTCCAGAAACCCCTTGTCCTGAAGGCAATTCCCAAAGCCTCCAGTTTGGCACATATGGCCTTCGTTATCTGAGTTCTGTCTATGTGTAAAGCCTCACCACCCACTCTGCTATTTCACTAAACCACAGCGCCACTTGTATGTTTTCTCACATGCGGGGCCTCTTGGACAATTGACTCTTTGCTTGTCGCAGGGCTACCTCTTTCCAAGTGTGTGACTTGGCTAGGGCTGCTGTAGCTCGCGGTCTGGGTGGCTTCAACAACACACACATGTATTCTGTCACAGCTCTGAAGCCTGGAGAGATGGAGATCAAGGTGTGAGCAGGGCTGGGTCCTCTTTAGGGCCGTGAGGAAAGGGTCTGTCCCGGGCCCCCGGGCCTGGCTTGCAGACGGCTGCCTTCTCCCTGTGTTGTCACATGGTCTCCCCTCTGTACATGTCTGTCTCCCAACCTCTTTGTCTTATGAGGACACCAGTCATCTGGACGTAGGGCCTTCCCTAACAACTTTGCTTTCATAAATTCGTTAAAGACCTTATCTCCAAATACAACCACATTTGAAGGTGCTAGGAGTTAGAAGGTCAATGTAGGAATTTGGAGGGGACACAATTCACCCATAACACCAAGCCCCAAGTAGGGGGAGCAATGGCTTTGGTTTGAAGGGGACAGAGGGGGGTCCTCAAACCGGGGCAATGCTGAGCTAGCCCAGACAGTTGGTCCCCTGGCCCTGAGTCCCTGCAGGCCTCAGCGTGTGCCGGGTGTCACTTGTATTACATCCTCCATTCCTTGTTCTCCTGAGTCCCCGCCTGCTTAGTAGGAGGTCCTTGGGTATGGGGGCCATTGCAGATACTAGGTGCTCGAATATGCAGAGGAATTAATGAATGTTCCGACTGTGTTCTGGATCCTTCCTTTCCTTGTGCTTCGTCCTGGAATCCTCTTCCCCCTTCCCTTTACTTGTTTGTTTTTTTTNTTTTTTTTTTTTTTTTTTTTTTTTTTTTTTTTATGTTCAGCCCCAAACAAAAGTCCAGCTAGAATGCAGCAAACCATTTCAGATTCTTCCACTAGAGCTCACAGGGAAGGTTTCTCCATCTTTTGTGCCTGGCCCTCCCGACCCCTTGTCCTCTGCCTGGGGCTTAGATTCGTGGGAGAAGGCTTGGCCATGACTGTGTCTCATCTTTTCCAAAGGCTTGAGTGACGGAAGCTCGCTGAGCCCCTCCCCGAGGAGACACGCTCACCTCGGTTAAAGCAGTGCCTCCCTCAAAGCTCATCCTTACCTTGGTTTACCTCAGTCCACTTGGAGCCTGAGGAGCGAGGTCCAGAGAAGGTCAATGCAGGGGGCTGGGGTGGAGCTTCGAGGCTGCTTTTCGTGTTGCAAATCTGCTGTGGCAGCTGAACTTTGAGTCAGGTGGTGTCTGGCCCAACTTGTCTGTGCATCCCAGGAAGCCTTGCATCCCTCTTCCCCATGGACATTGATTGAAACCCCCAGTGGCCGCGGACTTGCTGAGGGTGGGGTCACCAACTCCACTATGCCTTTTTCATAGTCCAGGCACAGTGCTCACAAGAGCTCCCTAGCATCTCCTGGCTGACTTGTGATCACCTGCTCTGTGCCCACTTGGGACAGGAAGGCAACTGTACTTGTTTTAGGATCAAGAGAACTGAAGGCTCTTGAACTGTAGCTGAAGACCATAGACAGCTCTAAATTCAATTCTGTGCATCACTATAATCACAATAGTTAATATTTCTTNGGGGGGGGGAGGTGGGGAGGCTTCCATGTATTAATCCATTTTCAACAGACTACAATCCAACTAGGCTGGTTCTCTTGTTACATTGCAGATGAGGAAACTGAGTCACAGGGAGGTTAGACTACCTCTTCAAAGACACAGACCAGGTGTGCCAGACTGAAAGCTACACTGACTTCACCTCTCCAGCTCTCTCATAACAGCTCTTAAAGTTTGTGTGCCACTCTAAACCAGAGTTGAGATAGACACGCTCAAACTGAGAGTTTACAAACACACACATCTATAGGATTGGGCCACCCAAGCCCGTTCAGCGCGAGGGCTATGTGTGCACTGGGCCAGGAGCTCACCCAGATGGCATGCATCACGCAGGTCAGGCACACAGGTCCGTGCCTCCCCTTGCCCTTCGCCCTGCCCTGTCCTCCCTTCCCTGTGCACTATTTTTCTATTCTGTGGTCATGCTGACCACACTGTGGCCTGTTTTCATCACAGCTGTAGTCAGGGCCATGGGAATTAGGAGGGAATTGGTTTCTAATTGTATCCTGTGAGTCATGAACATCTCGCAGCTAATAATAACTCCGGTTAACCCCTGCACGAGAACTTGCAAATCTCAGAGTCCTTTTACCCAAGAAAACCCGATTGATCTTTCTCATCACCTCATCGGGAAAGCAGGTGGTTTTGCTGATTCTGTCTTCTTGGCAAGCTAAGGGTCAGGCAAAAAGACAGAGGGTGGTGGCTCCTTTGCTGTGTGACTGGAAACCTGAAGCCAACTTCAAATGGGATGGAGCCAGTGGGATCTGAGCAAGGCAGCTGCCTCTGTTTGGACCTTCAGAGAGAATACAGATGGGACAGATGCTTCCCCCACTGTATGAGTTATTGCAGAAGGAACAGAATGTAGTCCCTGCAAAAGAATCCATAAAGAGACAGAGAGGAAAGAGTCAAAACAAAGTGCAGAAAGGAGGCACTGAACAGTGGGCACATGGAAGTGATTGGAGCCTTAAGAGATCCCCTTACACCCAAGGGAAATCAAGCAGGTGGTGGTGCCTGGGGCTCGAAGGGGGTTGAAAGTAATTATCCCCGGTTTATTCTTCAGAATGGCGTCATTTATAGCTGAGCAAGAGGAAAGCAAATCCACCCTTTCTGATCTTTGGCCTCTTTGATGCACCAACATCGGGACCTGAACTGTAAACTGAGCAGCGAAGACAACTAGGTTGGACAGTGGGTCCCAGAGAAAGGCATGCATGTTCAAAGGAAGGCAGCAAACCTCTTATCGATGAGAATCTCACAGCTGGGAGACGGAGCAAGAGTGTCTTCGTATCTCAGTTTGCCATGTGTGGAATGGACGTTTGAGGCTCCGAGGGTTAGGGACTGGCTCTGGGTCATTATGCTGATGTAGGGGCAGGGCTGGGCGTGGAATCCAGAAGACTGCCTCCCAGCCAGATGCCAGGCAGGACCCCTGAGGACCATGAAGAGCTCCTCATCTTGAAATGCCCTTGGGGTGGGGGCCAACTTGACCTTGAGCATCTGAGCTCAGCCTCTCTTGGATAACTTGGCACACATCTGTCTCCCCAGCCCAGCCTGTGATCCCCATGCATAACGTAGGGCATAAGAAAGCGATTTTTCTCCTTTCTGAAGTACATCCTGCTTTGTTTATCTATTTTCCTTTTTCTCCCTCTTGTTTCTTTCTCTATTTCTTCACTTACAACAGATCAGTGCCAGATAAGTATTCGACAAACAGCTGTTAAATGGACTACTTTCTTCTTTTGTGTTTGATTATGGAATTAATATAAGTTCAACTGTAGGAAATCTTGTAAAAGTGTAAAATGTAAAGAGGAAAATAAGATGTCTTTGAATTTCCACAATTTAGATAAATAAATACATACTAACAGTAAAGCGTATCTTCTTCCAGCCTTTTGTAGATGCATACCTTTGCACATATGGTTAACAAAGTTGGGCCATAATCTATACACAGTTTTTCTATGTTTATAATTTTATGTCCATATAGTTGATTTTTTACTTATTATTTCAACAGAAGCCTTTTCCTCACATTATTCAAGTGTCTAATTTTTTTTTAATGTTTGTTTATTTTTGAGAGACAGAGCATGAGCTGGGGAGGGGTAAAGAGGAGAGGGAGACACAGAATCCAAAGCAGGCTCCAGGCTCTGAGCTGTCAGCACAAAGTCCAATGCAGGGCTTGAACTCACAAGCCATGAGATCACGACCTGAGCTGAAATTGGACACTCAATAACTGAGCTACCCAGGTGCTCCTCAGGTTTCTTAGGAAAAATGCACCTTACAGTTTGCTCATACTGCCATCATATGATAAATATATCATAAATAGCACCATGCATAAACCGCCGTGTGTCCCTGGGACTCTCTTTAGGGTCATCTCTAGAAAGCAAGAGAATAAGGCGAAGGGCATGAGCATCTTGGGAAGCTGTGTGTACACTGCACCCCACATTGTCCCAATATTGCAGGTGGGTTTCTACAACTCGCCCACAGCTCTGTAGCTTGAGAACACTTCAGGCATGTGTAGTTCCATGAGTACTTACCAATCTGTACCTCTGGGTCATTAAAAATGTCATAAAATAAGAAAAGGAAGGTGGAACAAAAACAAGGAATGCAAGAGAGGACAAAGGGAAAAAGCACACACCAAGAGTTTGGCTTAGGGACAAGGAACATTTTGTTAGCACTGTGGCCCTCCCAGGGCATCGACAAGCAGATGCAGCCTTGTGATGTGTGGCCACTTTTGTATTGAATGCCTATAAGGCAGTACAAAGGTGCCTGTCTTTCTTGTAGCCTAGATAGCTCAGTAAGCATGAATATTAAAATAAATCCCAGTGGCCCTCCTTTGCTTGGAAAATGGCCATGGTTTTCACTCTCACCAGATGGAAGTACCAATTTCTCAGACCTCCGATCCAAGTTGATCTTTCAGGCTTTACTTTCCACTTATCCTGGGGTGCAGGTTTGAGACACCAGCTGAGAGTACTCTCTCTGTGATCTGACCATATCCCCCAGCTCCTCCTTTCTGACCTTTGTGGAGCCAAATCCCTGCCCCTAGAAGGCCACTTCCTTCCATAGCTCCACTCAACTCCTGTAGAAGTTCAGTTTCTCCAAATCTGGGATTTACTCAAGAGTCTGGTTTTAAAGGTCTCACGTGGGGCCTCTGCCATGTCAAGAATCAAGGGATCGGATAAGCACCAAAATGTTACCCACCTAACACATCATCTAGTCCCAGAAGAAAGGCACAAGTAGAAAGCCCACTTTGCCCTGGTTTAATTGAGAAGGAAACAGGGGGCAACCATCCCTAATGGTGCCTAACACACTGAAGGCAGAGGGGTATGTATTAGCCTGACTTCACCTTGGCTTCTGTGCCCCAGGCTGAAGCAAGGCACATAGACTGTTCTCTTTCTTCTGATGAAGATGTTCCTCAATGCAGCTGAGACTTTCTATGGAGTGAAATTCAGCATTTGGATCTAGGTAGCCCCAAACTAAGTTTTTGTTCAATCTGAACCAGTCCCAGATAGAAACAGCTGCACCCAATTGTAAGTGGGCCATCTCAGCCTCGGACTTCGTACGAGCAAAGTGTAGAGTGAGAGGATGCTGCTTGGGTGACTTTATTTCTTTCCTGTGGAGGAGGAGCCCTGGAAACCTGGGTCTGCCCAGGAGCGACAGGCCGCAAAAGCTCAGGCCAGGCTGGGTAGCAGAGACTATTTGCAACATCTCACCAAGGTGTTCATCACGGAGATGGGTCAAGAAGGGAAGGGTCCAGCTATATGCAGAAGAACAGATACTGGGGAGAATAGATCAGAGCAGAGGTTTCAAATGGGGATGGAGATAGTTAGTGGAGGGTGTGGGGGCATGGAACAAGGAATCCCGGAAGTGTTGAGGAAACTGGAGCTAGTTCATCTTCGTTTACATATTTCTAGAAAAAAATTCAAAGTTCTAAAAATCAAAAAAGTAAACATATGCCTATGATCCAAGATTAACAATTGTTTTCAATATTGTTTTGTTTGTAAGGAGAGCAGATGTTCTCAAATGAACTAAAATATACTAAAATATTCTTGAACCTCTGTCTTATTTCTTTCCTTTTCGTCTGTGCCAACCACTGCTGTAAGCGTGGTGTATGTTGTCCAGTCATTGTTTTTCATATTCGTACAGACGTGTATCTTCATGACCAGTATATAGTATTGGGGTCTCTGCGTGTGGCTGAGGAATTTAAACAGTATTGTTCCATATGCTATATTCTTCATCTTGCCTGTTGTATCAACAATATTATTGAGGTCTATCCACATTGACACATATGAGGTAGTTCATTTCATTTAACATCTGTGTCTAGGTTCTATCATTTGAATGTCACACAGATTTATAAAGCAATTTATGCAAATTTGTACTCCTGCCAGTAGTGAAAGAGATGTCAAGTTGCTCCACATTCTATCCAACCCTCTGTCTTTCTCATTGGAGCCATTCTGGTGTGTGTATCTCACTGTGGTTTTCATTTGCACTTGTCTGGTGGCTCATGCTGCTGACAATTGTTGTATGTTTGTCAGATGGATGTTCTCTTTTGTAAAGTATCTGTTCAAGGCTTTTGCCCACTTTTTGTGTGTTGTATGCCTTAATTCTTACTAATTTGTAGGAATTTGTATTTTCTGGATATGAGCCCTTTTTTATTTTGTTTTATGTGTGGCAACTATCTTCTACTGCTCCATGTATAAATTTTGGAAACTAATTAATAGTCACATTGGTAAGAAGTGAGTGCGTGGGAGGCCAATGTAGATGTTCTCTGATATATTGCAACTAGTAACAGCTACCTTTTCATTTCCTTAATTGTAGATTGCAATGAGCAGGCATTCTTAAGTTGAATGAGGTCCTATTTATCATATCAGTCCTTTGTTTTATGATTGATGGTTTTAGCTTCCATTCAAGGAATATTTGCATCTCCCAAATCATGTGATATTATCTTTTATTATCTTATGGAAACTTTATTTCCTATATTTACAGTCATAATTCATTTGGGAAGTATCTGTGTGTGTGTCTATGATGTGAGCAGGGGTCGAGGTTTATTTTCCCCTGAAAGGAACCTCCAGTAGATCTGGTACCATTACATGAAAGGACATTCTTTACCATTGCTCTGCAACTGCACTTTATCATAAATTAAGTACCCATGTTCAATTGAATCTATTTATGACCTCTCTATTTTTTCATTTATCTATTTATATATTCTTTCCTAATATCACACTATTAATTATTCATGTTGTAATACTTGATACTTGGCAGAGTGATTCCTCCTACTTGATTCTATTAAAAATTACCTCGGCTACTTTTGGTTTTCTTGCACTTTTCAAATAAATTTTCTTTCAGCTTGTAAATTTCTATCAAAAATCCAACCTGATTTTTGTAGAGATTGACTTAAATCTACAGGTCAATTAAAAAGAGAATTAAAATCTTTACAATGCTGAGTCTTTTAATCCATGAACATGGTAGACCTTTCCATTTATTTACATTTTCTATACAGTTTTCTCCATAATGTTTTAGAGGTTTTTGCGTAGAGGTTTTGTACATCTTTTGTTAGCTTTAGTCCTAGTGGGATATATTGCTATTAATAGTATATTTTTATATTTAATTATCTAACTTCTTTGTTATATATAGATATATAATTGTTTTTTTTATTTTTTATTTTTTAATAGTTTATTGTCAAATTAGTTTCCACATAANACAAAGCAGGAAAGTATAATTGTTTTTTTTAATCTTACCTATTTATCTTTTCTTGTATCAACACCACTATATTATAAGAGCTGCCATAACAAAATACCAGATGCTGGGTCATTTAAACTACTGAAATTTGTTTTCTTATAGTTCTTGAGGCTACAAATCCAAGATCAAGGAGTAAGCATATTTGGTTTTTCCTGACTCCTCTCTCCTTGGCTTGTTAGATGGCCATCTACTTGCTATGTCCTCACATGGCATCTCCACTGGGTGCACACATTCCTAGTGTCTCTTTGCGTGTGTCCAAATTTCCTCTTCTTGTAACAAAACCAGCCAGATTATATGGGCAATAATCAGATATTCTTCTTGTAAGAAGACCATTCAAACAGTCTCATCTTAGTCACCGTTTTAAAGGGTCTAACTGCAAATACAGTTCAAGTGCTCAGAGTTTATGGCTTCAACATATGAGTTTGAGGGGACACACTTCAGTCCATAACAACCACATTGTTATAATTATTATAGCTTTATAATATAAATTTTACATATTTTAATGCATTGCTTCTTTTCCTTCTTCCTTTTAAGAATTATTTAAACTAGTCATTTAGTTTTACTCTTCCAATAGAAAGGGAGGCAGGTAGGAAGAAAGGAATTTGTGGATAGTTGAAAGCAAAATCTGGAGGAATCCCATGAAGTGCCAGAAAAGTAGTACTTGTAGCCAAAGATAGAGCTGTTAAGCATTCTGAGCTCCTCTGTTTCAACCTCTTATTACAGGTAAAATAAGGCAATGAATCACTCAGTTCCAGTGGATTGAAGACCTTACCTTTTTCTGGAACAATCTGAATGTGGGATGAGATTCCTTTTTCCTTTCATCCGAATCATACTCTCCCCAGTGGACCAAATACTACAGTTTGCTATAGCCTCCCCATGGGCCTTGAGGCATCTTTCACTTTACTACTACTAATAACAGCTACCATTTAATAACATTAAATTAGAACCTAATTTAATTCTCTCAATAACCCTGTGAATTACACATTTCTGATTCTACAGATGAGGAAACTGAAGTTTATGGAAACTAAATACTGTCCCAAGATGTCATTAGTCATTAATTTTCAAATTGATCCTGGGCTAGTTTGACTCCAGGTCTCATCTTGTCCCCTGGCTTATATCCTCTCCTGGGTAACTAAAAGTCTCATAGCTCGGGGTCCATTTTCCTGGGTACCAAGTCTGAAGGAAGAGAACTTACCGAAGGGGTTTGATTCATGGGCCAAGAGAGCGATTCCAAGGATTTTGTAACCAAGATTCTTGTTAGATCAAGAGGTACTGTATGAGAAAAGTGGATATCCAGGCATAAATATGGGAAACTAATTAATAATCATATTGGTAAGAAGTGAATACATGGGAGGCCAATCTAGATGTTCTCTGATTTCTTTCCTACTATGGTGTCCCTCCAACATTCATGTCTACTTGGAACCTCAGAATGTGACCTTATTTGGAAACGCAGATGTAATTAGTTAAGATGAGGTCATAATGAATTAGGGTGGGTCCTAGATCCAAAACGACTGGTATCCTTATGAGACAAGGAGAGCACACACAGAGGTACACATTGAGAAGAAGGCCATGTGAAAACAGACACAGACATTATGCTACCACAAGCCAAGGATTGATGGCAACGGCCAGAAGCTGGAAGACATAAAGAAGGATCTTCCCGTAGAGGCTTTGGAGGTGGTGTGGCTCTGCTGACTCCTTGCTTTCTGACCTCTGGCCTCCTGAACGATGCGAAAATACATGTCCGCTATTTTAAGCTACACAATTAGTGGCATCTTGTTGCAACAGCCCTAGGAAGCTAGTATAAATACTTAGAAGTGGGAAGAGATACCCCTGATAAAAAATTGAGGTGACATCACAATACCTCTACTTTCTCATTCTTTTGATTACCTAACTTGTGGGATGATTTCTGCTGCTTGGCAGGTGAGATGTAAATGAAACAAAAACCTGGAGCTGAGGCTGTTCTGGATATCTTTGTTTTAGGCTGTGATGGGCTTCTCAAAATGGACATTGTCTGGCACACAGTAGACTCTGCACATGTAAGTTGGTCAAATGAATGAATACATTTATGAATAATGGGTTTGGGATATAGAAGAGATGATTACACCTCTTTATGGAAATCAGGCTCCTTCATATTCTTCTTCGATTCTGTTGTCTGTGGATGGCAATCTGCGGTGGTGTATTATAGGGAATGAGCTGGAGAGTGAGACAAACCTAGAGTCATCTGCTGTGTGACTTTGAGCCAGTAACTTAGACTTGCTGAGTCTTTGTTTCCCCACTTACGAATGAAGAGCTCAACAGCTGCTTCGAAGAGCTAGTTATTGGGGCACCTGGCCTATCCTGTGAGCTCTCCTGGTCACGAGTACTAGAGTGTTGATTTCTTCCCCGTCGCCCCCTGACCCCACTCCTCTTCTTCAGTAGGAGGTGCATGCGTATAGCAGCCCTCTGCAAATAGGAAGCTTCTTGCACACATTGTATGTGTGTGTGTGTGTGTATGTGCACTCTCTCATGTGTGTAGGTCTATGTGATGTGTATGTTTTTAGGTGTAAAGTATGTACAAAGTAGTATGTGTGTACATCAAACGTCTGTCCTCAGATAAACCTGAAAAACTGTGACCTCCCTCCAGAGTTGCTGAATTCAGCTCTAGAAAAATCAACGTTTTCTTAATAGCCCTCCTCTGAGAGTGAAGCGTCACGGAATTGTCACTGAGTCACACATTTTAAATCTCTGTACCATTTTCCTCATTCATCCCAGGGCTGTCAACACAGCTGTTACCCAGCTTAGGTGTAGACAGCTTTTTAAACAGAGTGGCAAGCCCATTGGTTTTGGTTTAATAGACACAGTGTTAGACGTGTTCCAATTGTAGCTACTGCATTCAATAAATCATCTTCTGTGGAGGAAATAAAAAAGAAATTTAAAAAAAAGAGGGAGGAGAGGAAGATATCAATCTTTGATATCTCGATAGTGATTCCTGGAGCTTCTCTCCCAGGGAAGAGTTTAGGAAGAGTGAGTGGCTGCAAGTCTATCCATGGGCACAACGAACCTGCTCCAAGATCAATATGCCAGTGTTCCTAATGTCTAGCTGTGACCCTGGGGAATATATTCCCAAGATGTTTGTGAGGAGGCAGTGGGAAGTCTGCCTCCTGGAGGCAATGGCTCCAGGTACCTTGGAAGGAGATGTTGGCAAACAATTACTCTGCATGGCCTGGTCTCCAGCCAATTTCTTAAGCTTCACCAGATCCTATAACCAGAGCAAAGTGGCTCCAAGGCCCCATTGGCTGATTTTAAATCCAGATACGTCTCCAAACTATTAGAGGACATTGCATCAGTGTTTTTATGGCTTTGCAAATCCATTCTTTGTCTAATGCCCATACACACCTTAGACAACTGTTGGGGTGGCTGGGAGGAGGGGAGAGCTAGAAATCCCATAAACAAGCAACACTGGCCTGCGAGCCAAGTCTGACTCCAGTGCACTGCTCTCAGGGCCCCTTGTAATCTGGCATCAGCTCCTCCCCTTGGTCTAATTTCCCATAAATATACATTGGCCCTCCTGGTGTCCAGCCACACTGAATTCCTCGCCTTTCATGGATGCGCATTTGCACTCAAGCCAATGTCTTTGCACTTAGTGTCTCTTCGATCTGGAACTCTCTTTGCTTGGAATAGCTTTCGCCCTCTCGGCTGCTTGCCAAATTTCTAAATAAGGGCAGCCACTTCTGAAAAGTTTTCTCCAGCCCCCTTTTCCTCTGCCTTGCTTTTTCATAGCTCCTTTTTCAATAACACATATCCTCAGGTCTCTAATTGTTTGTTCACCTGGGTCCCTTCTTCACCAAACTGTCCCATTCATCTTGGCAGCTCCTGATTTGGGAGCACTTTTGCGCTCTGGTGGCATTTGACAGGGATAGTTTAATGAATGAAGTAGTGAATGGACAAATCCAATGAAAAATCTCTGCAAGAGTCCCAAAATCCTTGGGAAGAAGTGAGCTATTATCAGTCCATTGCACACACATCATTACGTAGCATGCTAAATAAACCATGACTGAGCTGGGTCTCTCTGAAGCAGAATACATGCTTCTTTCCAAGAGGGCAGAAGTCCCAGTTTGCTTATAAATTAAGTATCAGAAATAATTAGCATTGCGGTCCTTTAGCTGGTATAGCCAATTATCTCATACATCCAGAGAGGGAATTTAACTACTAATTCATGTACTGGCTTAGCATGTGACTTTGAGCAAGTATCCGTTGTTCTTTAATCTTCTCACTCATGCAGGAGAGATAAAGTCTTTGATCTGTAATTCAAGGACTAATGAGGTTGAGTTTGTGAAGCTCTGAGCATCCTGGGGGGAAACGTTTGCCGCAGGACTGTGACCCTGCACTCTCCTCTCATGTGGAGCAGAGAGGGTGACAGAAGCTGTCACCATTCTTCTCCCCCAACTAAGGCAGATAATCTGGATTCAAAACATCACTATGAGGAAGGTTGCAGTTAAGATATTTCTGATTTTCTTCAGAAAGAGAAAAATTAGCATTTCAGGAGTTTTCACTAGTTTGGGGTATGAAATGAAGCCAACACAGCTTTCTAGGGCTAAATTTGGAGCACCCATTTTGCAAACTGTGGGCAATTCTATCTTCCTTCTTGGGTATCTCCTTCTCGTGATAAGTTTGGGAAATTCTTTCTGGGCCCCTAAAGATTTGTCCTGGTGAATCTTGTCATCCAGAGAATCCATTGTTACAGGCACTGAGATCCATCAAAGGTTCCGCATTCTGAAGGGTAGAAAGAGCCACGCACCCAATTATAGGTGCTCTACTCCAAAGAAACCTGGGGTTTGAGTGCTGTGCTTTTGCCTTAATCACAAGAGATGCTTTGAGTGAGCCTTTCCCACAGAGAAAGCTCACATTATTTAGATGGCAGTGTCTCTCAATTTAAAAAAACTCCACAACTATAAATAAATCAAGATAGGATCCTAAAATATTGTTCAAGTAGTACAAAGAAAGGCAAGTAGAAATAAATAAAGGAACAGATAATAGATGAAGACAACAAAACGACAGACTGCAGTCCTTTGTATCAATGACTGCCTTTATTTGGTGATCTAAATACCAACCAAAAGAGAAATTGACAGAGTGGACTTAACAATATGGTCAAAAGTACATTGTCTGTAATAAATATACAAATACAATGACGTACACACATCAAATACAATGACCTAGGTAGGTTAAAAGTGAAGAGATGGATAAAGATTTATCATGAAAACATTAATTAATAAAGAAAACAGGGATGGCTATATTAATATCAGATAAAGCAGACTTCAGAGGAAAGCAAACAATAGAGACAAAAAGGGACCTTGCATAATGGTAAAAACATTAACCCACCGGGAGGACATAATGATCCTAAATGTACATGTGATCAACAACGGAGCCACAAAATACATGAAGCAAAAACCGTTGGAGCTGAAAGGAGAAACAGACAAGTCCACAATTATAGCTGGAGACTTAACACCTTGCTCTCAGCAATTGATAGACCCACTAGACAGAAAATCAGAATGGACCACCGCCTAACAGACAGGAGGATCTGCCTGGCATTTATAGAGAACTCTATTCAAGAACAGTAGAATACACCCTCTTTTCAAGTGTCCATGGAATATTAGCCAGTTAGACCATATCTTGAGTCATAAACAAACCTCAACAAATTTGGAAGAATTGTAATCATACCAAGTACATTCTCAGAGGAGAATGAAACTCCAACTAGAAATCAATACAAAGACAATAGAAAAATTTCCAACAACCTGGAAATTAAGCAACACTCTTGTAAATACTTTATGAGACAAAGATTATGTCTCAGAGGAAATTTTAGAAAATACATAGAAATGAGTCAAAATAAAAGGACAACACATCAAAATATGTTATCTGTAGTTAGTGCAGTGCTTAGAGGGAAATTTATAGTCTGAAATTTTGAGTTTAGGAAAGAGGAAATATCTCCAATCAGGAATTTAAGCCCCTTCCACAAATAACTTGGGGGGGAAAAAAGGCAAAATAAACCAAAGCAAACAGAAGAAAAGTAACAAAAGGACAGAAATTCATAAAATCTAAGACAGTGAAACAATAGAGAAAAATCAGTGACACAATAAAGTTCTTCAAAAAAAAATCAATAAAAGTGTTAAACCTCTACTGAGCCTGGGTTGCTCAGTCGGCTAAGCATCTGACTTTGGCTCAGATCATGATCTCATGGTTTGTGAGTTCGAACCCCACTTTGGGCTCTGTGCTGACAGCTCAGAGCCTGGAGCTTGCCTCAGATTCTGTGTCTCCCCATCTCTCTGTGCCCTTTCCATGCTCATGCTCTGTCTCTTTCTGTCTCTCAATAATAAATAAATGTTAAAAAAAATTATTTAAGTAATAAACCTCTAGCAAGGCTAACGAAGAAAAAAGACACAAATCACCAATATCGGTAATGAAACAGAGGATGTCATTATGGATTTTGAAGCCGTTAAGAGGATAAGAATGAAATACCACAAACAGCTTCACTCTCATAAACTCAGTTACTTAGTAGAAATGGACCAATTCCTCAACAACCAGAGGTTAACAGAATCAATGAGGATAAAATAGACAATCTGAAAAATCCTATAACCATGGAAAAAAATTGAATTTGTAACTTAGAAACTCTCCCCAAAAATCTCTAGACTCAAATGGGTACCCTGGAGAATTCTACCGAACATTTAAAGAGGAATTAACATCAATTTTACACAATCTCTTCCAGAATATAGGGGAGGAGAGAACACATCCCAGCGGATTTTAATGAGGCTAGTATTACACTGATACAAAACCAAAACAGTACCAGAAAAGGAAAGGATGAAAAAAAAAGAAAACGACAGACAAATATCTCTTATGAATTTTGATGCAAAAAAAATCCTCAACAAAATATTAGCAAAGCAAATCCAGTAATGTATAAAATGAATTATAAACCATGACTAAGTGGGATTTATTTCAGGTATGCAAGGCTGTTTTAACATTTGAAAATCATCAGTATAATCCACCATATCAACAGGCTGAGGAAGAAAAGCCATATGAGCATATAAATTGATGCAAAAAAAAAAAAAAAGGCAAAAAATAGAAAGTGAAATTCCATATCACCAGAAAACAAGTTAGTGTTGTGCTGGCCTTGTCCAGCTGTGGCAAAGATGGACATGAACAAGCTGTGGCCCTCTTAGCCTTGGAGAAACAGGAAATCTGGGATGGAGGGGACATAGGGAGAAGAGTGGAGACAGAACCCTTGCATACCATGGGCTCAGGAAGGCCAAGTCCTCTGCCTTATGTCACCTTGCCAGGAACTGAGAATCAGATTGACCGCAAATCCGGAGATATGTACACAAGCGTATGTTGGAATTATATTCGTGATCAAATTCTTTCATAAAATTACACACACATGCACACACGTACACACACATGTGCAGGCACATTACCACAGAGATGAAAACAGCATGTCTCAGGACAAGATCGTAAACACGGTAATTTGAAATCCTTGCAATAATTTAAACTAATGACTTTCATTCTTATAATATTTTGAAGGGATAATTGGCATCACAGAACTCTTTCAGATGCCTAGGTTTTCAAGGATGAAATTGAAGTTCAGAGCAGTAAGTAAGGCTTGCTGCAGTAATAAAGCCACTTAAAGGCACAGAGCAAACTAGACTTCATTTACTGTGTGGCGGAAAATGCTTTTTACATTGATCTTCTCCCATTCCCTGAAATGTTAGTTATGAATGTGCTATGTGTATTAAGTATATAAGAGAACATCATATCCTTCAAAAAATGTTAATGCCGTGTAAAAATCCAGCCTCACTGTATCATGAATTGGGATTATAAAGCTTTTTATTTTTTAATTTATTTTGAGAGAAACAGAGGGAGTGAGTGGGAGAGGGACAGAGAGCGAGGGAGAAAGAAAAAGAATCCCAAGCAAGCTCTGTGTCCCACAGAGCCAGATGTGGGACTTGAACTCACAAACTGCGAGATCCTGACCTGAGCCGAAATCAAGAGTCATATGCTTAACTGACTGAGCCACCCAGGCGTCCCTTAATTGGAATGATAAATCTGTATTTTCTATAAACTGTCACAAATTGTTCTAAAATTACGTGGAAATACTTCATAAACACATAAGAATTAGATCTTATGTATTTGGTCTATAAAATGAATATTTCAGAAAATATGGGAATTATAAATATTTTAATAATAAAATCTGGTTAGTTTCAGAGGATGTGGAAGGGATTGGTTTGGAGGGATTGCCTATGTTATTTACAAAAGCTGTTCATAAAAATGGGAACAATGTCTTGTTTTTTCCCTCAGTTCATCTCCTCCAAGCAAGCAGCTGTTCAAAATCCTTCCATGAACTGTTCTTTTCACAGGGATTTTGAGCATTTGCAGGAAAAGCATTTTTAAAATCTTATCTCGCTAACATTAATGATGGTTTTGTATGAGGCATAATTCTAGGCCCTTTCTACATTTTTTTTAAAAGCCTCACAATTTTCCAAGGTAAGTATTACTGATAGTACTATTATTCTAATTTTACAGGAGATTAAACTCACGGGCTCATCCAGTGTCAGGGTGGGCAGCTGGGGGAGTCAGGGCTGGACCCCAAGCAATTCAGACACAGCAGCCTGGGCCCTCCTCATTCCCATTACCCCTCCCACCAGCCTCCCCACTCACCTTTAGCGGTGGAGGTCAGTGCGAAGGTATCTTCCAGGATACTACAGAGGGCAAATTGGGAGGAGGGAAAGGCCAGGGCAGTCTGCAGAGGTCATGTTCTTAAGCTGATGTAAATGCCCAGGATTTTGTAGAAATCTCAGGAGCATCTAGGGGTGCCCAGGCTGGTTGAGTGTCCAACTTTTGCTTTAGGCTTAGGTCATGATCTCATGGTTTAGGAGATTGAGCCCCGCACAGAGCCTGCTTAGGATTCTCTCTCTCTTTTTTTCTCTGCCCCTCCTTTCCTTGTGCTTTCTCTCTATCTCTCAAAAATACATAT
Source organism: Crocuta crocuta (assembly GCF_008692635.1). Classification (NCBI taxonomy): domain Eukaryota; kingdom Metazoa; phylum Chordata; class Mammalia; order Carnivora; family Hyaenidae; genus Crocuta; species Crocuta crocuta. Next base: position 9,943,379 of record NW_027527853.1, on the reverse strand, counting down.
TTTCTAAGAAAAGAAACCTAAAGAGCAGCTAAAAGCTAGAATGATAAGGGTTAGCAGGTAATTGAAATTGTCCCCACTACCAAGCAGACCCATCCATCACACACAGCTGACCAGACACTTCCAAATGTCCAAGGAATGGCTGCTTGGCGGATCCACCAAGCACCCCCCAGCTGCTCCTGGTTTTGGATCAATCATCAATTGACATCCGTTCTTTTGATTCCTGTTTTCCAAAAGTTAGGGAGAAATGAAAATCTTAAAGGAGGTGAGTAGACTAGCGGCAAAATCACACAGCCAAATGTTACTGTGGATCATGCGGGAAAAATCACTGTTAACATAACTTTGGATCAGAGGTATACCAGGGGTTATGGTTCTGAAAAAAAGTGGTGGCACAGATTAATCCCACTTTGCAGGTGACCCTGCAGAAGTCATATGACACTTGGGATCCCTGACCTGAAGGAGTTTTGGAGAATCAAGTGTGACAATGGACCTAAAGTTCTCCATGCATCATAGTAACTGTATGCCTATCAAGGATCATTGGAGGGTCACGGCTACCTCTTATTTCTTGTCACCGGAGGTGACCCCACTCAGAAAAATGGATTTTTGTTCAGAAAACAGGAAACCAAACAGACACCGAGGCTAGTGCTCATGCCTCTAGAGGGAATGCTGTCAGCTTGGCACTAGGCCACCAGAACTAATGGACACTTGGAGTGCCAAGATGCAGGGTGGGCCTGGGGCCAGAATGTGGAGCCCTGCAGTAATCATGACAGTTTCCATAGAAAAGCTTCCTAAACTAGAGATGCCACGGCTCTGAGTAGGAACAGTTACAGTGGGGAGGCTGACACTGAACCAGACTCAGCGGCAGCTGGACCATACCGAGGGCCTAGGGCCGCTGAAGAAGGCAAGGGTGAGAAGAAAGCAGCAAGATTTGTACCAGGACTCTAGGCTTTCTCTGTAGCTTTGGGGCTTCGGGGCTTCCTGGTGACTGATCCAGCCACAGATTGCCTAGAGCCTTCCAAAGTGTATTTCTCGCTTACGGTAGAGACAGCATTGGTCATCTTGGCAATGGGAATTCCTAGGTTTAGAAAAAAAGAGAAAGGCGCCCAGGGCCACACTGGCTGCGGGTGGTGTAGAAAGGGTACCCACTGGAAAGGTGGGAGAATGTGGTGAGGCTGGCACAGGAGAGCACAAGCGGCCATTGTGATGTGCTCCGGCCCCACCTACGTGGGGTCCGTGGGGTCCGGAGCCAGGTCCGTGTACTCCCGGAATGTCAGAGGGATGCTTTTAAGGAAGGAAGTGGAGCATGCACCTCATACAGCCCCGTGGACTGAATCACACCACAGTGATTTTGTGCAAAACTTACCGATGTTTAATTCTCAGGATCAACTGAAAAGCCCTAAGAAGACAGAGGTACAATACTGCCTCCCCTACAATTTCTTTTGGCAATGATGGGATTTCAGTGGCTTTAATGCTAAGTAATCCTGGGTCATCTGACCAAAAAAAGAAAAAAGCCACACACAGAAAAACAACATGATTGGAAACATTGATTATGTTATCAAGTCCGACTGTAATGTCATATTTGACAGTGATGTACATAGATTCAAATGTGACCAGATGGATTTAAGGAATTAAGGTTGACTTTAAGCAACCAATGCTTATAACGTCTCTTGAAACACCAGCCCAATACTTTGCTTACAGAATGAAAACTACTGTTTTCCCAAGTCCTACAAGCTAAAGCTGGATGGCCTGATAGAAACTTCAGAAGATCACAGCAAATCACAAATAAACAACCTTCATGTCTACTCATGTGGACCAGTCAGAAAATTCACTGGGACACCCAGTAACTGTAATGAGAGACATTCAAACTACAAACCAGGAAATTCATCAGATTACAACTGGCATCTTCATTCTATCATGTAAAGAAGCTTTTGCTTAAATCTAGAAATCTTCTGAACTGGCTGTCCTCTGGCCTCAGAAACTAAATTTCTAGTTATTAATATTTGGTTTTCTTTAGTTTCTATAAAGAACACCCCTCAGTAAATGCCTGATTGCTCACATCATATGAAGACCTAGCTTAGATGAACAGCTATTCTCATCTACACCATTGCATCCTAAACCAAGACACAACTGTTAAAATGAATGGACCTATTCTCAAGACTGATACTCAGTCACTGAGCGATAGAATAATCTGCCAACTCAGATTCTGGACCATGAATCTTTTGGGGGAATTGTCAAAGGAGGAGAGCTTTGGCATAAGGACTGTTTTGAACTGAAGGCACTTAAAAAAACAGCAGATGCAAAGAAGGGCATTCTGACCGACCCTGTTCCTCCTGAAAGCAAGAGATAAACACTCCTGTGTGAAAGTGTGAGCCCTGTACCAGGAGAAAAGGAACATTCTTCAATGGATAATCAAAGCCAAGAGAATCCTGTATAAATAGACCGTGTTAAAATAACACTTATCTTCCTTTAGCCTGGTTAGTTACTTTTCCACAGCTGCCTCATTTAGTTCAACCTAATGTAAAAGCCTGTGGGTTTGCTATTTCTTTAGGTCTGTCTTTTCTTACAAGAGCTCCCTGTCATATAAAACATCTAACTTTATATACTTTTCTCCTGTTAATCTGTCTAACATCAATTTAATCCTAGTCCTGGCTGAAAAACCCTAAGAAAGTAAAGGTAAAATTTTGTCTCCCCTATATTCTCAATTATCTCCTCTATTGATTAAAGTGTCCTGGTAGCTCACAGATGTTGGGAAGAAGAGAAACAGTATTTGTAATATTTCTTTATATATTGTCTGTTATCTTTTGCAAGAATAATTGTGAAAAAAAGAAGCCATCTTGCTGGTCAAGGAAGGAATGAAGGAAAGAAAGAAGGAAGAAAGGAAGGAAAGAAGGAAGGAGGAAGGAAGAAAGAAAAGAAAAGAAAAGAAAGCTGGAAGAATTAGTTGTCTATCACTGATTTTCTGCATATTTTCCCACAATCGTCCACTTAAGTCAAGACTTATTCCCATGGGTCTCCCTCTGTGTGTAACCTCCATCTCTTACTCTATCAAGAGATTTTCGGGAGTGAGAGGGGCATTGTTGGGAAAAACTTGAATCTTCTCTATTAAAAATTAACTGTTTTACTCATAATTGCCCAAACTTGAGAGTAACCAAGATATCTTTTAGTAGGTGAATCATTCAGAATTAAAAAGAAATGATCTATTGGGGCGCCTAGTGACTCAGTCGGTTAAGTTTGATCTCAGCTCAGGTCATGATCTCATGAGTTCATGCCCTGTTTTGCACTCTGTGCTGGGCATGGAGTCTGCTTAGGATCCTCTCTCCCTCCCTCCCTCCCTACCTCCCTCTCTCTCTCTTTCTTGCTGCTCTCTGTCCCTCCCCCACTTGCACACATGCACACTATCTCTCAAAATAAATAAATAAATAAATAAATAAATAAAGTGATTTTAAAAGGAAATGAGCTATCAAGCCATGGAAAGTCATAGTAGAAACTTAAATACAAATTACTAAGTGAAAAAGCCAATTTGAAAAGGCTACATACTATATGATTTCAACTATATGGCATTCTTGAATAGGGCAAAACTNAAAAGAAAAGAAAGCTGGAAGAATTAGTTGTCTATCACTGATTTTCTGCATATTTTCCCACAATCGTCCACTTAAGTCAAGACTTATTCCCATGGGTCTCCCTCTGTGTGTAACCTCCATCTCTTACTCTATCAAGAGATTTTCGGGAGTGAGAGGGGCATTGTTGGGAAAAACTTGAATCTTCTCTATTAAAAATTAACTGTTTTACTCATAATTGCCCAAACTTGAGAGTAACCAAGATATCTTTTAGTAGGTGAATCATTCAGAATTAAAAAGAAATGATCTATTGGGGCGCCTAGTGACTCAGTCGGTTAAGTTTGATCTCAGCTCAGGTCATGATCTCATGAGTTCATGCCCTGTTTTGCACTCTGTGCTGGGCATGGAGTCTGCTTAGGATCCTCTCTCCCTCCCTCCCTCCCTACCTCCCTCTCTCTCTCTTTCTTGCTGCTCTCTGTCCCTCCCCCACTTGCACACATGCACACTATCTCTCAAAATAAATAAATAAATAAATAAATAAATAAAGTGATTTTAAAAGGAAATGAGCTATCAAGCCATGGAAAGTCATAGTAGAAACTTAAATACAAATTACTAAGTGAAAAAGCCAATTTGAAAAGGCTACATACTATATGATTTCAACTATATGGCATTCTTGAATAGGGCAAAACTATAGAGACAGTAAAAAAAAAAAATCAGGGGTTGCTAGAGGTTGAGAGGAGGAGGTTAAATAAATAGGTATAGCTCAGAGAATTTTTAGAGCACTTAAAATACTCAGTATGAGATTGTAATGGTGTATACATGTCATTATGCATTTGTCCAGAGCTGAAAAATGGACCAAACCAAGAGTGAACCGCGGTGTGAACTATGAACTTTGTGTGATACTGACATGTCAATGTAAGTTCATCGATAGAAAGAGGTACCACTCTGGTGGGGACCTTAATGACGGGGGAGTCTGTGCATGTGTAGGAGCAAGGGATATATGGGAAATCTTTGTAATATCCATTCAATTTTGCTGTGAATCTGAAATAAAGTTTTAATGCCTGTTCACAGTGTTATTATGTATTAACTGGTATGCATGATGCACCTCACGACCCATCGAGACATCAGGGTTTGGATGGGGCATCCATTCTCATGTATCGCCTCAGCGTACATTCTCTGACAGAAATTAGCAATTAAAAGGAGTGCCAGTGAGGTGGACAGAAATCATGTTTTACCCATAGGAGAGCTGCCACCTCAATGGTGACAACAGAGACAACTGTGGTCTCAACGCACACCCAGGCTGCGCCAGAAGGTGGGCACACAGCTCTGCATCTTGTGCTACTAGTTCAGCAAAACTGACTCTCCCCTGCTGTGCTCAGGAGCTCCCCCACCCCCCTCTACCGCCATGCTCCTGTTGGATGAAGCTGAGGAGGCCAGTCTTCTAGGACAGTCCATATTTGCGCATGGCAAAGTTCCGCCTCTGAACCTGAATAATAAACTTCCCAGGACCCGAGGGAAGAAGGAGGAGGGAAGTGGTTTCCAACACAACCAAAGAGCCTCCTCGGGAAAATGTATTTTATTTTGGACTTACGAACATCAGGATAATCTGTTTGAGGCCTAGGTTACATCATACCTCACTTGTCATAACAGAAGGAAGTCATGTCATCTACAAGCTCTACCTGAGGACAACTGCATAACCATGGAGTCACAGCACCTGCACTCCTTTGGCAGTATAGTTTAAGCCTAACATTTCAGGAATTAGAACTCTGCTCATCAGCTATACATTTGATATCCAGTCATCAGATTGAAAAATGACTTATTTTCTTGAGTGGCCAGGACCAGATCTTCTCTAAAAAGTGAGCAGAAATTTCAACCTTAACACAGCATGGAGTTTAGTGACACTGAAAAACAATCAATATATTTTTAGTAAGAGCTTTATCGACATATAATTCAAGTATAAAATTCACCCTTTACAAATGTACTATTGAGTGGCTTTTAGTATATTTGTAAGATTGTGCAATCATAACCACTAATTTCAGAATATTTCATCACTCTCAAAAGAAAACCCATGCCCATTAACAGTTACTCCCCATGCCTATCTTCAACCACCTCTACCCTTCACAAGGATTTTCTGTCTCTATATATTTGCCTATTCTGAAAACTTAATGCAAAAGCATCATATAAATGCGACATTTTGTGTTTGGCTTCCTTCATTTAGCATGTCTTCAAGGTCCACCCATATTGTAGCAGGTGTCAGTACTTTGCTACTTTTTGTTGCCAAGTAATATTCCATTGTGTGTAAATACCATATTTTGTTCATCCATTCTTCAGTTAATGGACACTTGGGCTGTTTCCACCTTCTAGCTATTAGGAATAATTCTATTAGGAATATTCAAGTACAGCTTTTGTGTGGATATGTTTTAAATTCTCTTGGACATATACCCAAGAGTGGAATTGCTGGGTCATATGGTAACTATACGTTTAACTTTTTCAGCAATTGCCAAACTGTTTTCCCATGTGGCTGCACCATTTTACATTCTTACTAATAATGTATATAAGGGCTTCAATTTCTCCACCCACTTGCCAACACTTGCTATTGCTTGTCTTCTTTTATATTATAGTCATCCCAATTGGTGTGAAGTGTTTTTCATTGCATTTCCCTAATGATGTTGAGTGTACTTTCATGTGCTCATTGGCCATTTGTGTAATCTATTAAATAAATACATAAATCTCTGCCCACTCTTTATTGAGTTATTTGTTTGAATAGCCAGACCTTTATCTGATTCATGATCTGTAATTTTTTTCTCCGTAATGGCTATCTTTTCACTTTCTTTTTTTTTTTATAATATTTATTTTTGAAAGAGAGAGAGTTACAGTGTGAGCAGGGGAGGGGCAGAGACAGAAGANATCTGATTCATGATCTGTAATTTTTTTCTCCGTAATGGCTATCTTTTCACTTTCTTTTTTTTTTTTATAATATTTATTTTTGAAAGAGAGAGAGTTAGAGTGTGAGCAGGGGAGGGGCAGAGACAGAAGGAGACACAGAATCTGAAGTAGGCTCCAGGCTCTGAGCTGTTAGCACACGGGGCCCAAACCCACAACTGCAAGATCATGACCTGAGCTGAAATTTGATGCTTAACAGACTGAGTCACCCAGGCTCCCCTTCACTTTCTTTTTTAAAAATTTTTTTAACATTTATTTATTTTTGAGAGACAGAGCATGGGCAGGGGAGGAGCAGAGAGAGAGGGAGACACAGAATCTGAAGCAGGCTCCAGGTTCTAAGCTGTCAGCCCAGAGCCCAATGCTGGGCTCAAACTCACAGACTGTGAGATCATGACCTGAGCCAGAGTCGGATGCTCAACTGACTGAGCCACCCAGGTGCCCCACCCCTTCACTTTCTTGATAGTGTTCTTTGATGCAGAAGTTTTTAGTTTTTATGAAGTCTGACATTATTTTTTTTTTCTTTTGTTGCATGTGCTCTTGGTGTCATATCTAAGAATTCATTGACAAATCCAAAGTTAGTAAGACTAACTCTATGCTTTATTCTAAGAATTTTATAGTTTTAATTCTTAGAAAGAAATGTGTAGTTTTAACTGTTACAAAGATACATTTATATCTTTGATCTGTTTTGAGTTCATTTTTCTATATGGTGTGAGGTAGGGTTTCAATTTCATTCCTATGTATATGGAATTCCAGTTGTTTTAACACCATTTGTTCAAAAGGCTTTGCTTCCCCACTGAGTGTCCTTGACAACCATCAACTGATAATAAGTGTGAGGGTTTATGTATGGACTCTCAGTTCTAGATCATTGATCTATCCTAATGCCAATACCACACTGTCTTGATGACTATGTGTTTGTAACTTAAAATTGAGGAAGTGTGAGTCCTCCATCTTTTGTTATTCTTTTTCAAAAATTTTTCAGCTAGACAGAGCCACTTGTAATTCCATATAAACTTGAAGACCAGCCTCATTTCTTCAAAAGAGGAAGTTGTGATTTTGATAAGAATTGCATTAATCTATAAATTATGGGAAATATTACCATCTCAACAATGTTAAGTCTTCCAACTCATGAATATGGGAAATATGGGAAGTTTTTCCAGTTATTTCATTTAATTCTTTAATTTATGTCAATGATACCTTATAGTTTTCAATGTATAAGTCTTGCATTTCTTTTGAAAAATTTATTTGTATGTTATCCTCCTTGATGCTATTAAAATGGAACTGTTTAATTTTATTTTTAGATTGTTTACTGCTAGCAAATAGAGATATGATAGATTTTTGTATATTGATCTTATATACAGAAACTTGGCCAAACTCATTTCTAATAGTTTTAATGGTTTTTCTTGAATCCTTTAGGACTTTCTACATACAAGATCATGACATCTGTGAATATGGTTTAAATTCTTTCTTCCATCTGGATCCCTTTTATTTCTTTTCCTTGCCTAATGCCACCCTGCTAGAACATCCAGTATAATATTCAATAAAAATGTCAAGTATGGATATTCTTGCCCTGATCTTAGGGGAAAAACATCTAGTATTTTACCTCTAAGTATGATATTACTGTGAGCTTTTCATAGAAGCCCTTTATCAAGTTGTATAATTAGCTTTGTATGTGGTTCCCATTACTAGTTAGTTTCATTTGCTGCCTATCATATACTTCAGGAGCTCTTTGAAGCTTTGCTGGTGTCATCAGACTTTCAGATGACTACTTCCCCTATAGCATCTATATGATGTATTTACCCCTGAATAATCTAATTCAAGCATGTAATAGACTAATAGGCAAATATGTTCTCTTTGATACATCCTGGTAAAGGTGAAATAGCTTAGGCCAAATATTAGAAAACCTACAGTTTTCTTGCCTGACTTAGCATTGATTTTCCCCTCTGTAACATGGAGGGATATTGCCTCTGCTTTTGCTTTCTAACCAGGTATGTAACTAGCAAATGAGAAAAATGGATATGAAAAGGTGTGGTAAACTTAAGAGTACTGTGCCTATGTGAGGGTGATGACATTGATGAGGAAGACAGACCGGGGAGTAAATATAATGGCCCAGTTTGCCTCTGCCTGGAGCTGTGCTCTTAATTTATGGTCTTCATATTCTGGCTGCAAAACGCATGTGACCAATATCTCCATGAACTGAAATGGGAGATCAAGTATGAGAAAGGATTCCTAGAACAGGTGATGTTCTCTGGGGCAAAGGAGAGTATAACAAGACACTGCTACAATAATGAGAAAGGGGGAGAGAGGGCTCCATGGGTTTTCTCCCCTTCACACTTGTAGGGCAGAAGGCAACATTGGCCACAGACCCTAAGGGCCTGGGGCCCCTTTATCCCACAGCTGCCATTGCAATGTGTGGTGAGGCCACAGGGTGGAAGGAAAAGAGAGTGGAAGTACTTCTTCTCTGACCCAGGACACAGAGGGGGCCTGACTCAGGGTGCAGAGAAAGGGAAGTGGAGAAAGACAGCACTTGTCCCTCCGGCCAGCTTGTCTCAAGGTGACCACATGCTGCTCAGCCACCAACGCAGTTGACTTCATGAGCCTTAAGTGTACCAAGAACTTTCTTGAACTTGGTGTTCCTGGAATGAACCCTCTCTTTAAGGTGATTAACCATAATGGGACCTAAATGTAGCATTTCTACGAAGTGATTTGAGGATAAAGTGATAAAGTCAAGTTATAACTGAAAAAACACTTTTAAGAGTAAGTCTGGGGGCGCCTGAGTGGCTCAGTTGGTTAAATGTCTGACTCCTGATTTGGCTCAGGTCATGATCTCATGGTCCCTCCACAACTCGCGTTCTATCTCCCTCTCAAAAAAAAAAAATTAAAATTAAAAAATGAAGGAAATTAATCTAGAAGTTGTCAGGGGCATGTCCCTATAGTTACAACATTCACAGCTGCCTTGTTTTAAAAATAGAGCCAGGGACTTCGGCTAAGGTCATTATCTCACGGCTCATGAATTCAAGCACTGCATCAGGCTCCATGCTGACAGTATGGAGTCTGCTTGGTATTCTCACTCCCTCCTCGCTCTCTGCCCCTCTCCTGCTTGTGCTTTCTCTCTCTCTCTCTCTCAAAAATAAAATAAATTACAACTTAAAAAAAAATGGAGCCAGGGGACTTGTTCAAATGATGACCAAGAGCGAAGTGTTTAAGGGTCTTGGCACGGCAGCAGCTAACAGCTACAGGGAACAGAGACTTGCTTTTCCCTTGTTGGCCATCCTTGGTGCCCCAGGAGCCCCAGGGTAATGGCCCTTGTGACAGCACTGGGGGCGAAGGTACTGGTGGGGATTATGACAGGACATGGGTTGGATGGTACCTCCGCCCTGGACCTTACTGGATATAGTGTAGAGTAAAGCATCCCTTTGTGCCTTTGAGTGCGCAGCAGAGTAAAAGCAAACAAAACAAAACCCAAATTCATTTTGTTGATCTCTGAACTGGAATTAGTGAAACAATCTTGCTACAGAGTGCATGGTCTTTGTTGTAAAGGAGGAGGCTCCCAGGAAGTTATTTGCAAAGAGAAAATGGAAGATACAGCTAAAATGTGTTGTCTAGGAAACCAAAGGGAATGCGGATGTGGAGGAGGCCAGTGATGAAAGTGGACACTTACTAGGAGAGGGGATGAGGAATGAGGGGAGAGTCACATTGACCACTTAGGACAAATGTATTCCATGAGAAATTCCCAGAGGCATGGGGTGATTGAGTAATTTTAAAAACAAGGTTGTTACATATTCAGTTTTGTTTACTGCATGCTACTGGCATTTCACTCTCCCACTAGTGTCTCAAATCTTTAAGGGCCAGCTAAACCCCTACTTACTTTTGAGCTGGTTTGGGGAATTCAGATATGGGTAGCAAAGTTTCCTACCTCCATTTGGGGGCCAAGATCCCAGGGAAGAGCCATAGAAGTACATGGTGGTGCCAGTGCTACCGGGAGGGGACGGTGATGGCGGGATGGGTCAATGCTGATGGACAGAGCCAAGGACGGTTGGAGGGGCTGGGGCAGGTGGTGGTGGGAGCCAGTGTTGGTGGGAGGTGTTGGGCTGGAGAGTGAAGCACCTGCCAATTGTCCAGGAGCAGTTTTAAGACAAATTTTATTCATCTCAACACAGAAAGAGGAAGGTGGGGCACAGGAAACCTACCCGAGTAACCTTTTATAAGCAATGAGGATAGAGAGTTGATTAAACAAAAGCAGAAAACTGGGAAAATTGGTGCTAGTTTCATGGTTGAGAGGCTGCAGGTAGTGCTGGACATTGCTCAGAATTTAGAGGCAACACAAATCAAATGTAAATCTTACTTCTGTCACCTGTGGGCTGAGTAATCTCAAGCAGAACACACTTCTTTACCCTCCAATCTCTTTACCTGAGAAATGGAAGTAGGAATAATGATCTTGCTGGTAATCATGCCCCCTCACACCCTCCCCAGGAGGAGAAGCCCTTCACCACGGCCACCCACGGTGTTGAGAGCCAGGGGACCTTTGTCTAAGGGGGCACAGGCCACATCCAGGGTTCTCTCTTCCTAAACCAATGCCCTCCCAAAGGGCCCCAGGCCCTCTCTCCACTCATGGCTGCCAGGAGCCCCTTTTAATGCTATGTGGACCTACACCCCCTCACCCTCCAGCCCCATGCAGGCCAGCACCTCAAGGACAGCAGCTCAGAGGTAGGTGTGTGGTGGATTCCAACACAAACAGGGACAATGTCCCTTTTTTAAACAACCTGTTTGGAAACATAGGAAGTCGAGGGGGGTCAGGGAGGCATGAGGGGGGTGTGGGTGAGGTACAAAAGACCAATGGCCGTAAGAATAGGACACAGCAGGGAACAGGGACCCCGTCCTGGAATGCATGAAAGGAGGTTGTGCGATATTCCCTGCAGCCTCAGCATTCTGAGACAAAATGATTGGACAAACTTATTTTGGGGTTAGAAGAGGCTCTATAAAAAGGACCAAGGTCTGGACAAGCCCTCATGGCAGAAATGCATTTTCCCAGACCAACATGTGCTCCAGAACCCAGATGTTACCTTGTCACCCTTCCACTGAAAACCCTCTTTGGTGCTCATTTTACAGCACATTGATGACTATCTTCCTCAACCAGTGTTCTAGACCTTCTTGGCTCAACGTTTCCTGCCCCGCCCCCTTCCATCCACACCAGGCATTCTGAGGACCTCTCCTACTTCCCAAAGGGGTCATGGGCTATAATGCAGCTACTTGGGGTACTCTTACTGCCTGGAAAACTCAGGCTCATCCTTTGTGGACTTTTGCTTTATTTTTCTGTCCTATCTCCAGATTATGAGCTCCTCAAGCACAATAACTTGCTGGAGGTTCCGGGGCATGGAAACATTTTGTCGAATGAGTGATCCTTTGTCATTGGTTGTACACACATGTGCAGTCACACATGCACACATACACGCACCCATGCATGTGTACATAGACAGGCGCACACACACACACGTGGATGTGTGTGCTTTAGTCCGTGTTTACTGTCTTTACAGTGCCAGGCACTTGGCTGAGCATTTTATGTGCATTTTCTCATTTCATCCTTAAAACCAATCCTCCACATTAAAAACCAAGAAATTAAGTAACTGGCCTCGTCAAACAGCTAGAAAGTGACAGAGCCAAGACCAACCAGATTCTTCCACCTGCCCTCCAGAGTTGTTTTAAAGTTTGGAAAAACTCAGAGATCTTTTTAAGCAAATTGTAGAGACTAAATTGAGTGAGCTATGCAGTGTGGGGAATGGGTGTGAACTTACTTACCATGTGACTTTGAACCTGAGCCTCAGTCTTCTATCTATAAGATGGGGATAATCGTTTTGAACCACAAGGCTTTTGTATGGATTAGATAAGCTAATATAAGTAAGGCCTTAACAACCCTCCTGGTCAGGGCTGGAACTAGGGTGTAGCCAGCCAGCCAAGCACCACCCCACCAAGGGCCCAACACTTAAGAAGGTGATGACTCCCAGGAGCTGACCTCCTACCAGGGAGACCTTGAGCATGAACACCTACTTATGCCCTTCTTTACGCTAGTCCTGGCTCTGCTTTTGGCACTTGGGCGGTAAAGAATCATTACCAATCCATCTCTGTCTTATTTCCTAATCAAGGTAAGTTTTCTTAGGCATCTGGGTGGAATTGTTCTCAGTTATATGAGGAGTTATTTCAATGAATCATCCATCTTGTAGTCATACACACCTCAGGGTTTTTATTGGACCCCCTCACCTCCACCTGCCAGGAAAATCTTCGTAACTTCATGCCGTTTCCACCCACAGTGGGAGTGATTTGCTGGGTATCCAGTTTTCTGTAGTAGCTCTAGGGGTTGTCCCGCAGGAGGCATTGGGCTCCATAGTTCTGGACACTCTGTGTCCTCTCCGAACCATCAGGCTAGAGCCTCTGGCAGAAGACCATAATGGATTCAACAGCTCTGGCTTATCAGCTGTCACATAATGTGTGTCAATCTCAGTAAGTGATTCGAGTGCAACAAACCTCAGTCTTTTCATCTATAAATGAGAAAGGCACATCTACTTCATAGATTGATTATAAGAATGAAGAACTGTGCTGAATTTGAAGTCACAAACACAGTAAATGAGTGTCAAATATTATTACAGTCCTGGTAGTAATGGTGGGAATATTATAAGCATCAAGTTACAGGCATCAGTGTCAATGCCTCTCTATTGTGAGTGATCATCTACGTACATTGTACAAGAGTTGGGGGGGATGTCCAGCCCTTCATTGTATAAGCAGGATCACTTCGTGGTTTTTTGGCTAAGATCAAGTGCATTGTATAAGCAAGAAAACTGAGGCCCAGAGAGAGGTAGTGATTCTCCAGTGTCACACAGCAGGATAGGGTGGACTCCCGATTTCTGGTCCCAGATTCTCAGACACTTCTCCACTTCCCCACAGTCACATCTTAGGCCTCAAGCACCACTTCAGTGTATTTTAAAGTGAGATAAAATTCTGACTTTTACATGCATTTATTATAAAATGTAATATTATAGTACAGTATATATTATAAAATATATATAAAATAGTAACTTATCTTGTATAAGACCCTTGTACATATCATACACATAACACACATATTTGAGCCCACACTGAAGAAATAGGCTTAAGTTGTATTAAAAACAAAGGTTTAAGAAGGAATAATAGGGTGAAATCAGCACAGGACAATTTATGACTAATATCAGGAAGTGCTTGTTAAGAATGCCATCTATTATTAGACTAAAATAGCCTCCCTAGGGGCACTGGGCAGGCCCCATGACCTGACACATTTCAGCCACGACAGGACACATTTCACTGCTAAACACAGAGGAGAAACAAAGCACCCTCATCGCAGGGGGTGATTTCAGGGAGTGCTAGCCTCCTTTCTGAGTCAAGGGCATACTTAGAGCATAAGCTTGAACCAAAACTGACCATGCCTCTATATGCAGCAGTGGGACCTCAGTGTCCAGCCTGGTCAGCGAGCAATAGGCTTAAAATCTACTAAGGGCCAGTTAGAAGATGTATGTCAAGTGGCACGTGGGTGGCTCAGTTGGTTAAACATCCAACTCTTGATTTCAGCTCAGGGTATGATCTCATAGTTCATGGGTTTGAGCCTCACATCGGGCTCCTTGCTGACAGTGTGGAGCCTGCTTGTGATTCTCGCCCTCCCTCTCTCTCTGCCCCTCCCATGCATGCATGCTCTCAGTCTCTCTCTCTCTCAAAATAAATAAACATTAAAAAAAAGATGTATATCAAAACCCCACAGCAGAACGAGGAAACATGAATGCACTCACTAGGCTAAGGATATGTGGTGGGCTCAGTATCTCTGGATTTTGCAGCATGTGACAAGGTGACATGTGGAGGCCTTTTGATCAATCTAAAGATGACAAGACAAGATCCTCACGGGCTCCTTATAAAAGCCTTGGTAGTTGATTGAACAATCTTTCACAAAGGGGACTGATGAATGTGGACCCAAGGGAGCTCTCTAGGAGCTATGCGACCTCTTTAAATAAATATTAAGATGGATTGTGGTATTCAGAAGCACTAAGACATAGAAAAGCTGCCTGCCAAACTCATTAGATGGATCTGGATGATGTTACAGACTAATCAACATCTCAAATGATCTTTGGACATGAGAACTATGGACATAATAAACCAAGAAGAAATTTAATGTAGAAATTGTGAAGATGTACTAAGACTAAATGACAATAATAGAAACTGCCTGGCATATGGCAAGAATTAAATGTTTGCTAGCTAGATTAATGGTTGGGATTCATTAGCATCAAATATAAAAATGAATTAAATTTAAAGATAAATCCAAGTGTATCAGAAGTGCATCAACTGCTGTGACTCTTAACTGTGTGCTCCACGTCCAGCTGCCAGACCCTGGGGGTGGGGGTGACACTCCATCTAGTGCACTGGCCAGACCACCTTCAGGGTCAAGTGCACTTCTGGGCACCACAGGGCAAGAGTTTGAGGAATGGATTGTGTCCAGAAGTGAAGGATCCAACTGATGAAGTGACCTCACACTGGGATGGCTAGAGGACCTATGAGGGTTTAGAAAGAGGGGAAGGACTGGGATTAGCTGATGGTTGGGCTTAAATTCCTGAAGGGCTGTCGTGAGAAGCAGAACTGTGCTCACTCAGGGGGATTTGTGAGGACAGAGTTAGGACAAGTAAAATGAATGACTAGGAGCATGTATTGGCTCAACATAGGGAAGGTATTTCCAATGGTCTGAGTTGACAACAATGGAGTGGACTGCTAATGAGCTCCCCGTCAAGCAGAAGCTGATTGAACAGGTTTTTTTTCCCCCCATGTTTGGCATAAGACAAGATACACATGCCCAGGATCAGTGGTTTGTGTCCTCCTCAGTTCTGAGTCTTGAGAAAAGACACCACTGCCAGCAGAGGGCACTCTCACAGATGAAAGGAGAGCTCCCTGCCTGGGCGCTGGCTGGTGTAAGGGGAATGGATGGGATCCAGAGTTAAGGCTGGCGGGGCCTGGTCACCAGGTGCTGAGAGAAGTAGATACAATGGGCAGGGCCCAGGGAAAAGAAACGTGTTCACCTGAGCCAGGGCACCACTGTTTCTACCACTGGCATGAATGCAATGGCCTGCAGCAGAGGTCAATGGCTTAAGTGTCTGAAAGGAGCCATGGAAGAGCTTGGGGCCCACTCAGCTTCTCGGTCTTTCTCTGCCCAGCATGGCGGAATGCTGGCCAAACCACAGTCCTTCTCACGCTTGCACTCTGTTTGGAGGTTTTCTTTTACACCTCTCTGAGGGCTGCTCGTCTCTCCAGGCCTGCCTCTCCCCTCCCGATGGGGCCCCACGCACACACTGGTGCTCCTGGACCCATGATGAGCACCGACAGGCAGTGGGGGCCAACACGGCTCTCTCTCTCCCTCGCCCTCTAGGAATCAGCTGCTCCGAAATGAACCCTTCTGGGGCTCCTAGAGCTAGAAGGTGAGAGAAGCCAATCGGCCCTGCAGGCAGAAAACAGTTTTTGGTGCCAACCTCCCTGGTTTCCTTCGTGGCTTTTCACCTCTACACACCATGAGGTGAAAATTCCTCTGCAGGGTTTCACACGGGGGTGAGCTCAGCTCAGTCACACCTGGATTGCACCATTAAGTTCAAGCATCTTGCTTCCTATGGATTTAGCCAACTCAACAATCTCAAATGTCTTCCCCACAGGAGAAAAAGAGATGAAATGAACAGAGCCCCAAACTCAACCTTCCAGGGCCAAGTCTCTGGTCTTTCCCGGTCACACCAGGCAGCCAACTTTTTACAGGGACGTCTGGGCCTTTCATAAAGCTGAAACGTGGATGCTTCTTTTGTCTCCAGGCCTTCCATCCCCCATGCTGTCGCCTAGCATTAGGGTACTTTCACTGGATGCTCCCACCTGTGGGCTTCCGTCTGTGGACTGTCTCCCATCATGTCTCCATGTCACCCAGAATCATCAGGGAATTGTCCACCCCGAGCAGAGTGAGGACAGCTCCAAGGCAGCGTTCTCTGGGGCCAGGAGGCCGAACGGGGAAGTGGAGAGCTAAAACTACTCCATGCACACGCACCAGCTGGCTCGGCCAGGGCGAGCGGGAAGCCGACTGGCGCCCTCCCTCCCGCTCCCTCTCTTGAATATAAAACCATATGGATTATTCATCTAAAAGTTCTCTGATTCTTTGGCGCACATGATGTTTTCAGTGGATAAACTGTCTGTTTATGATTAAAAGAGGCCACAGTTCATTAGACTTTGCTTGTTACAAACCGATTTCGTTTCACTTTTTCTAGGCAGCTAGGCTCCAAGTGAGCGGGACCACAGTGCCATTTGTACCTGACCGACCTACATGACTGTGTGTGTTCTGCCCTTAGACTTCCCGACAGCGGCCCATGGAAACTAGACAGTGGACCAGAAAAGGGGACAGGAGAGCCAGTGTGGGGGAGCTAAGGCAGGCCTCCACAGCAAGTCTCCAACAGCTTGGGGTGGGGGCGGGACATTTATCAAAATCCAAATCATCCACACGGCTTCCATCATAACAAGCAATCCCTGGATGTAACCCTCTCTCGCAGGGAAAAAAGTAAACAAATCACCCAGCTGCAAAACTATACTTTTTGACAAATTATTAAGTAAACAATTTGGAAGATTTCTGCCAACCATTCACTGGGGAAAATGAACAGGGCTAGTCAATTCCATATATTTTTTTTTAACAGCAGAGGACTTTTATTTGTGTTATGAAGACGGAAGTGAGAGAGGCAGGCCCAAAGCAAAGGCTGTCACCCCGCTTCTCTTTTTCTGGGTTAAGATCCTCGTTCTATATCACCCTCTATTTCCTATTTCCAGGCTTTATCTAGTAACCTTGTTGCCAAATGACTGACTGAAACAACATGAGGGTTCACAGATAAACATCAGATGGCACTCTGCAGCTTTAATGGGGGCAACTGTTTAGAGGTCCAAAAATATATCCCCTGTTGGTATGCGGCTATGGAAGTGTTGGAAGCAAGACTTAGCTCATGCAAAGCTGCAAAGCAAAAGTACAAAAAGTTGATATACAGACAAAGTATCAGTTGTTAATATGATAGGAGATGCCTCATGCTCCCCTGGGTGATGTCACTACATTCTTTCTGAGGGGACTAATGTCCAGCCAGAAGGCTGCTTGCCATGGGGGGAGGGGGAGGGGGGACAGCACTCCCAGCATGCACTGCCCGCAGGATGGGCCCTGTGTGCTGTTCTGGTTCAGAGGCAGATAGCATAAGGATGGGAAATGCCAGGTGAATAGCAGAGATATAAACAGAAGACTGTGTCACCACCCATCAATGACGGTTAATGGGCTAATGGCCTTTGTGAGCCATTACCCAGTGTGACAATATCTAGCAATGGGTACTTTCTTTTTAATATTATCTTACGGATGTAAGCAATGGCCATGGGATGGTGTTTTTTTGACAGAAGAGGCTATTTCAACAGACATATCAACCACATCTTTTATTTTGTTTACCCTGATGCCTGGACATCTCAGGGCCTTGCTGACCTGGAGGTCCTGCCCCTACTCGGGCCCGCCACTTCCTAGAGATAGTGTCCAACTTGCCTTTGAGCATGTGTGTCAAATGCAAACCAATACGATGCGGGAGAAATGCAACATCTGTAGCCCACCCCCTACCACCTCCTTGATTGGCTCTCAGCCTCTGGGCCACTATCCACTTGCCCTGACCACTCCAGGGCGATCAAGTCATTCTAGGCAACTGGGGAGAGTCCCTATGCCCACAGCCTGCTGAAATTATTCCACTTAGCCAGTCCTCAGTCTGTTTACCTTGCCTTGCGGTTTCCATCCCATAGGAACCACAAGAAAAACTCTTTTCCCTGTTTGCTCTCCACCCCTTCCTCCTGCCCCACCCGGGTGCTCCCCTGTGTGGCCCTGGCTGGCCTGCCTCTCCTCTGGGAACTGTAACAAACTATCTTTTCAATGGCTGGCATTCCCTGATCTGTTGATCTTACTCTACCTATAATAATGAAACAGATATTTTAAAACAAAGAAGTGTGAGCAATGATGTTCTTGGGAGTCAGAAATGACAAGCATATTATTTACAATATGAAAGGATTTCTCTTGAAAATGTTCTTTGTGAGAAGCTAGAAAATATCTCTGTACTAGAAATACAGCAAATTGGTTCTATGTCCTTCTTTTAAAAAGTTTACTTATTTACTTTTAGAGAGAGAAAGCAGGGGAGGGGCAGAGAGAGGGGGAGAGAGAGAATCCCAAGCAGGCTCCACACGGTCAGCAAGGAGCCCGGATGCAGGGCTTGAACCCACAAACTGTGAGATCATGACCAGAGCTAAAGTCAAGAGTTGGATGCTTAACCATCTGAGCCACCCAGGCGCCCCAAGTTCTATGCCATTTTTTAAATTAAAGTAATACACATTCATAATTAAGAAATCAAATATTAAGGAGGGATTACGACAGAAAGTGTTTCTTACCAGATCCCTCCATAGCCCGGAACCAACCTGCAAAGATTTTTCACTTTCTGTCAGTAATGGTCCTGAGGGTACCTGCGTAACTCTATGTAATATGCTTCATCTCTGCTGGCGTCTATCCCTGTTTGTGCTCCATCCACCTACCCATGCACATCCCGCTGGAGACAAACAGGATTCTGTCCCCCTCACAACCAACCCCTTCGTCCTCTGCTCTTTGAAATGCTGAGCATTATATTATTACCAGCACATCTGTTGGTAACCTTGTAACTTTAACGCACTCACCCTTTTGCTTCCGGCTCTGTTTACTTCTCACAGACTCAGTTCCCACTGAACTTTGTAAAGTGAGGGGTATTCCTGTCTCTGTACTTTCTTCTACTTTTCTTCTCCTTCCCTCCACTCTTCAAGTCAGCTCAGCCATCCCACCCTCTGTGGGCTGAGCTTGTGCCAGTGCTAATTCCCAGTCCAATATCCGTCCGTGTGCTGCACCAGCCAGACCGGCAGGGGTTGAAAAGGGAAAGGGAGCTGATTTCTGCTAGTGACTCTGCTCTTCTGAGCAAGCCAACCAATTTCTTGAAGTCTCTGAGGCCTCACTTGGTTTCTTTTATAAGTTTAAAATGAGCTGAAGATGGATTAAATGAGACCCCACAGGTGAAATGATGTATAAGCCCTCTTGTGCTGCCCACATAGAGGCGGGTGATCATTTCAGTCCTCAGGGTGCGTGGGGACTAGTCGGATAACCCTCTTGTCCCTGGACATCTCATAGCACGGTCACTACTGGGCATGGATTGAATGGATTGATGTCCTCTGGGCCCTTGGTTGGGGAGGGAAACCTTTTATAGGATCCCCTCCGTGTCAAATCCCACCACACCAGTCTTGTAAGTGCTCTTGCTCGCGTGGTTTCTAATGTGTATATTTGAACTCAAGTTCTATTTTGTGATTTTGAAAGGGGCAGAGGGAGTTATTTGATCATTATTCACCCTTCTGGAACAAAATGTTCTAATTTACTGATAATAAAATTCAATCCCTTCTTTTCCTTAATATCCTTAGTAGTCCCATGTGAATCCCTTTACTGGTCTTGCAGTAAAACCTCAACCATCCCAGAAATGTTATTTATACGTGGCCTTGACTCACACCGATAAACCCTAGAAAGGATTGTTCCATGTCTTGATTTGTTCACCCATAGCAACACCTTTCTTTCTAGCTTTATTTTTCTCTGTCTGAAAATTGGTCTCTATTTTTGGACTCTAATCCCAAAATGTTACAGTTATTTTTTATTTTCTTCCAAAATATTTGTTGTCAATAAACAAAGCTAACTAAGGCATATGATACTTTATGTTACTACCCTGTTCAAAGAATGACCATCTAAGGACAGTAATAATAGTGACTCCACCAGCAGCTGGCCTGATGGAGCACCCTTGTATGGGGCAAGATGATATGCAGAGGGATTTGTACCTGTTTGCTCGTCAAGAGATGCAGAACCAAGGCCTAAGAGATTCAACAGCTTGAGGTTATCATTCTGGTAGGAGGCATCCCCATACCTCCTTTGCTGGATGCCCAAGTGGGGTGAGTTAGAGGCCCACATGAGCAAAACTCCTGGACTGGCATCACCTCTGTAGTAATATTTGGCTTCAAGTACCTTATAAACATTGTGTCACCACATAGAGGACATGAACGTGCTAGATGGTGATGACAGTGGAAGCCCTTCATGTAGCAATTAACTGCTCTTTGCTCATGATCACTCTGGCGGATAACCCGATTAGTTCTCTCCTGCTACCTCCTCAGACATTCTCTAGCCTCACAGCATGAGAAGCACCTGGGTCACAGCTTTTAAGGGAGTGGGAGATGGGCGGGGCTGGGAGAACACCTGGTTATTTAAATATCTTTATTTCTTAAGTTTCCAGTTTATTCGATGACAGTAACAAATACAGAGAGCTGAGATAATGCCAAGCAGTCATGTCATACAACATGGGTATTTTTGTCCTGGTACACTTCCTGATGCCATGTTCCTCTTGATGTGTGATGGTAAAAGAATTTTTAACTGAATCCATTGTAAACCCACTGAGTGCTCTGATCCGGAAGGATCCACGGCACCCTCAGATGGAACCACTGGGTGCCTCTTCAGCAATGGGCATCCCTCCCCCTTCCCCACCACCTGCTCCACCTTCCACAAAGATTTCCCTGATATCCTGTCTTAAACATTGACAATGGTCTTGGCATTGACATAGGCCAACTTTGGCATAGGCCTTATTGTTTTTCCTTACTGGGGCTATTAAAAAATCTCGGGATTGGTTCTTCTTTCAAGCACCCATTTGACACTTGCTATTCTGTCCAAGAATCTAAGAATATTCCAGTCTTTCAACTTTTCTCTCTCTTTGCATTATCCAAACTTGGACTCCCTATGCTGGCTCCTGCCTACCCACTCTGCCTGGTTCACTGAGCTGGTCCCAGCCTCCCCTGAGCAAGATGGCTCTGGGCCAAGAGATTTCTGACACCAGGAGATTAATTAGGTCCAGAGAAGCAGGAAGCAGGTGGCTGTGAATGACTTGGCCATTTGTTGGCTGCTATTTCTCTATGATAGAATGCAAGCCACCTCCCCCACACACACACACACATTCCGAGTGTCCTCATGACCATCACCATCCATAAGACCATGGCCACAGGGATCTTAACTCCTGTAATGATGGGTGGTTACTTCAGCTACTTCTCAGGTAAACAAGTGCAAGTCAGTAAACCAGCCCTGGAAAATCAGAACCATTGACCACACAGAATTCCAGGGAGAAGATCATAATCTCCAGTCCAAAGGCATGTCTATCACTGGGGATGGCCAGATACGGAGTCATTTAGAAACTAGCAATTAGGGGCCTCTGGGTGGCTCAGTTGGTTAAGTGTCGGACTTCAGCTCAGGTCATGATCTCACTGTTTGTGAGTTCAAGCCCTATGTCGGTCTCTGTGCTGACAGCTCAGAGCCTGGAGCTGCTTCAGATTCTGTGTGTCTCTCTCTCTATCTCTCTGCCCCTCCCTGCTTGTGCTCTGTGTCTCTCTTTCTCAAAAATAAATACTATAAAATAAAAAAAAGAAATTAGCAATTAGTTGTCTTCTACTCAAGCAAATAGTAGCCAGACAAATATCTGGTGAAGCCAGCAATAACAACAGGAACAGTAATAATTGATTTGCATGGTACTCTTTAGATCTAAAAACATCTCTATTTGTTTCTCTATTTATATATTCATTCATGTATTCATTCAGTGGACATTTTTAGGCTCAAAGATGAGTAAAGCTCTGTGCTGGGTCCTGTGTTACAGAGGTGGCCCTTGCCATCAGAGATCCACAGCCTGAGGTTAAAATGCAATGACAGGAGTTACACTGCTGATATGGGAACAGGACGGGGGGAGCGGCGGTGTGGCTCTCAAGAACCCTACTTCTAGATGAGTTCCTTCATGTCCATTCTTACCTCTACATCACTTATTACCTTTATTTCTGGCAAGGCTGAATTACCTCATTCTACCTAACACCAGGAATCTTCCAGAAACTCCAGGAAGACACAAGACCCTGGCCTCCTTCTTGGGCAGGCCAGGTCAGGCATACATTCAGAGACAGCAGTGGGCGTGCAGATAGGGGACAGACAGGCCTGCAAATAGCCTCCCACTCAGGAGGAACCCTGCCTACAGATCCCCCTTCCAGAGCTGGAGGCTGCACCCGCAAGGGGGGATGACGGGGAGAAACTACTTTAGCAAAACCCCAGAATATTAACAGAGCCCACGTCCAGATTTCTCTCTCTATACAATATATATGCATGTACGATATATATGTACTACATATATGTGTATTATATATATGTACTACATATATACTATGATATATAGTAAGTAATTTTAGTATACAGTTGTATAATGTGGCACATAAAATAATCTTTTGGGATGGGTTTAAAATGCCTCAGTGATTCCGTCACTCAATGAAAGATTTTACTCTGAATGCTCACATCTCTTAAAGAGTTTGACCTTTCAAGAATGGGATTATTATGAAAAATGCTTCAGGGATCCGCTCTATGGTGCTTGGGCTTCTCTGGGAAAAGACCCAAAGCATGGGGCAGTTCTCCAGGCATGTGTGTCCCCGGCTTAGGCTACCAGATCTGTGCCAGCCTGATGCAGGCTCAGGCAGTACACCTGCCCTTTTCACTCCTGGACCCCTGCTCCGGACTCCCGGTTCCATGGCGGTTCTACAGTGGGGGATGGGCGCATGTGCTGGGACCCCTCTGACCCTCTCTGTTCTCTCCTTTCCCCCTTTGCTTTAACACTTCCCTCAATTCTAGAATTGGTACACGTCCACCTTGGAAAAGTGAAAAAATAGACACAAATTCAAAAGGACAAAATAACACTTTTTCCAAACCACTCCATACAGAGGAAATTTCAGTTGATATTTTAGTGATTTTTCTTGCAATTTAAAGTCCATATTGTATATAGAGGGAGATTTTGGGGGGGGAGGGGTGGCTAGAGATCATATTCTATATCCAACCTGTCTTTTTATTTCATATTACATGAATAAGTATTTCCTTTTATCCATAGGAGTGCATCATAATTTAAATATTAATATTTGGGTCATACTTTTCTAGACAGACCAATACACATCTCACTTTTTCATCGTATTACACATGCTATTCTTTAATAAGATTTTGTACTTAATGGTCCTTATAGATTTTCATGTTAGTAAACACAGATCTGTATCATATGTAATTTTTTTATATGATATTTTATAGAACAGAGGTTACCCAATTTCCTTAATCCTGTATCAATAGGCATTTAAAATGTGTCCTTGTCTTTTTCAGTTAAGAAAAAAAGAGTACCATGATGGTTTCCTGAATTATGTCTTTAGAACAGATTCCTGAAGCTGGGGAATGGCTTTGAATTCCTGCCCATGATCCTGCAGGTAGTTACTGCTGTTCCCAGCAGTAGTTCTGAGCAAGATTAGCCGTAGTCTTTAACATTTAAGATTCTTTTTAATCTGTGTGATTGGGGGATATAAATTAAATTTTACTTCCGCATTTCATATTTATTGGTCATTTACATTTCATTTTATTCTATTTGAACTGCCTGTTTGTATTCTCCCTCTGCTTTTAAAGAGCGCTGTTTACCTTTTTCTTAATGTGTTATAAAACCTTTCCATATAATAGCTATATTAATTCTTTTACATGTACTTCCCAGTTTCCTTCCTGCCCACCCCTTCCTCCTAGTTTTCCTTATCTCTTACCTTTGTATCTGGCAGGTTATTTCAAAGCACGTTTTAACTTGTATGTATTAACATGTATTGCTCTCTTCCTTATAGTCTTTCAGATTTTGACTGCATCCTTAGAAAGAACTTTCACACCCAGATCTTCCCACAACTTTTCATTATATTTTCTTCTAGTGCCTTCATGGTGTCTTGTTTTAACATTTTTAAATGTTTTTTTATTTATTTTTGAGAGTCAGTGAGAGACAGCGCTAGCAGGGGAGGATTAAAGAGAGAGGGAGACCCAGAATCCGAAACAGTCTCCAGGCTCTGAGCTAGCTGTCAGCACAGAGCCGGACGCGGGACTCGAACCCACGAATGGTTAGATCACGACCTGAGCCGAAGTCGGACGCTTAACCGGCTGAGCCATCGAGGTGCCCCTTGATGTCTTGTTTTAAACGTTAAAATATTGAGCCCATCTGGAATTCATTTCGGTATGAGGTATGAATGTAACACTCTTTTCCCCTGAAATGGTTAGTAGACTGTCACAACACATTCCCTAGCTAATCTTCCTTTTCCCGTAGATTTAAGGAGACTTCTTTACACATATATATCCTTGTGTGTGCTTCCGTGGCCATTTGTCATGAGTGCCTCTACAGTGGTGGGCAATGGGGCATGATGAGAGATTGTGAAATCTGTTAAGATCACCTCTCTATGTTTGGACTTTTTGCTCAGCATTTGTATTGCTAATTTGGACCATTACTCTTCCAGATGAAGACTCTGAATTACATACTGTTAGTGTGGTAATTGACATTTGGTTATATTTGTGGATTACTTTACAGAGAACCACAATAGTCTTACCTCAATATAATAAACATTTTGTTTTTTCTTTCCAGCATTTGTATGATTTCTTTATTTCTCCTTCCTTTTGGGAGTCGCTAAAAATGTGATCCCATGGCAATGCTGAGACATGATATCGAGCGTGGACATCCTTCTTTTACTCCCAACTTAGCCATGGATGCCTCTGTTTCACAAGTACAGCGCAGACAGGGTATTTCTAAGAAACACTCTCCTTAATGTGGGGCTAACACAAGAGCAGTTGTTGAATTGTCAGTTAAGCAATAAAAGAGATAATTTGGGGATTTTCTCCATTAACAAATGGTTGTTATAAGCTATATTAACATATTTCATATGCTAATACATTATGTCCACACTGCATGGAATAAATCTGTCTAGTTCATGGTATTTAGTTCTTTGAATATATTCCTGGGTTTAATGTAAACATATTACATTAATAAATGTTACATCTATATTCGTAGATACAATTGTTCTAAGGATATTTTTATTGATATCTCTGTTAAGTTCTGGCTTCGGTGTGATGCTAGCCTTATACAAGCAGTTAAGACAATTTCTAAAAGCTTTCGATGCTTTAGAACCTTTATAATAGCACCACATTTAATTATCTCTTCAAGGTCCAATAAAATCAACTATGACATATTATTTATAAGGGATCTGAAGGAGGGTAGCACTAATTTACATTTTTAAAAAGCTCTCCCTCTCTGGGGTTGGGGTCTTTGATAGAGTCGTTTTACAATTTCCATGTAATTAAATATTGTTGTTATCCTTTCTCTTTACTTTCTAGTTTTATTACATTGTGGTCAGAGAATAAGGCTTGTAGAATTTCTGCTTTATTTAAAATAGAGCTTGTGAAAGTTTTGGGGCCTAGCTCATGACAAATGTTTATAAATGCTGTATGAATATATTAATATTTTAAAAGAATGTGTTTTATCTCTTTGTGCCTTACAAAACTTTCTTCGTAGCTAGAGTGTCAAGTTTGTTACTTGTATTACTAGTAATATAAATATCCTTACTTTTATCTCTTTGATCTGCAAAATTTTGTGCAATGTGTTAAAACTGTTGGATACCAAAGAATGTCATTATTTTATGTGTTTTATATTTTTACATCATTACTTCAATATTTAAAACCAGTATTTGGAACGTAAATATTCATGACTATAATGTCTTAATTTGGGATTGTATATTTTATGAATACAAATATTTTTTCTCCTTTACCATTTTTAGATTTTTTTTTCAATATTTGATATAAAATGTATCTGTTAGATCCTTGGGCATTTCCTAAGTGTCAAAGTATCAGACTTTCTGTGTCACTTTACTTTAAGTACATCTGAATTTTCCCTTTTGAAACCCTCTTAATATACTTGGTGTTTGAGTAGAAAAGTTTAGCCTACTTATTTTCTCACGTACAGTATTCTGATAACTGAGAAGTTCAGTCATATACTTATTTCATTTTTTTATCTTTATCATGTTTCTAGTACTCCCGTTTTATCTTTTTTTTTATTTCAGTGGGTTGATTCAGTAATATTTTTTCCTCTTGTTTGTTCAGAATTTGGCAAATTGTTATACCTAATTTATATTTTCCAGTGGTTACCTTTCAGACTGTAAAAACAAAACGCAACACAAAAATAACCTTGCTCTTATATTTCACTATAATTATAAAAAATGAAATGGTTTCCATCAAACAGGCTTTGGAAGAGAAAGACAGGCCTTGTATTTCCCTCCCTCCTCCTGGCTTCCCATATCAGATCGGGATGTCCCATAGCTAGAAAGAAGCAGGGAGAAGTTTAAATTTGCCCTTGCGTGGGAGAGAATTAGTTCAGTGTGGCTTTGCCTATGCCACAAGATCCTATTCAGGAAAGAAAAATGATGAGCTGACCACATAATAACATAAAAGGCTATTATGGAGAGGCGTGAACATGTTCGAATACTGTATGCTTGGACCTATTTGTTGGGACTTAGCAGCAGAGATTGGAGATGTGGCATCAGGTCAAGTGTCACACTATTGCTCATTATTGCTCATTATTCTTCTGGACATTTTCAGACACTCAGGTCACTACCGTGACTCTTAGGCTCAGGTCCACAAGTGGCCTCCCTCACCGGAGTGACAGAACAGGACAGTGGGGGTGGAGGGAGTGTCCTCAGCCCTGGCTGCTCCGATTTCACCCAGCTGATCACTCCATTTATCTCCCAGACCCCTTTCTTGCTCCCAAATTCCCACCACCTGGAGAGCTGCACCCACCATTTGCAAAAGTCCTCTCCTATCTGAATTTGGCCTATAGTTTCCTTCTTCAAACAGATCCCATTTACATCCTGTCTTTTAAGGATTCCTCATAGTTTCTGGTCTGCTATTGAGATATATTTTTGTTTTCTCACTCTATTATTGATTTTATAAAATACACTTTCTGTAGCTTTTCAGGATTTGAGTCTTGGCAGTGAGACGAGAGTATATTAGGTCACCATCGCTGCCAAATTTCCCCTGTATTTTTCTCTCGAGATGAATTTCTGAGTCAATCTGCTGAATTTATTCTTCCAGTCTCCGTTCCGCTCTTACTTTATCAGTTCCATCGCTGAAGATTTTCAGTTTAACAATGAAGCTATATTTGTAATTAATCATTCTCTTTTCTTTCCCTTAGATTGCTTGCTCTGTATGACAGCCACATCAAGTGACAGACTGGTGCTTATATATTTATACGTTAAAGTACACTGAAGGAACGTGGATCTTCTCCACACTGGCAAAGGCAAGTAGAATTCAAATACCCATTCACAGAATTGAGCCAAATGAAAGCAGCACTGAGGAAGGTCCATGTGCGGTTGGCAGAACCCAAGGGAAAGAAGGATTCATTGACCTGCTTGGGTGGGCACAAAATGCCCATACCCCGGACGATGGACTCTACATTTAATTTCCATCTGCTCAGGGACACAAGGTTTAGTGGCTCCTTAAGCACCATGACTAAGCTTTATTTGATTTCCCACAGAATGCGCATTTGGAAAAGTGGATTGTGGAGTGGTTATAGGCTTCATCTCTAGACAGCACCTCTCTGACTTCAACACACACCAGAATCTCCTGGAGATTGTTGTTAAAACAGACTGCTTGTTGTTAAAACAGACTGCTGGCCCCTCTCCAGACTTTCTGATTCCATAGGTCAGGGTGAGGTTTGAATAGCTGCATTTCTTTCTTTCTTCTTTCTTTTTTTTAATGTTTATTTATTTTTGAGAGAAAGAGGGCACAAGTGGGATAGGGGCAGAGAGAGGGAGACACAGAATCCAAAGCAGGCTCCAGGCTCCGAGCTGTCAGCACAGAGCCCGACTCAGGGCTGGAACTCACAAACAGTGAGATCATGACCTGAGCCGAAGTTGGACGCTTAACCAACTGAGCCACCCAAGCACCCCTCAAATAGCTGTATTTCTAACACATTCCCAGGTGACACTGATACTGCTAGTCAGGGCCACACTTTGAGAACCATTGATCCAGACTCTAACAAATTTAGGGCTGACATCTTTCTTTATCACAAGAGATTGATCCTCTCGCCTCCTCCCTCACTGTGTACTTCACCAAGGGTCTTAATAGACCACAAATAGTAGCATTTCCCTCTCTGGGTCTGGCATAAAGATCAAGTGAGATTAAGCATACACTGAGCTCTGAATACGCACCCAGTTTACAACAAACGCTCAAATTCTGGACGTCATCATGATTTGCTTTGACAAAGTTAAAGTTGATAATTTAGAATTTTAAAAATGCGATTTCTTTTTGGTCACACTCTTAACTTGCATTTCAGAACCTTGTCACGGGGTGTTGAAGCCTGAATAGTCACTGTCGATCTTCCCGATGTTAGCCCATAACTCCCAGCCAACTCATGGAAAATCCCTTAATTGGTATGATATTCCATTTGTAGCTGCTTTATGAAGGTGAAGCAGGGGCATACATTACCAGCACATATGAGGCCAATCTTTTGCAAAAATCTACTGGAAATTGGCAAAATTCAAACAAGGATGCCATGCCCAAACTTAGAATCCATATTTTAAAAAAAGTTTTGTTTCTCTTAAATGTATAATGTTTCCTTGGAGCTGGTTCTCAGACTATGTCCCTGACAAACACTATCAGCATCACCTGGGGACTTGTTAAAAATGCAAGTTCTCAAGACCTACCCTGAGTTCACTGAATCAGCAGCTCTGGGGGTGGGCCCAGGGGACCAACACTGGCCTGACTTTGAGAACCACCTCTCTGGAATGCCAGCATCAAGACCAGGAACGGCTGCATCCCACCTCCCTGATTTCACAGGTGGGGACACTAACGTCTGGAAGAAAAACGGTTCACATCACGTCGCAGGGCAGGGTGGTGGCAGAGCTAAGCGGAGGCGCGTGTCCCCCTCCCGGGCCTGCCTGCCCTCCTAGCCTGGGTGCCTTTGCAGACCTGAGTCACTCAAGCCCCCTGATGAAACAAAGGCTCCCCCGGAAGCTGGGAGCCTCCCTTTGGAATGTGGCTGCATAGAGATGAAGCAGCTTCCTTTGTTTTCGGTGACACCGCTGTTATCACAGTCTGAGGCTGAGCCAGAGCTCTCCCAGAATCAAAGGCGCCAGGAAGACAGACCTCCTCTGCAGGCTGTGAGGACCTGCGGCCCCGGGGAGGGAGGAGGCCCCGGGCTGCAGGCGGAAGGCCCGGGCGTGCAGCACTCAGGCCCTGGCTCCCTGGAGCGCGGCGGGAGACGTGGCTCTGAGAGCGGAAGCCGCCGTGGGACGGCCTTCTCCGACTTCCTGGCTGCCTGTGGGCCCCAGCAGAAGCACGGCGGATTTGGGGCGGGGTATTTTAGTTTGCTGCGAAGACTCAGCTCCTCCACGACACGGGCCAGGCCTGGCAAAGCCAGAGGAAGTGGGGCTTGCTTAGAAATAACCTGATTGTATCGACATGTCTCCGTGTCCCTCCTTCTACCCTTCGTCGCCTGAGAGGTGGGGGGAAGCGGAGAGCCAAAGCCCAGCTCTGTGCGCCGCAGTGAGACTGCACATGCTTCTCCTGGCCGTTGCTGGGCGGGGCAGATCCACTACCAACGTCACAGGAAAGGGACAGCAGGGGAATGCAGAAGGTGGGCTTTGCGGCCTCCTTTACCATCCACGCCCCCTCCTTTCTCAGCATCTGTGGAAGTGCATCTGCATTATATGTATCTACATTATAACATGTATATGTTATATATCATATAAATGTGTTTATACATAGACACAGGGTAAATGAGTCTCTGGAGTCCAGGCGGAGACTCATTTCTGTTAGACTCCAAAGACTGTCCCTCATTTTCCTGTTCCTTAACAGAGTGATGTCCTTAAGAATACAGACCAGCCACTTGCCTGCTGGGAGATCTCAGGCAAGTCACGTTCATTTTTGTGTCTCAGTATCTTCATCTGTAAAGTGGAGATATGAGAAGGTTATCTATCCATTGTGAGGTTTAGCTTTGTCATGTGTGCCAAGAGCTTCGAACCATGCGTGCATCAAGTATGTAGCCATTTAATGGTTGATTGTTAGGGTTCTCCTCTCTAAGGCCCTCAGGTGATGAGTGTCCATGGCCTCTGCTTCCCATGTACTTCGGGAGCTCTTCAAGCTTCAGAATGAGGTCTGGGTGCTGGTGGGCAGGGCTTAGCTCACATCGGAGCAGTTGTGTCCTCAGGGTGGCCTCCTGTATCGTGGCAGCCTGCTGCCCACTAACTAGGCCCCTGGCTGGAGTTTAAAAGTCGATAGGGAAGGGTAGGCTCCTTGAATGCTCCTCTATGGCAGGAAAACCAGAAGGTGGTAGAGAAAAGAAGTGAGAGAAAAGGGAACAGAGCATCGGTGGTCCCCACATCCTGGAGAGGAGGGAGCTGAACGGTGTGTCATGACTGGATAGCATATAGCTTGTCCCTGCCTAAAATTTCAACCTCACTTCTTAACATCCCAACAGAGTCCTGTTAGGGACAGACGTCCCAGAGGCAAGGCACCAGGAAACCCCTTTATCACCTCAACCAACCCTGTCACCTGCAAATGGTAGGCCTGAGCTCCCAGCACCTTTGTTCTTACTAGCCCATCACGGCACCTGCCAATGAGTGTGACTCTTCTGGAATCAAGTGTTTTTTCCTTCAGGCCCATCCGAGGGAGAGGAGGATGAAGGGCTATGAGAACCACGGAGGAACATGCTTTGTCAGAGACACCTGGCTCCTGTGTCAACCGTTTACTGAGGTGTTGAAA
This sequence comes from Crocuta crocuta, assembly GCF_008692635.1. Taxonomy (NCBI): domain Eukaryota; kingdom Metazoa; phylum Chordata; class Mammalia; order Carnivora; family Hyaenidae; genus Crocuta; species Crocuta crocuta. The sequence goes on along the minus strand of NW_027527853.1, from coordinate 9,912,149 downwards.
AACAAAGTTCAGTTGAGTGAATTTGAAGATCTAGTTGGTTTATTAAGTGCCTTGTGAATTGGGCAGCATCCCAACCAGCAAGTAAAGATGCCCCCAGGCATTGTGCAAAATGGAAGGCTTTTATAGGAAGGAAGACAGGGCCAGAAATTATTAGCAAAGGATAGTTTTAAGTTAGGACATTTTTCTTTTTGGGGGAGGAGGGAAAAGCAAGGTTTCTGTCATACAAGTGACCTCACTAGTGCTGATCTGGAAATTGCAGATCCACTTCTTGAAGGGATTCCTGGGATGGATCAAAATTGTCATTTTAAGTCTTGGTTTGCTGTCATGGGGGTAAGGAGGTGGTAAGTGACTCCATTTTGGACTTGTTTTTTTTTTTTTTTTTTTTTCCCCGAACAAAGACCCATTTGGAAAAATCTGAGTGACTTCCTTATTACTAAACCCAGTGAAATGTCTTCTTCTCTTCCTGTTTCTCTTGTTGGCAGCATGGAGACGATTAACCATTTCCTTCCTTCACCTCACTGCCCATTCTCCTGCTCCTGCCACCAACCCATCCTGTTTGCCTCAACAAGAGGTGCCGTGTTTGAGATTACTTGACACAAGGCCCAGAGAACTTTCTAAGGGACCTCATAGCCCAGCCAGGCAGGGGTCTCAGCTGCGCATCTGGGCTTCCTCTGAAGCACTGTGTGTGCCAGCCTTGTAGGAGAATCTGAGTTGCATTGAGTGATTTCTACCAATCACTGACAGATGTTCATGGAAGAAAATTGAGAAATTAACATCAGCCAAGTCCAGGTAGTATGTACAAAGCACAAACTGCAAGTCTTTGTGATTTCTGTCAGTTGGTGCTTTTTTAAAAAATATTTTTTAATGTTTATTTATGTTTGAGAGAGTGAGAGAGATAGAGCACAAGCAGGGGAGGGGCAGAGAGAGGGAGATACAGAATCTGAAGCAGGCTCCAGGCTCTGAGCTGTCAGCACAGAACCTGATGCGGGGCTGGAACTCACAAACTTATAGCTCATGACCTGAGCCCAAGTCGGATGCTTAACCAACTGAGCCACCCAGGTGCCCCTGTCAGTTGGTTCTTGAGGAGGCAGTAGGTACATGAAGGAGAATTTTCAAGAAGCCAGTTCTCAGCAGGGCTTGAGAAAATACCCATTTTTCTCATGGACATGCTCTTGGTTATGGTTTAATGAAGCAGGCGGTGTTCTATCCCTGCTGTTTCTAAAAGCCACAGCTCGGCATGTTTTCCATAAATCACTTTAATAAAAGACACATGAAAAAGTAACAATCCTCTTTAGCATGTGTGAAATGAAATTAAAAAACAGTTACAAAAATACCAAAGAATCTGGTGGGTGAATCCACAGTCAAGGGGGAAAGGGGGGAAATCTATGCCCAATTCCTAGGTGAGATATCAGTTTTCTACCAGGGACAGAGTGAAGGCTGCCTTCCAGAAAGATTCGTTATAGAGGGGAAGCAGAGAATGCCAAGAAAAATAATACAGCTTGGTTTAATTAACTTAGTTGAATTCATGCTTTCCTTCTGTCATGGCAGCCAGCTAAAGATTTCTGGCTCAAGTCACCCAACCCTTCCACCTTTTTATTCTCCTTAGTCTTCCTTCAGTTCTGCACTCCTACAGTCCCCTTAGGAAGATCCTCCACCCAATGGGTTGTCTTAGCATCTTGATCACCTTGTCTGCTTTGGGCAATTTCTTAAGTCTTGATATTGGTTCCTGAACTTCTGAAAAGGCTAATCTGAGTCTTCCTTACACTTCTGTTATGCTCTTAGACCAAGAAACTCCACTTTTATGAACTTATAATACAGAAACATGGACATGTGTCCAGTTATATGTACATACATACTTGTCAAGTTATATGTACAGAGGATATGTGTGCAGACTTGTTTGCAAAAATCCAACCTTCCAGTGTGCCTGGGAGGCTCAGTCAGTTGAGTGTCTGACTTTGGTTCAGGTCATGATCCCATGGTTCGTGAGTTCAAGTCCCTTATTGGGCCCTCTGATGTCAGCGCTGAGCCCACTTTGGATCCTATGTCCCCCTCTCACTCTCTTCCTCCCTGCCTGTGCTCTTTTTCTATCTCTCTCAAAAACAAAGAAACACTAAAAAAAGAAAAAGATTAAAAAATAAACAACCTTCCATTGAGAGGGACTTGTTCCATAAATTATGCTATAAGAGACAACTGAATTAATACATGCTATTGGGAAAAAAACTAAGATAATTCTATATGGATTGACCTGGAAATATCCTATAGGATCTTAAGTGAAAAACTAAATTGCAATACAATACGTATAGTAAACATTGTCTGCATAAAACATAGGATATGCAGAGGAACACAATCTGAAAGAACAGACCCCAAATGCTGATGGTGGTTTTGGGAGTGAGGGAAGGACATGGTAGGATCATGGCTTTCCACCCCTCCCATGCATGTTAACGGAGTGTGTTTAATTCTTGCTGCAACCAAGATGATTCATCAAGGTATTTCAAGACTGTTCAGTTGCTTCCATTGGACCTTGTAACTGAGTGCAGAAAAACTCTGCTGTCTTTTCTTACCTGTCTTACCACATCTTTTTCCTGGTGAAATACATATGCTTGAATGGGGAGAAAATAAAGCTCAGGGGAAAGGTAAGCAATCTGGGTGAAGAATTCATTGTTAGCTATAATGTTTTGATTATTTTTATAAGACATTACCATAAAGATTAAACAGCACCAAGAAAGCAAATGGGGAAAGGTCAAAAATCCACTCTCTGCCTTACTGATCATATGAGTGAGTTCCCAGGGCACAGCCATTTCAAGTCTGTTCCTGGAGGCCTTTTGAGGAGACGACCAGCCCAAGCGTCTGCAAATCCTCTCTGTTGTCATTTAGTCCCAGCTGCATTAAGAAGGCACTTTCGAGATGTCACAGACATTGCGGTGAGTCATATGCAGCCTCATGGAGCAATGAGGCAAGGGCAGGAAACCTGAACCTGAGGGCCCGGAAGGGCCCACAGCAGCTGGGACTCTCAGAAGCCAAGTCGGAGCAGCAATCTGAGTTCCTCACAGTGCTCACTCTGCTACTGCAGAGCCCACTGGGAACAGGTAAGGGGCAAGGCCACTGTTGGGGGTGCTGGGAGAGCATGGCCAGTGGAGATAGTGTTCTTCCAGGAAGCCGCCCCCCAATCCCAGCCCCCAAGATCTTCACCCATTTGTGTGTCACCTTCCTATCATGACATATAGGCTCTCTCAGCTTTCTCAGCTCTGCCTTGGCCATGCAAGTCCACCCTACCAGGTCTCAGGGATGCCTGAGCTCATACACGACCCTGGCACTAAGATCTCAGAGCTAACTTTCCCTTTCTGGGCTCCGTGTGTGGTGGAGACACATCTGAGGAGGTGAGAATTACTTTAAATTCTCTCCCTAATCATTCTGTTCCTCTGTGAATTTTTTGACGTTCTCTCCCTGACAGTCTTACTTAGGCCCATCACCTGATATCCCCCTGGGTAACTGCTTGTCATGTGTGGTCTGAGCCTTTGGTTCCTCAAGCACCTTGGCCTTCCGTTCATGCCAGATGAATTACATCAGTGTTTATCTGGGCAAAAGAGGTTCTCTCCTCTTTTCCAGTTTCTCTCCAGTTTTCTTGGACAGAAGACTGTCATTCTGATACTTTAGACCAATTATGGTATTTCAACACCAGCTTTGAATCCGAATCCTAACCTTAGCACTGACTTCAACCCAAGCCTGTTCCTCTGTCTTTCTCAGGACATCTTGCAAGGAGACCATTAGCTGTGGAAAGAATTCTAGTGTTAGAGTAGGTAGAAGTCCCAGACACGGTGTTAATTTACAAGGGAGCTGCAAGACAACATGTTTAGAAGGATCTCATTTTCTTAGTCTCCTGCAGGTCCCACTCCTGGATGTCTGGGTTTCTAGGCCCTGGGCTTGGGGTCCTGGGGAGCACCCCCATGAAGCCTTCGTGCTGGCTGGCAGGTGAGCTGGGGATGGCCTTCAGAGTTAGCCTGGGTGATTGCTTCTTGACTTTTCTCACTCACTTTTTTGCCTGGTGCAACCTAGCAGTGGCCAGCAGGACATTCTGCTCCCTGGGTCAGGTTAAGTGCAAGTGGGCGGGCCCTTGGAGAAAGGGGCTTTACCCATTGTATTAGTTTCCTGGCAGCTGCTGTAACAAATTACCACAAAGTCTGTAGTTTCAAATAACCAAAATGTTCTCTCACAGTTCTAGAGGCCAGGAGTCTAAAGTCAAGGTGTCAATAGGACCATATTGCCTCCAAAGCCTCCCCTAGGAGGATCCTTCCCTCCCTTTTCCACCCTCTGGAAGAGCAGCTCCCCTGGTATTCCTGGGCTTGTGGCTGCATCTCTCCAATCTCTGCCTGCACAGCACCTTCTCTTCTGTCTGTGTCAAAACTACCCCTGCTTCTCTCTTACAGGGATACATGTGATTCAAAATGAAAACAATAATGTGAAGAGATATCTATACTCACCTGTTCACTGCAGCATTATTTACAATAGCCAACACATGGAAACAACTTAAGTGCCCATTAGTGGATGAATGGACAAAGACGTGGTACATATATCCAATGGAATGTCACTGGGCCATGAAAAAGAAGAAAATCTTTCCATTTGCCACAGCATGATGGACCTTGAAGTCATTATGGTAAGTGAATAAATCAGACAGAAAGATAATACCATTTGTTTGATCTCACTTTTATGTGGAGTCTAAAACAACAAATGAAACAAAAAATCCAAGCTCCTAGATACAAAGAACAGATTGGTGGTTGCCAGAGACAAGGGTTGGAGGATGGGTAAAATGAGTGAAGGGTGACAGATTTCCAGTTATAAAAGAAATGTCATGGGGATGCAATGTATAGCATGGTGACTGTAGTTAATAATACTGTATTGCAGATTTGAAAGTTGCTAAGAGAGTAAATTTTAAAAGATCTCATCACAAGAACAAAAATGTTTATAACTATGCATGGTGATTGATGTTAACTATATGGACTATGGTGATCATTTTGCATGTGTATACATGTCACATCACTATGTTATAATCTGAAACTAACATATTATATATCAATTATACCTCAACTTAAAAAAAAAGAATACATGTGATTGCATTCAGGTCCCACTCAGATAACTCAGGATAAGATCCTCCCCTCAAGATCATTAACATCATTAAATATTTTGCCCTGTAAGGTGATATTCATAGGCTCCAGGAATCAGAACATGGACATATCTTTTGGAGCCCACATTCACCCCACCACACCCACCCATGATATTAATAGAGCTGAACCAGATGTCAGATGTCAAGTATTGAATCTGACACAAACAATCACCTCCAAGTAAATGAGTGAAGCAGTGAGTCAGTACTCAGTCAAGATTTGTTTCTCTTTTCCAAGTGCTGAGTTAAGTGGACTCAACTCTCCTCTGCTACCCTGACCGTTGTGTGTGCCTGCTGGGCCAATTCAAGATCGTTCCGCCGGGTTTGGCCCCAGATATTCCTCAGGGCAAAGGTCAGATGCTCGATCTGTGGGAGTGTGTTGCTAAGAGGATGCTGTAGTGTGACTAGGGAAACACTAGGCTCAAGTCCTGGGTCTGCCACATAGTAGCCATCTGTCCTTTGACAGGACACTTGCTTTCTGGTTTTCCAACCAACAGAGAGGGGCAAGAATAATCTCTACCTTTGAGGATTTCATAAGGATTAAATGATAAACATGTATGTATATTAAAACCCAACTCTTAGCACCACAAGAGCCCAGGGATTGAGTGGCCCTGTGCTAAGAGAAGGGGAGGTGGGCAGGCTGGTTGTCCTAATGTCTACTATCAATGGAGCAATCTGACTCAAGTCTTAGCTGTCCACTCAGACAGTTCAGGAAGTTCCAGAGACTACGAGGGCATCCCTACCTTCCTCCACCAAACCTGAGAAAGTGGCAGTGTTCAGAGGTCTTTGCACATAAGAAACTGGACTCTAACAGAAGATAGTCACTGCATGATGCAAAATGATTTCTCCCTCCTGGTTCCTATCTTAAACGCACAAATATATTAAGACTTCCCATTAAATGGGAAAAAGAGGGCATCAGAGGCACTAGAACTCCTTTTCTGCACCGAGATGTGTGAGACATTCTCCCCAAGAGTGACAGCTCCCACCAGGCTCAAATTGAGAGATTAAATGGCCTCTTGGCAAACCGTCTTTTCTTGGGAGGCCTGACCATCATATTTGCTACCATCACCATCATCAGCAATGATAACAATTATGTTAACAGACACCATGGAGACACAGCACAGGAAGTGGTCCTGACTTGCACCTTGAGCTCTGAGGCCCTCTGGGGCCTCCATTCGGATCCCCGTCACCCCTGCCCCTTGACAGTCTGCACATGCTCACATGCTCATCCACCCAGCCCCACACAGTCTGCCAGCCACAGCTAAAATGTGAAACCAAACTGTAAGCTTCTGTCAATAGGCAAAGCCTCCAGGGATTTTTACTAAAATCCAGTCAGGATCTGTGGCTTATTTATGAACTCCTGTGGCTTTTTGACTTCTCTGACTTTTGCCAAATTGCTGACATGTTTTTAAATTATCCAGTTTTTGTTTTTCCTTCGTCTCTGCTTCTTGGGAAGATAAAGCCTCAGGCATGTGGTCCTAGTCTGTTCATAACAGTGATGGTTTTCTGGGCCATTGCCTCCCACCCAGATCGCCATTCACTTATCATTTCAACCCAGACCTCAGAGGCAGTGAGCCCTTAGGAACGCAGAAAGCAGGCAGTTCCAAGGAAGAAGCTACAATACAAAGGTGTTTTTTCTTTTCATCTATGTAGCCATATAATGGGAAATTTTGTGGGAATTAAAGAAATTCCCAGGCAGTATATGTGCTTTTACCAGGCAATCTCCAATCGTCCAGGCAAATCCAGAAAACTCCCTGTTGCTTCCAGGACTGACATGATGACTAATCTGGAAGGCTCTTTCATCCAGAGCTACGACTTGTTTTGTGGCAGCTGTGAGGACAGTTGGCTTTGTCCTGCTGAAAGGGTCCCAGAAGATTTTGCCTGTGGGCTGTCCTCTGAACTCCACCCCAGTCCTACTCACCCTGCCCCATCTGGGAAAACTGTGAAGCTAACGCTCCCCAAATTCAGCATTCCTGCAAGGTTGACTGGGGCTGATTAGCACATTGTAACTTTCAAATTAAAGACAGGAGTTCTCCATTCTCATTCAGGTTCTACCCAACTACTCTATAGAATGCTCACAAGAGAACATCAAAAGAGGGAAAAAAATAAGCACCAACCTCCCACATCGTAGCTGGGATTGTCACTTCCTAAAAGAATGCTCTCCCTTGCCTTACCTAAGCCTGTAAAGGCATCCTGCGTGAGTTCACTCAAGATGTTGAAAGCACTGGCCAGTGTTCATCTCTGTGTTGGGTATATCTGCATGGCCCCATGTGCTCTCACTGTTGGTCTGCGGTGCTTTGAAATATGTTCACAAATTCTTGGGACACTCCATTCAAACTGTAAACTGTTCCCTTTGAGGGTGGTAGCCTTGGTGACTTATTCCTGACAAATAGAAAGATGGCAGAAGTGATGGTATATGCTTCAGAAAAGAGGTGTATTCTTTTTATTTATTGCCATATAACACATTACCATGAATTTATCTTAAACAACAAAAATCTATTATCTCAGAGTTCTGTAGTTCAGAAGACCAGACACAGTGTAATGGGGTCTTCTGCTTAGGGTCTCACGAAGCTGAAATCCAGTGTGTCCAGGACTGATATTTCTTCTAAGGCTCTGGATCCTCTTACATGCTCACACAGGTTATTGCCAAAATTCAGTTCCTTGTGGTTGCAGCATTGAGGTCCCCATTATCTTGCCTACTATTGGCTGGGGACCTCTGCCAGCTCCTAGAAGCTGCTCTTGGAGCCCTGATACATAGATCCCTCCACAATATAGCCTCTTGCTCCTTCAAGGCCATCAGGAAAATTCCTGACTTCAGATCTCTCTGATCCATTCTAAGGGGCCACCTCATTAGATCAGGCCAACTGAGGATCACCTCTTTTGTCATTAACTCAAAATCAACTTGTTAGGGGTCTTAACTACAATATCCTTTCTGCTGAAGGGTGAGATCCCATCATATTTATAAGTCCCACTTACATTCGAAAGCAAGGTATTACACCAGGAGACAGAATTGGGGTGGGGGGAAGGGGCACTGCAGAACTCTGCTTGTCTCTCTGAGTCATCAAAACCCCTGTGTCTTCCTGCTTGTCTTTCTCCCTCTGTCTGGGATCTCTCACTTTGGAGAAAGCCAAGTGCCATAATATGAGGATACTCAAACAGCCCTGTGGAAAGGCCCACCAGGTAGAAATGACATCTCCTATGAGCAGTCAGCAAGGAACCAAGGCCTACAAGCAATAGCCATGTGAGGAGCCATCATGGAAGCCCATCCTCCAGCCTCAGCCAAGCTTTCAGGTGACAGCGGCCCTGTCCAACATCCTAACTTCCACCTCTCGGCAGACCCTGAACCAAAACTGCCCAACTAAGCAGCTCCCAGATTCCTGACCCTCAAAACTGTGTGATACAATAACTGTTTACTGTTTTAAGATGTTGTGTTTTCAGGCAACTTGTTACACAGCAGTAAATAACTAATGCACAGACTTTATGCAATGTATGCAATTAAAAACAGTAAGAAAATGTTGGATTTAAAAAGGAGAATAAAAATCCCAACAAAACTACTTTCTATTCTCAAAGACAGAGCTTTCCTCTGGGCCTTTGTCACACCGGCCAAAGACTCTCAATTACACTGTGCTCACCACTGGATCCCTTCCCTCCTCTGGGGGGCGGGGTGCACAGAGCCACAGCGCCAAACCACCGGTCCCATTTCCCAGGGTTCTGGTGCTGGTTCATTCCAAGTTTCTCCCCAACCTTTTCCTTGGTTTGAATTAATACAGCACCCAAATCATCACCCTAAATGTTCTTCCTCTCCACTCCCTGCTTCTCTCTGGCTGGTCTTGACCCTTCTGTGTATCCCTGCTCTGGGAAGGAGATGGGGCAGTGGAAGGCGGAGCTTGGGTGGCCCTGGAGAGGGTGCATCTGGGGCTTCCCACACCCTGGCTTAAAGCCACAGCTTGATTTAAGCCATTTCATGGTGGGAAGCGACACTCTTAAATCTGGGTTGCTTTCCTCCCAAGCTGTGATCTCAGCACTAGATGACAAATCACAGCACCTCTTCCTCCTGACTGCACAGCCACCCCCACAAGCTGCATCCATTTCCAACAGGGATGGGAAATCCAAGGGTCTGCAGGAGGCAAACACCCAGCCCGTTCCTTGTGTTTGGATGAGTGAAAAGGGCAGGGTAGGCTTCCATCCCCAACCCCCACCACTCCTGGGAATCTGCTGCCAGCCCAGCCTGGATAGAGGAGGGTTAGAGGGTCCTGAGGGCCCTGTCCTTCATTGTAACCAGGGAGAAGAAAAGCCATTCCTCTGAGCAGCAGCAGGTCTGAGCAATGTGCCAGTTCCTGGCCCAACAAAGCCGGGGCTGCAGCTATAATTATTGCAGGTCAGTTCACCTTGAGCTCGAAGGAGCAGTCAGTCGCCAGAAGGCTCGGTGTGACACAGTGCAGACCCCTCACCCATTCCTGCCGGCGGTGAGTAATTGGCACTAAACACGGGATGTGTCTGGATTTAATCTAACCTGAGTTCAATTACTTGACTCGCCTGATGGAAACCTGCCCAGGCTCTAGGGCTTAAGTGAAGAGGGCTCTGAAATCTTCTGATCCCTGCAGCCCGGGTCCTGTCCTTCCCGCCCTGGGTTGGTACTGAGATGCACCTTCTCTGGGCCGCAGTCAGCTCTCCGGGTGGTTCCCTGTCCACTACCTCATCTGATCCCCAAGACACAAGCAGTATGCTGGGAGGGATGTGTTTTAGATGTGGTACCCTAGTTACTCAGTTGAGGAGATGGAGTCTCTGAGTCAATCACTTGCCCAAGGGGCTGAGCAGAAGTAGCTGAGAGGAGAGAGAAAACAATGATTGTCCCTTCCCGCATCACTGTGACGTAATGGGGCTCAGTCTCCCAGTGCCCAGAGAGAGGGAGACTAACCTGGGTCCTGGCTCTGAGTCACCCCACTGCACCCCCTTTCTGCATCTGCATTTGATTTTCTGAAGCCAGCCTGTCCCTCTCCACTACAAGCACAGCAGCCTTGAGAGCTCTCCTCCCACAGAAAGGGACACCTTGCACAGGATTGGAGAGGCCCATGCCCCAACCCCATTGGCCTCTTTCCTTTCTCCTGGTGTCTTCCTGACTTTAGGCTCACTTCCGCCCCAGCCCTTCAAAGCTACTCAGCTCCATCCAGCCCATGCTTTGGAGAAGGTGTCACAGCTCCATCCAGCCTGCCTTTGAATTTAGCAACTCTTGCTATGGAACCTCTCCCAGAGTACATCCAGGGGCTGCTGGAGGTGCTGGCTCCTGAGCCAGCCATTGCTCCCTCTTGAGCATTGTTCTGTCCCTTGCAGGAAGTGGGCATTAGAAGCTTGTGGGTCATCAGGGCGAATACAGTTCTTTTCGCTCTATTCCATGTAAGCATGCGTCTCCCCTGTGTTGCAGCCACAGGCCTCACCCTGCCTCTAGCCTTGCCCCCCACTAGGCTTGGGGCAAGCAGGAGAGTCCTGGCGAGAGGTCTCAAGCAGGAGGTGAGATATGTCCAGCTAGAACATGCTTTTGTTTGCTTCTGGGCCAAGTAGGCACACCCGGGGAACTATCAGGCTGCCAACTTGAAATCCTTCCCTGAATTCTATCCGGGTGCCGTACCGTCCCCCAAAGGGCTTCCCTCCAGACCCCTGCCCTGAGTTGGAGAGAACTAAAAGGACACACAATTAGAGGGTAATAAAATCCTCTCTCTTTTTCTCTTAAAACTCTGACTCCCAGGCTAAGATATTGTCAGTGGGAGGAACATAAAAATCATATATCTCAGACATTGTAGTAAATAAAAAGTTGAAGCAATTGGTAACCATTGAAAGGCTATAACGCAATTGGTTAACATGACTTGGACCAAAGTTAAAGTCCCTGGGTTTGAATCCTGGCTCCACCATCAGCTAGCTGTGTAATTTGGGGGAATTTACTTAACTTCTCTCTGCTTTGATTTCCTCATCTGCAAGATGTGGACAATGTCAGCACTTGTGTGTTTGGGATGCTATAAAGATTGAGTGCACATGTGGAAATAGCTAGAACAGAGCTGGCCTCCATTGGGCTCTCAGTGCATGTGATAGAGCAGGATGGGTGTTCTATGGAGGCCGAGGGAGGGCGGGGAGTCAGAGGCAGAGGGCAAGGTGACGGACCAGGAGATGGTGCTGATGTCAAGACTCTTCTTTGGGAAAAGGAAGGGGAAAGGGCTGCCCTGGGGCCTGGGCCTCAGAGAGGATGAGAAAGAGGCACTGGGCCTGCAGAGCATGGAGACAAAGATGTAGCATGGGTCCCGGTCTAAAGGTCACCACTTGCTCTAGCCATGCTGTCATCATGATGAGGTCAGAGGGAGAAATGATGCAGATCTGGGCCACAGAAAGAGCTGCAAGCTCAGAATGAGGATGAAGGTTGAAGACTGGCCAGGGCCCAGCTGCAAACACTTCAGGGGATCTGAATCAGCAGGCCAAGTGTGGGACACATAGCACATTTCTGCAAAATCAGCGAAATTTAGGAGTATTTTTTCTAGGGGAATTGATAGCTTTGGATTTGTGTTTTCCTGCCTGGATGAATCAGTGACGACCACCCTTCTCTGTTCTGTATTTTCTCTTCCCGTGGTTGTGTTGCTTAATGTTGAGTCAGGAGCCAAGCTCACTGCTGGCTTCTTTACACCTCAAGGCTTTTTCAAAATAGGTAGATTCGTGGGTCCCCCTCCAGGAGTCCCAAACCTGTGGAGGAACACACACAGGCATCCACGGCTGTGCAGGATGAAGGACACTGTGAGTAACACAGGTTGGAGCCTCACGTGTTGGTGAAACATGGTTACAAAGTCACTAACAGAGAAAACAGGACTCAAAGACCAAGAAGTATAAAACTCACCTTTCCCAGATCTTAAACAAAAACAGTTCAAAGCAAGGAGGCCATACCTTCTCTTTGTTAGAACTTCAAAGGAATTTTCTACAGTTATGAAATGTTTTAAATCTGCAGTGCCTGATATGGGAGCCACCAACCACATGTGGCTATGGAACAATTAAGATATGTCAAGTGTGACTGAGTTTTTAATTTTATATGTTTTCAACTACTTTAAATTTAAATACTTGCAGTCATGTGTGGCTGGTGGCTACCATGTTGGGCAGTGGAATTCTGGAGGAATGTGGGTTACAGATGGATTAGACATCGGGTCAGCACTGGCTATAACTCAGTTCCACATCTATATGCAAACACACACACACACACACACACACACACACACACACACACCCCTACAAAGATAATCATATCAGAAGAGCTAACAAGTGAAAAGGCTTCCCTTGGAAATTGGTCCAGTGGAAAGCAAAGAGCAACCCAAGACTTCTTTGTGGAATACTGGACCTTGCATCATGTCAGCTTCTGTCTCATGAAATAATAAGTGGGGGAATGCCTGGGTGGCTCAGCTGGTTGAGCGTCCAACTCTTGATTTTGGCTCAGGTCATGACCTCACAATCATAGGATCAAGCCCCACATCAGGCTCTGCACTTAGCATGCAGCCTGCTTGGGATTCTCTCTCTCTGCTCCCCCCTCTGCCCCTGTTCTCTCTCTCTCTCTCAAAATAAATAAACATAAAAAAAAGAAATAATAAGAGGAAGAAGGGTGGCCCTCTTCATGGCTCAACACCATACCTACCTTTCACTTGACTATAACCAGATGATTCTGCTTTCCACCACCTTGCAGAGTCAGACCAGTAATAAACCGAGCTGGTGTTGGAAGGTCACTGATATGCCCAGTGACCAGAATACAGTACTAGGAGATTCAAAGGTCATAAGCCGACCGGGGGTGAGACTAATCAAACCAAAACCAGGGAAGCTGGCAGAGCACTCATGGCAGAATCCAGAGATGGTCGTCACTGCTTAAGGATGCCAGCAGGTGGTATCTTCTTCACCCATGGGCACTCTGGGCCCTAAGAGAGTGTGACTCTTGCTCCAAAGAGTTAATTTTTTTCCTAAGATGTTTTTTAATGTTTACTTATTTTTGAGAGAGAGAGACAAACAGAGCACGATGAGGGGAGGGATCAGAGAGAGAAGGAGACACAGAATCCAAAGCAGGCTTGAGGCTTCGAGCTGTAAGCACAGAGCCAGATGCAGGGCTTGAACTCATGAGCCATGAGATCATGGCCTGAGCCGAAGTCGGCCGCTCAACTGACTGAGCCACCCAGGTGCCCCTTCCTAAGATTTTTAAAAGCACCACCAGGCACCTGACATTATAAGATAGTTTGAGACAAGAATGAGCATCTCTAAATTAGGTGACTCAGACTGGACTAGATACGAGTGTTTGGGGACCTCAAGCAAGTGAAGAATGATTCTTTTAGCTCAACCATGGGTTGGTAGGTATAAAAACAGCTCTCATCTGAAAATTGGCCTGTGGACAGCAATGCCACTTTTTGGCTCATTCCCTGAGATTTAGAGACCAAACCTTATAAGGCGTTTGTAAAAACCAAATGTCTGACACCTTTGCAGGATGTGTGAAGCCAGGGACAGACATTTCTGGCATGTTTCCTGCTGTAAGTAGCACCAGGCCTGTGATATGCTAATGAGGTCATTATGGAAATCACAATGAGTCTCAGAGGCACAAGGAGCTAGCTGAGCATCAGGCCGCCAAGCATCATGGGCCTGGGAGCGGGGCAGCAGTTCCCCCAAATTCACACTGAAGATGTCCGGGGAGAGTTCCATGTCACCCTCGTGGCCTGTTGCCATGCACATCCTCCTCTGAGGTCTCGGGCCTCAGCGACATGGTGAAGCCTTGGGGTCAATATGAAAATGAACATGTATGAAGCCATCTGCCATCGAGAATGAATGACCACTGGCTGGTTCTTGTCTACCAGAGGCAGTTGAGTCAAGGCGATCTGTGATGTTCATACCTCGGGCTCCATGAATCCTCGTAATTTCTGGTGAGTGGAAGGTCCTAGGCTAATGAAGTTACCTGCCCAGAGGCACTGTCCCCTGAGATGGGCTAGAGGCACTTGTCTGGCCAGCAGAGTGAATGCCCACATCCACCTCAGTGGTCTTACGCGGCATGCTGTGTGGACTGTGCTCTGGGGTCATGATATAGCCCTTCTCCCTTGCTCCAGAGGTGTGGACAAAGTCTTAGAGGTGAGGACACAGTTTCCCATGAGCAGAGCACTGACTGGCATAGCCAAGACCCTAACGGTCTTGCCTCTCACTTGTTCCCTCTTTGCTGATTCATGCTGAGGGGTCGGGGAACCCTCTGGTCCGCCCCCCCCACACACACACAGCTCGATGCTCTGTCTTAGGAGCAGGAGTGTTGCAGGATTCTCGCACAGAGAGTCATGACACTGAGGCTTTTCTTTCCAGGAAGCAACTTTATTTGTGCCTGCACCGCTCAGTTGGGTTCGTACCCAAAAAACCGAGTGGCCCACATCACATGGCATAGTTTTTTTTAATACATTTTCTATTTCTTTGTCTCCCATATATGGTAACACACATAAACATGCAGTCTGATTAAGTGGTCTCAGTTTACAAGAACATGGGGGATGTAGGCACCTGGATGCATATCTAGGTGACCTTGAAGTCTTCTCTCCTCTCCTTCATTTTTTTTCTCTCTCCTTAGGGAGGGGTTCCTACCACAGGAGAGGCAATGTCCTATGCTGCCACTGTCATGCTCAGCATCTCTCACATCTCACCTGGCACATACTTTGCTATGACAAGACTTGTTATAAAAGGTCATACAAGGGCTGCCGGTGATGGAGCTGCTCTGTATCTTGTCTGTGGTAGTGGTCGCATGAGCTGACAGGCGGGAATTTATGTCACACTAAATACACAGAGAGACACGGCAAATGAGTGCCCACGGAGCTGGTGAGATGGAAGTAAGGTCGCTGGTGGCACGAATGCCAAGTTTTGGCTGTGACACTGTATTACAGTTTTGTGAGGCATTACCATTGAGGGAAAGTGGGGGAGTCTCCACATTATTTCTCACAACGGCATGTGAACCTACAATTATCTTAAAATAAAAATTAGAAACACACATTGGAAAAAATTAGCTCTCACAGTGCAAAGTGTGTTTAATTTAAGCTACTTTAAGAAAGAGGTAGTTTGGGGCACCTGGGTGGCTCAGTCAGTGAAGCATCCGACTTCGGTTCAAGTCATAATCTCACAGTTCGTAGGTTCAAGCCCCGTGTCGGGCTCTGTCCTGACAGCTGGGAGCCTGGAGACTGTTTTGGATTTTCTGTGTCTCCCTCTCTCTCTGACCCTCCCCTGCTCGTGCTCTGTCTTTCCCTGTCTCAAAAATAAACATTAAAGAAAAAAAAAGAAAGAGGCAGATGAAACCCAGGAGGGGGTCCTCCTTCACTGCCTCTATCTGCCCTTTGGGTCTCAGGATTCACACTCACCTGCTGGCCCATCTCCCCAGCACCAGAAGCTGAGGACGGTGAGCTGCCTCAGGGCAAGTGCTGGCGGAGCAGGAAGTCAGGCAGGTGAGGGGCGTGAAGGAACCGGGAGCCCCCCAAAGGCCTGGGGTGTACATGAGGCTGGCCTGCAGCTGACAGCGAGGCCAGCAGGCCTGGCTTCTGTGTTATACAGGGAAATAGTTCCATCCTCACATTTTCACCATGCAGACAATGGGTAGGTCAGTGCAAGAATGACAAGCCTTGAGAGCTCCGTCTAGGTTCTATGGCTTTTCTCAGATTTTAAGTTCATCTCTTCTTTCAATAAGCATTCATATTTGCTATGTGACAGATGCTGTGCTGAGCTCTAGGTAAACAATAGTAAATAAGGCATAAGCCTTAACCTGAAGGAAATGATAATTTAGTAGTGGAGATAAAAAGAAATGAAAACCCAATGGCAATATGGTGTTTTAAATTCCATGATAATGGAAAGTTTTAGGTGGAAATTGAGTTTTGGAAAGGAGACAGAAATTTCACAGAAGAGGTACTGTGTAAGCTAACGAATGCATAGAGTATTAAAAGAAGATGGTCAAGTGAACTGGTGGGCAGTACATTTGTTTAAGTTTATTTTGAGAGAGATGAGAGCCGAGCGGCTAAAACAGGGAGAGGGAGAGGGAGAGAGAGGATCCCAAGTAGGTTCCAAGCACTGTCAGTGCAGAGTCCTGCTCAGGGCGCAAACTCACAAACCGTGAGATCATGACTCGGGCCGAAATCAAGATTCAGATGCTTAACCGACTGAGCCACCCAGCCACCCCTGGTGGGGAGTGTATTTTAAGAAAAGGGTTAGCCCGCACACTAGAAGCTTCCTTAACCCGATGCTACTCAGCTAGTTCTCTGGATTCCTGGAAGCTCCATCTTTTCCCTTTGCAAACACGCTGAAGGCGCGTCCAGAGCTGGCTGCTTCCCTGGCTGCCCTTGCTTCTCCTTCCCTAGCTGACTCAGTGCTCCTTGAGGGTCAGTTTCGTTTTTCCCAAATCTGTTTTTTATGGTTGTTATGCTTATTATCAAAGTAGTTTATTTTAAGTAAATGTTATTAAAATGGATGAAATGTGGGTATAAAGAGTGTCGTTTCTGTGAAAATTAAATGCTAAGTTTTGAGAAAATTTGCTAAAGTGGGAGCCACTAAAATAGAATGCTATTTAATTAGGTGTAGAGGAGCACCTGTAAATTATTGGAGAAATAAAATACTAACATTCTTTTTTTTTTTTACAAATAGTTTATTGTCAAGTTGGTTTCCATATAACACCCGGTGCTCATCCCCACAAGTGCCCTCCTCCATGCCCATCTCCCCCCTTCCCCATCACACCCATGAGTCCTCAGTTTGTTCTCAGCATTCAAGAGTCTCTCATGGTTTGCCTTCCTCCCTCTCCCCCACCATTTCCCCCCTTCTTCTCCCCCATGGTCCTCCGTTAAGTTCCTCCTAATCCTCCTATACGTGCAAACATATGGTATTTGTCCTTTTCTGCCTGACTTATTTCGCTCAGCATAACACCCTCAAGGTCCATCCATGTTGCTACACGTGGCCAGATTTCATTCTTTCTCATTGCCATGTAGTATTCCGTCGTATAGATAAACCACATCTTCTTGATCTATTCGTCCGTTGATGGACACTTAGGCTCTTTCCATGTTTTGGCTATTGTTGAGAGTGCCGCTATGAACATTGGGGTACATGTGCTCCTATGCATCAGCATTCCTATATCCCTTGGGTAAACTCCTAGCATAAAACACTAACATTCTATTAAGGTCCTACAAGCAGAATATTGCACCAGTTTTAAACTTCTTAATCCTTTTACAGAAATGAACACTGGGATTTGTAAAGGATGCAGTATAGATACGATCTGTGCAAGAAAGACACTGCAGAACTCCTACTAGGGCCCTAAACCTAAAAAGACGCTTGGCTTTATGTGGAAAAATTAGCAGATAAATATTCATGTATACATTTAAAGTAAAATAAAATATTCATGATACCCAAATATTATTTGTGTGATTTTTTTTGTGCTTGATTGGCTTTTTGATTACCAAAACAGCCAGGGACCCCAGATCCATTGGTTGCAGAACTCCTAGGCTGCAGGTCTAGTTCAAAGAGGGAGCATAAGAGAGAAAATCAAGTAACTCAGGGTATGTGCAGGATTGAGTCTGCGGCCTGGAGAGCCTAGAGGATGCTGGAGGCCATGTTGGAACTGACGGGGACCAGAGCTCGGTTGGGGACCACAGGGTGTACAGGGAGGCTGTGAGCATGCTAGCAGCGTGAAGATTTCAGGGTGTGCTTTGCGATGAGTCAGGGCTACCAAATGAGGCCCCCAGAACCTCTAGTACCCAGGCACAGATTCCCTTGTCCACACTGTCCTGGGGACTGGTGAAGCCAGGTTTTCCTCAGAATAGAGAAAAACCTCTATTTTTCTCTATTCTGAGAAAAACCTTTTCCCTTAGCACTTTTTATAGGGCAACAGCTTTCTAGAGAGTTGTATGTAAATTGCATGACCACGAACAATTGTGAGGCACTTGTTCCTAGCTCTGGGGAGGTTTGGGACTGATAAAGAGAGTGTGAGCAATGCCTTATCTCCTACAAATGCAGAGTGCTTCCCAACATCCCAAATATTTTCATACTCATTTTAACACCTTAAAACACTTTTTTCCCCCTCCATTGTCCTCATAGTATGTTGCTCTCATACTCAAGTCTGAGACATGAGACATACTCAGACATGAGCTGTAATAAAGCACGTGGGTTTAGGGTCAGGTCTGGTTCAAGACCTGCTTCTACTGCTTGACAATTTTCTACTCTTGAATCTTACTTAAGCTCAATCACTCGGGTCTCCTCACATCTGAAGCAGGAACAATAATGCCCACTGGGCAGTGTTAAGGAGCAAACTCAATTATTGCCAAGACAGCTTTCTAACATTTATTGACCACTCAGTGCCAGGATTCTTCTAAGAGCTATGTGTTTATGATCCAGGAGCTGTCCCAATAGTATAATAAGGTACTATTCCCATTTTATAGATCTGGAAACCAAGACTCATGCTGTTAAATAACTCAATCAAGAGCACAAGCCAATAAGTTACAAGAGACCACAGTCAAAGCAACTGTCTTCATGAATGTAACCTCTTCACTACATGTAAAATCTGATGCCCATGCATCCAAAATGCTCCTGGTTGTTATTTCCTATGGACGTTCTCACTCCTCCATGGAGATTCATTCATTCTGTGTGGATGTTCACCCTATACAGATATTCCATAGGCTTTCTTCCATATTTCTCTGTATGCATTAAGAAGACCAGAACCCTACTTCCTTGCCCTCTGAGCAGACAGAAATTTCTGTGTTGGCCCCCAAATGCAGGCAGTGCACAGAAATACTAAGGCAATGTAGGATCCAAAGAGAATGCATGGTTAAAGAACACAATTAACAAATTTGAAGTCAAGTCCATTGCCTTAGTAACTCTGTGAAGTCCATAGCCACTGGCTGAATTTCTCCACTACCAGGTTTCTAGTAAGTTCTATATGGCCATTCAGCTTATGTTTCTCAGGAAGTGTCAAACTCTCACAAATATGAGCAGAACAACATGAAGAAAATGAGTTCACTCACACTCATCCAGCATGTTTCCTCAGCATAAACTGTTCATCTGAATCCCAGGCTAGGCCAGCCTCCCTAGAAATAACTCTCAAGATAAGGCAAATAGTCGTTGACTGCTCTATCTGAGGCACTATTGGTGCATTGGCTCGTTTAAACTTCATAATCACCAGTGTAAGTGGTGAGTAAGAGTAAGTGTTTCTCTTACTACACCAATCTGCTTCCTGCCCTTCTCCCACCCTACACCACCCTTAGATCACCTCATGATACAGAATTATTAATAAATGCAATATAAAATCATATGGAACTTTTTAAAAAACTCCATTCCCTAGAGTTAGATACTGTTATAGTTTGGGTTGTGGCTTTACAGACTTCTAAATCTAGGTAATTAGCTAGGCAGCTGTTTGCCTCTGTAGGTGCTACTTTGCACTTTGTTCTTTGAAACAAGGCTTTCAAATAAAACAAAGGTAAGTGTTCCAAGACTTATGAAATAGACATGAGCCCTCAGTGAAAATCTCTGAACAAACAAAATCCCGAACAGATGAAATACCGTTGAAACAATGACTTGTCAATGACATGTCAATATCCAACATGCCGACCCCAGTGACCCTGGTCTGGCCATTCTCTGAGCAGCCCCCAGACACAGAGTCTTGCACAATTTGTATTTTTCCACAGCAGAACCTCACAATAGTCTAAGAATTCTCAAATGTAATTAACCCAATGCAAATAAAAGAAAAAAACGACGACAGAGCTCGAATATTTTATCAGTTGAGAAGGGCATTCAAGTAATGACTTACATAGTTTTTAGTTCTCAGTGATGTCATTGGAAGTGTGAATTTGACATTGTGACCATATCTATCAAGAATGAGTAGATAAACCTTGAGGACATTATGCTATGTTAAATAAGCCAGTCACACAAAGAATAAGGCTGTATGATATGAGGTACCTAGAGTAGACAAATTCATAAATACAGAAGGTAGAATGGGGGTTACCAGGGGCTGAAGGGAAAGAGGGATGAGAAGTTGTTTAAAAGGTACGCAGGTTCAGCTTTTGCGAGATGAAAAAGTTTTGTAGATTTTGTGTGTGTGTTCACAACAGTGTGAATGTACTTAACACTACTGAACTCACTTAACAGTGGTTATGATGGTAAATTTTATGTTATGTAGGTCTTACCCCAAAGGTTTTGGTTTTAAAACAAAAAAGAATAAGCAGAAGATAAATACCTTTCACTTGCTAAGCTCCCCTGTATTTTCACTTTCCTATAGTTAAGATTACTATATAGCCATGTTCGCTTGGGACAGTCTCAGCTCACTCTTATTGTCCTTAAGCAATGATTCATGGGTGTCCTTTTCACTCTTAAAAGTGTCATGGGTGGGGGCGCCTGGGTGGCTTAGTCGGTTAAGCGTCCAACTTTCGCTTGGGTCATGACCTCGCGGTTCGTGAGTTCGAGCCCCGCGTCGGGCTCTGTGCTGACTGCCAGCTCAGGGCCTGGAGCCTGTTTCAATCTGTGACTCCCTCTCTCTCTGACCCTCCCCTGCTCACGCTGTCTCTCTCTTTCTCCTAGAAATAAATAAAAAACATTAAAAAAAATTTAAAAAAAGTGTCATGGGTGATAATTATTATGCTCATCTTACCCATATACTTATGGTAGCAAATAACAGTCAGAGAACTTAAAGCTAGTGAGCACATTATACATATCGCTAGCGTCCTCATTCATTCATTCATTCATTCATTCACATAAAAAGGACCTCTATGTACCTTGTACTCATTACCAAACTGGGCCATACATTTGTGTTCGGGTGACTGTCTTCTCAGATAGACTGAATTCTTCAAAGGCTGGACTTATACCTAATTCATTTAGTATCCCCAGATCCCAGCCCAGTGCCTGACACATGATCGGTTTCCCAGCAGATGTCTGCTGAATTGCAGGATGTCCTGGTTACAGCTGAAAGACAACAGTGAAGGAAACTGGCCTTCATTAGTGTTAACCCCTCAGAATGGTATTTCCCTGTGCCCTTAGAGAGGGCCTCTTTGGATTGGTAGACAGGGTCCCAATGGAAAGGCAAGGGCCTCAGCTAAATTTCTCTCTCACTTGTTACCCACTTCCAAGTGCCTTGTAGAGTCTTGTCTTTCCTGATGATGCTTTCTATTTTTTTTTTTTTAAATATACTTCGGAACATTTCCAATAGTCCTGAAATAGATGCTCACAGTAAGCCAGTAAATGCATGATCAAGCTTGTACACGTCCCTCTAATGTGAGTTACTCATTTATAAATCAGAACTTTGAAACTCTGCTGCAATGGCTCAGCAAGTTGGGTTAATTATCTCAGCTCAGTGGCAGGCTTCGTAAAGCTGGTGTTGGTCTTGGATTCCTCTTTCAAAGGCAGCGCTGGCCTCAAAGTGAGTTTCAGGGAGTCATGGCCACAGATGCTGCACATTTGTCTCCACGTGTGGGGTTGAATTATACTCCTTGCTTGAGTGTTGTTTGGCAATTCTATGATCTGTAATGACCTGTGGTCATTTAAGAACTCGGGTAGAATCTTTATCTCTCAAGCTGCTGAAGATCTCTGATTGCAGGAAAGCATGGAGCTTAATGTGCTCCAGTCCTCTGCTTACTTCCACCTCCTCCTCTTTAAGCACACTAGATTCGGGGGTCCGAAACCCCAGGGCAATGGGAAGGGAGGCCTAGAGAGATCGCTAAGTAAACGTTAATGAACCAGCAAGTTCAGATTGGAATGTCTTTTAAGGATTTTAGACTTGTTTTGATAAATGAAACCCAACATCTGGATGGCATTTGGATTAAGAACCATCGAGAGCTACCCACTTATCCCTTGGCCAATCTTGCCCAGAGTGCATCCTTTTTATTAGCCTTTTCAAAACAGCTTTGGTTTTATTTGCCCTCTCTAGTGTATTATTTTCCTCTTTTATTACATTCTGTTCTCATCTTATATTCTTCCTTCTACAAATGTTCTTAACATCTTAATGTGCATCTTAGTTTGTTAATTGACAACTTTGTGGGGAATATTTTTTTCTTCTTCTCGATGATTGTCAGATTCATTAGGGTCCTTCTTCTCACACAGTGCATCTTGTGTGCAGTGACTGAAAGATGAGACATCAGATTTTTCAAGGGGGCTCTATTTAAGGAAGAAGGCAATTAATAACACAGTACAACTGTCTCTAAAATTTCAGAGGAATGCTTATCAGTGACAGTTCCAAGGAGGACGGGAGACCAAAAAGTCAATCCCTATAGGACAAGATGAATCCAGAGGGACTCAGAGGAGTTGGATGAAGGCCAGCACAGACACTTTCACAAGGCCACCATGACCAAGGAGAAGACCCATCCCAAGGTGGGGAGACTATGCGGCAAAGAGTTGGGAAAGAAGCCAGGGCCACAGTGCAGTGCAGAGAACCCAGTGGTGGGGCATGGGGGCATGTTGTTACCCAAGGGCAATGTCAGCATGTGGCAATGCATCCTTGAAACATTTAAGCAGCAACACTGTGAGCAGGGTGAGGTTAGAGAGAGATGGCTTGACATGGAGACACTGGAAGCAGGGGACCAGCAGAGAAGGAAGTATGGGCAAGATCATGAGAAAGATGACAGAACAGGAAGACAAGGACTGGGTGACATTCCATCTGAGCTTCTGGGGGTGGCTGCGGAGGGGGTGCAGGAACATTCCATCCATGCAGCTCCTCCAGTCCAGGCACAGATAGGTCCATTTAACAAAGAATTTTTAAGACAAAGTTATGAGTTCAACTTTTGACTGGAGACAGAGGTGAAGCCACACAGCAAAAGGGACCAGGCAGGTACACCCTAGGCTTCCAGGTGTGCAAGCCTGGGCTTGTTCTACTGCATCCCATGTCCTTTCCAGGTCTTCATCTGGGTCACTGTTGATCGCATCATCTTATTTCCTTCAGAGCACTTACCATGAGCTGAAATTCTTTTCTTTGCTCACTAGTTTGTTGTCTATCTGTCTCAACTACAAGATGACTACCCAAGGGCTCTCCTCTGAACCCTCAGCGCCGACGGTATAATAATACACCTGGCACTGAAGGGGTTTCATGCATGTTTGTTGAAATGACTCCACATGCCTTCACCCTGGCATCTTCATCTGTCACTGAGGGGTCAGGGTGTCACTCTCAAGGAAGCCAAGGTGGACGGGGGTCTGGTCCATTCTACAGTCAGCCCCACGTGGATTCCAACACCATTTACAAGCCCTGTGGCTCCAGGGGTCCTGGCTGCTCTGTCTGAACATTGGAATTGTAACTTACAAGGCTATTGTGGCAATAAGACAAAGCAGATGAAGTGTCCTGGCCCACAGCTGGTCAGTGAACAATTGCTACTATGATCATACCTGATGACTTCATGGGGTTCTTTGTCAGTTTTGTTGTTTGTTCTACGTATTCAATTTTTTCTAAAGGGAAAGTGACCTGGGTCACTCAGGACATTAGGGCTGATGACCTCAGGGATACTAGAGGTGGAAGGAAGAGCAGGGGCCTGGGGTCCCTGAAGCCCCTGGATGAAAGGAATTAGTTCTCCTGCCTTGGGAGACCTTGTCCACAGCTGCAGGAAGACTGTGCTCCCCCCTAACTCTTCAGGCAGGGGGTGAGGAGTGTTAAGGTTATAAAGGCATAGGTTTAGACCTTGAGGCAGTTCTTATGTTTTTCAGACCTGCCCCAATAGTATGATTCAAAATTTCCCACTAAGAGCTTAGTAGTCATTACTTGGGAGCGAAGATACCAGAAAAGGAGAATTTGGGCCTCATGGATGCTTCATAAAAGGTTTCTCCTGCCCTGAGCCTCTAGGAAACACTCTCTCCTTCTGACTCTGTGGTTTCATTTTCTCCTGGTTGTCCTCCTCCTCCTCCTCCTCTGGGGTCCACCTCAGGCTCTTTGTGGGCCTATCCTCTCCTACCCCCAGTAAGCACTGGGCTCCTGCCTGCTCTCTCACTGATTTCTTTCTCCTGAGGCACCCCGATGCCCACAGCATCATCTACTTGCCCAGGACTGTGACATATTCCCTTTGTTTGTCCCACCTCTGTTTCACACTCACATGTCCGACCCCCTGCACAGCCCCTTCATTTGGTGGCTCCAAGTATCTCAAGGTCAACATACCCCACACCCCAAATCTGCTCACCATTTTTCTCTGAAGGCTCCTCCCCAGTCCTCAGCCCAGTGCATGGCTTCCCCACCCCGCCGGGGAAGGACAGCAGCCAGGAGCTCAGACTTGGCCTCTCCGTCTCCACATCGCGCACAGTCAGTCACCCGGTCTGGTGGATTTCACCTCTGTCTGCCACTCTTCTCCATCTGCTCCACACCCTTCCCCATTCAGGTCCCACCATGTCTGTCCTGGTATCAGAAGAGCTTCCAATTCATGTCCCAGCCACAGCTCACCCCCTCCCATCCATTCTCGATGCTGCCATCAGCACCATCTTTCCAAATGAAAACCGATGAATGACATCACCCAAACCCCTTTAGAGTCCTGCAGCAATATAATTTAGGACTCGGTTTCAATGAAATTCAGGTGAAGTCAATAAAGTGGCTACCTGGGCACCTGGTGGCTCAGTCAGTTAAGCATCTGACTCTTGATTTCAGCTCAGGTCAAGATCTCACGGTTCATAAGATTGAGCCCAGAGTCAGGCTCTGTGCTAAATGTGTGGAATCTGCTTGTGATTCTCTCCTCCCCCTCCCCTCAACATAAATAAATAAACTTTTTTTTAAAAAAGTAGCTATCCCTGGAGGCGAGGCCTGTGCAGATCTGGAAATGTTCTATATCACAATCCAGGGAATGGTTACCTGGGTGAATAAATAGGTTGACATTCACCCAGCATAAACTTAACACTTGTACACTTCACTATATGTTAATTATACATCAAAAAATAAAAACAGGTCATTTATAAATCTATACAATCCATTGAAAAGGAAGCAAGTTTTGATAATCTATCAGGGCTTTCAAATCTCTTTTAGGATGAAATCAAATATTTCAACACGGCCTATATTTAGGATGCCCACTTATCTTGGCTGGCTTGGCACAGTCTTGGCTTATGCCTAAGATCCTGGTGTAATCATTAACATGACCCAATTTGTAGGATCAATTATATGGCCATCTCCTTCCTGTCTCTGGGCTTCACCCTTGCTGTTCCCTCGGGCTGAAATGCTCTCTGTTCCCCTTTACCCAGATAACAACTCAGATCCCAGCTAAAACATCACTTTTCTCTGAAAAGTTCTCTTCGTTAGCTCCAAATAAGTCAGGATGGTCCCCCTGTTGTCTGCACCAAAAGTAATCTGTATTTCCTCCATCCCACCCACATCAGTTGGCAAAGGATGATGATTAGGATGACGATACTACCATCCTTGTAGTTTCAATGTTTATTTAGATGTACTCATCTTCTGTTACAGGACAAGGAGGCATCAACCTCTCATTTTATAGGGGAGGGGCATGGGATTCAGAAATATTAAATGGCTACTCCTAGATCACCCTGTCAGTTATTGCCAGGACCAGGACCAGATCCAGAACCCACGGGAACCCAGATTTAGGGTCTAGACTCCATAATTTACTCTGGTGATTAGATTATTTGGTGGGGCTTTGGGGATATGATTCTGAATATCTCATTCAGTAAATACAGATTTAATTTAATGTCTTTGATCCCATCAACTATCCTGGAAGTTGATCCTTTCAAAAAACTCTTGAATGAATAAGTCTGTTAGCTGAGGGTTCACATGCTAGGGCTTCCCTTTAGGGTAGAGTCTATAAGTTAAAAGTGTCTCTTGATTACTAAGATCCAGCATGGATCCACCAACACAGGTGGCTAGACGTCCATATGCTGGCATCCTGTGTGGATACTGATTACTAGAATAAGCTCAGGGCAGGACGCTAGGGCTCAGGTCACACTGTCCGGACCAGTTCCAGCGCATTCCTCCCGAATGTCTGTGACTTTGGGGGAAGTTATCTAATTGTTGAAGACCTGAATTTCTCATCTGAAAATCTGGGAAATATTCATGCCACCTTCATAAGATTGTTTAAATGACTGAATAAGATAATATGTACAAAATGCTTAACATGCAGTGAGCATTAAATAAATACCAGCTCTTCCTCTTCTTCACTCCCTCCCCCTTCTCCTTCTCCTCCTCCTCTTCTGCCTTCTTTTCTTCTTCCTCTTCCTCTCCTTCTTCTTAATGATAGTCTGAATAATGAAAACATCTTTTTAGGATGAAAGTTTTTTTTCTGTTGGTCATAGGAAATCCACAGTGTGTGAGCCACAAAGTGGTGGGTATGCAAGATGAGATCATTTTTTTTTTATTTATTTATATTAAATCATCCGTTTGAGCTATCTTACTGCTTGGGATGTCCTTGGGCCCAGCTTCTGTTTTTTACACCCTTTCTAAAATGTGGGTACTAGACCTAAAATGTCTAGGTGTATTTGTCTAAGACAACTCCACCATCTACCTGCCCAGGAGCCACCCTAATCTTCCAGTAGAGCAGCCTCAAATAGCATGCTTTGGGGGCACAAGATCATTGGTTGACTTATACTGAGAATTTTTGAAAACCTACTCAATAATATAAGTTATTTCAAAATATCAAGTAGAGGGCAAGGCTGCAAGTGTCAGGTCACGCTAGCAAACCACCTTCTGACAGGGAGAAGTTCAAATGCGGCTCCTGTGGCAAATATTTGCCTGATTTGGGCTGTTACCACAAATCTTGCTTAGTTTATCCGGAGATCACACAGCCTTTCATGTTTACATCCAGCTGGCAGCTAGAGGCTTCCGCAACCACATAGCTGGGCAGATGTTAGAAATCTGAGCTGAGTTGCAGTAGCTGGAATGTCCAAGTGTGTTCCCCAAAGCCAAGGTCTGGGAAAGAAGTAGGTAAATGGCTTTGGGGACTCCTTCCTTCTCTGCCCAGTCTCTGGTAAGTAGCGCCATCATTGCTCACTGTGACTGGACTGCAGTCACCTTCTACACATGAAGCGCATACCCTTGACCGCCTAAAGGACAGCAGGCCCCAGAGCTATTCTCGGGCAGGTAGGTGGAGTTTTTGAGTCAACATCACCATTGAGACAACATTTTGCAAATTTTCTGGCCAGAAATCAATAGATCTGAGGTTCTGACCTATATTATTTTTCTTCTCTTTAAAAAACTTCTCTTAGGGGCTCCTGGGTGGCTCAGTCAGTTAAGCGTCTGACTTCGGTTCAGGTCATGATCTCACGGTTCGCGGGTTCAAGCCCCGCATTGGGCTCTGTGCTGACAGCTGGCTCAGAGCCTAGAGCCTGTTTCAGATTCTGTATTTCCCTCTCTCTCTGACCCTCCCCTGCTCATGCTGTCTCTCTCTCTCTCTTTCTCTCTCAGAAATAAATAAAACATTTTAAAAAATTTTTTAATAAAAATAAAAAAAAACTTCTTTTAACATTTTGTGTAGTTAATTACTACTAGCAATTCATTTCATCAATTTTTATTTGTCTGAAAGTCTTTATTTCTCCATCACTTTTAGAGGATAATTTTGTAGGGTACAGAATTCTAGGTTGGTGAAGTTTTTCTGTCAACATTTCAAATAATTCACATTACTCTCTTCTTGTTTACCTGATTTCTGAAGAGAAGCCAGATATAATGTTTTCTTTGTCCATATGTAATAAGGTGATTTTTCTTATGGCTTCTTTTGGGATTTCTTTTTCTCCGTCTTTGATGATCTGTAGTTTGAAAATGATGTGTCTATGTGTAGGGTATTTTGGGCTTTGGCTGTTGTTGTTGTTATTATTTTAGCATTTATCCTGTTTGATGTTCTATGAAATACTTGGGTCTGTGGTTTGGCATCTAATTTAATTTGGGGAGATCTCATTTATTATTATTTCAAATATTTTCTCTGTTTCTTTCTCTATTTGTTCTCCTCTGGTATTCCCATTATGCATATGCTATACCATTTTTAGATGTCCCACAGCCTCTGGATATTCCATTCTGGGTTTTTTTTCAGTCTTTATTCTCTTTGTTCTTTGGATTTTGAGGATTCTATTCTATACCCTAGAGCATAAAGATTCTTTCCTTAGTCATGTTCAGTCTACTAATAAACCCATCAAAAACATTCTTCATGTCCATTACAGCGTTTTTGACCTCTAACCTTTCTTTTTGGTTCTTTCTTAGAATTTCCACTTCTCTCTTACATTACCCATCTGTTCTTGCGTACTATCTACTTTATAGATGAAAGGCCTTAGAACACTAATCATGGTTGTTTTAAATTCTCACTCTGATATCCAACATAACTGTCATGTCTGGTTCCACTGTCAGGGGAGGGGAAGCATCCTACAGTCCTATGATTAGGTCTCTGCCTTTTAGTAAGCCTGTGCCTCTGAACTGTGAACTCACAAGTGTTTCTCAGTGTTTTTATCCACCTTGGGTGGGACAGGATGGCTAGAGTGGGCTGGAGTTGGGTATTTCCTTTCCCCAGGTCAGTCAGGTTTGATAATGCCTCAGTAGGTTAGGCTCTGGTTAACTAGCTCCCCCTGATTTCAAGCCCTACTAAGAAGAACAGAGTGCTTCTATTCCTTTTCCTCTCCTCCTACCAGAAGAATGAGGGGATTTTTCTCTTTTATTTATGGTGAGCACCTGGTCAAGTCCCTGGAGGCAAGTCTCACAATATTGTGGAAGCCCCTCTATGACTGGGTACCCCTGGAATGTTTAATTCTCAGACTTATTTTCTTGAGCCTCCAGCAATTCAACTGCTATCCAGATTTTCCTACCCCACCACTGGTTCCTAAGACCACTTGTGAGTCTTCGGTAAACTGTGACTCTGTATTTGCCTGCCTTCCCAATCTTTGAAGCTGTGGTTTGCCCTGTGTTCTCCCCTCTCTTATTGATCCAAGAAGAGTTGTTGAACTTCCAGTCTATTCAGCATCTTTTTTCTCTATCCATTATTGATTTCAGCAAATACCTTTAGGGGAAAACCACCAAGTGCTGGGCTTATTTTTATGTGGTTCACTCTTCTCACAAGTTTCTGCCACTTAATTCCTAGCTATGTTGGTATCTCTACAATGCCTTCAAAAGCTGTTTATTTTGCATTATATCTGGATTTTTAAATTTTTCTTGGCAGAAGTATCAGTCTACTTCAAGCTACTCTATTTTGGTCAGACATAGGAATCCCTCTAATTTTCATTTTATGAGAGACAGACTAACATACATCAACAACTCTAGAATTAGAAAGGTCTGTGATTCATTTCTGGCTCTGCCACTTACTAACTTTGAGAACTTGAACCTGTTTACTTAACCTCTTAGTGACCAAATTTACAAAGTGCTATGGCTGTTGGAACTGTTGTTTTAATGGAAGGGGGGGAGAAAAGTAAGAATAAATAAATAAATAAATAAATAAATAACAATATCCGATTAATGCTATTATGAAAATATTACAATTACCCATCATTGTCTTACAGATAGTATTTAATGACGTGGAAATAGACAGCATTCTTTATGGAAACAGGTTAAAGAAGAGAAGAGATTCCAAAATGAAGTTCTGAGAAACAACACCAACATGGTAAAATTGGGTAGAGAAAGGGAGCTGCAAGTAGATAATAGTGAAACATTGTGGAGATGTGGCATCAAGGAAGCTGGCCTCAGAGAAACTCATTAGAACAAAGACGTGGATAGCCCTGTCAAATACTGTTATGATATAAAATAAAATGAGAGCAAAATATTGCTTCCCAGATTTGATACTGTGAATCTTGTTGGAAGCTTTGACAAGTGCAGAGATTTTTGTAGACAAAACCAGAGAAAGAGGAGTGGAAAAATGAATTAGCAATAAAGAAAGCGAGACAGTCTGTTTAGACAACTTTTGCAAGAAGTTTAGCCTTGAAGAGGAGGCAGGAAGGGGGGTTATGCTTATAAGATCTTGGCAGAGTGCTTCTCAAGCCCTGCCCATCTCTGTCTCATAAACCATAGAGATCTTCAAACTCAGTGCCGTTTTTGCTTTTCCTCAGCTTCTCCAATAAGCACTTCCTTTTGTTGTCCATTCATATAGATTTTCATTCTCCTTTCCTTTTTATCAGTGGATACAACTAATATTATCTTGGGTCAGCCTTTTCCATTTTTAATGAAAGTTCAGCTCTTTTTCATTTTGTAAGATAATATTTCAGACTATGGTTACTTTAGATAAATTAGTCAGTAGTTAATAGCTTCTATTTATTCATACTTTTCAAAACAGCACAATAATCTGTCCTAAAACAGTGTAGTCAAACTGCAGGATTTCTACAGTAGGTTCAAAAGAAAGATTGCAGGAAAAGCAGCATGGTAGAGTAGAAAATCAAAAGGATTCTGAGCCAGAAAAGTTCTGAGTTCAAGTCCAACCTCTTGTGCACTCTGGGGCAATTTTTTATTCTTAATTTTATAGACTTTATATAGAGAGTTTCCTATAGCTTTATCCATATATAGATTGTATATAAATTATCAGCTTTATATATAAAATTTCTATCTTTAATTAATTTCATCTTTAATTATATATTCATCTATGTGTATATCTATATATCTGTATCTATACATCTCTCCTTAGTGATCTTTGAGAATCCTTGATTACATATTCAAATACTAGCCGCACAATAAATGGTCCCTTGTTTTCTTTTTCCCTGGCTGCTCATCTCTTTAACCAGCAATACAGCTTCTAAAAAGATATACCCTGGGGGGCCTGGGGGGCTCAGTTGGTTAATTATCCAACTTCAGCTCAGGTCACGATCTCCTGTTCCTTGAGTTTGAGCCCCACATTGGGCTCTGTGCTGACAGCTCAGAGCCTGGACCCTGCATCAGATTCTGTGTCTCGATCTCTGCTCCTCCCTTGCTCGTGCTCTGTCTGTTTCTCTCTCTCAAAAACAAATAAACATTGGGGCACCTGGGTGGTTCAGTTGGTTAAGCGTCCGACTTCAGCTCAGGTCATGATCTTGCAGTTCACGCAAGCCCCCTTTCGGGCTCTGAGTTGACAGCTCAGAGCCTTAAGCCTGCTTCTGATTCTGTGTCTCCCTCTCTCTCTGCTCCTTCCCTGCTCACTCTGTCTCTCTCTCTCAAAAATAAACATTAAAATAAATAAATAAACAAACATTAACAGAATTTTTTAAAGATATGCCCTTCTTCCTTTCTTCCTTGTCTGTTCTTATTGGCACCTCATCTTGCCTCATCATTCAGTTCAGTGCAATCTATTAAAAAACTTTAATTTGCAACTTCCTGGGTCACGCAGGCTTTCTTTAACACTCTTCTCCTTCCATTTCATAGGCTGTTTACTGAGCCTGCCATTCTGAAAACTATTTCTTTATCACGGTTATTAAAATTACGTTAATAACCATTTTATAGAACCAGTCTTCCTTCCGCACATACTTAATTCTTACTTCTGTTTCCTGATTTCCATCCAACCTCTGCCAAATCTCTGCGTTTTCATAGTATCGTCTGCATCCCTTGTTGTTCAGTCTGCATTTTTTAGATTTAAAATATTCTGCCTTTTCTCAAGTCCTGTCTTTGGGGCTGGATACATAATTTGCAAGGCCAAGAGCAAAATGAAAATAAGGTTTTCTTATTCAAAAAACAGGATTAGAAGTGGGGTTACAAATGTAAAACTATAGGGGCACCGAAGCGACTGACTTCAGCTCAGGTCATGATATCACAGTTGGTGGGTTCGAGCCCCGCGTTGGGCCCTGTGCTGATAGCTCAGAGCCTGGAGCCTGTTTCCGATTCTGTGTCTCCCTCTCTCTCTGACCCTCCCTGTTCATGCTGTCTCTCTCTCTCTCTCTCAGAAATAAATAAAATACATTTAAAAAACCACAAATGTAAAACTATAAAGGTTTTCTTTTAATAACATTTTCTTACTCATAATATTTAATGAGACAATAGTGATATTCCTTAATCACATCTGTGGATGCAGGCCCATGGGGCTGGCTAGCCCCGGCTGTCTGTGTCACTGCTGTGGGCTCCCATAAGTGCTTGGGGGAATCTATCTGTGGCACCCCGGCGATAGACACAAGCTGGACTAGCATATCTTTCTTTCTTTCTGATTTTCAAATTAATTAAGAGAAACTCAGAACCTGTGTTTGCAAGGTTTACATGCCAGCATAGATTCTATTTATTCTTTAATTATATAACCATCTGTGTGTATGTCTATATGTTGTATGTATATATCTCTCTTTAGTGATCTATTGAGAATCTTTGATTAGATATTCAAATAATGGCCATAGAATAGTTTCTATTGAAATGTGACCTTTGAGTTTGTAGTATTTGTTTCTTATACCTCAATTTGCATATATAGAATTAGGATTCATTTGGTTGTCAAAAAATTAAGAGGTCACAAATGAAAGGTCTCTACCCTCAGGGACCTGCTGATTTCTCATTTTGAATCCATACCTCTATAGGTACTTACTTCTTTCCAGCTATCAAATGGGAAACTTCACAGAGAAATCATCTTGATGTGAATCCAGGTGGATGAAAACCAGTTTCCCAAGTGCACGAGGAGGAGAAAGAACATTTTCAGGCAGTCTGTATGTATGAGCACAGAAGTGAAAGTTTATCACATGTGGCAGAAACTGATGCAGGAAGTTTGAAGCAGGTGGCAGAGGGACAAGAAGGAAGCAATAGCAGATGGAGTGACTGGGTCACAGGACTTTGCAGCCTCCATGAAGAATNGATTTTTATTTTGACACCCTTGTCAAAGATCAGTTGACCATATATGTATTATTTCTGGGCTTTCTAATCTGTTCCATTGGTATATGTGTCTGTCTCTATGTCAGTAGCATACTGCTTTGATTACTGTAATTTTGTTATATATTTTGAAATCATGAAGAGTGATGCCTCCAAGTTTTCTTCCTCTCAAAATTGAGGAACTGATTGTGGTCTTCTGTAGTTCTATATAAATTATAGAATTTGTTTTTCTATTTCTGTAAAAAAGCCATAGGCTTTGATAGGTTTTGCAATGAATCTGTAAGATCACTTTGGGTAAAATGGACATTTTAACAATATTAAATCTTCCAGTCTATAAATATGGGATATCTTTCTTTTTTGTGTGTTCTTTAATTTTTTTGATTAATGTTTTTTGATTAATGTTTTATAGTTTTCAGTATACACATCTTTCATCTCCATAATTTCTAAGTGTTTTATTCTTTTTGGTGGTGTTGTAAATGGGATTGTTTCTCTCTTTTCAGACAGTTTATTGTTATATACAGAAACACAACTGACTTTGGTATATTGATTTTGTATCCTGCAACTTGACTGAATTTATTTCTTAGTTCTAACAGATTTGTTTGTTTTGAATCTTTAGGTTTATCTATACATAAGATCGTGCCATCTGTAAACAGAAAATTTTACTTCTTCCTTTTCCATTTGAATGTCTCTTATTTCTTTCTCTTTCCTAATTGCTCTGTCTAGGATATCTAGGAATATGTTGAATAGAAGTAAAAAGAGTGGGTATCCTTTTTTTTTCCTGATCTCAAAGCAGAAATTTTCAGTCTTCACAATTGAAAATTATGCTAACTTTGAGCTTTTCCTATATGACCTTTATTATGTTGAGCTACTTTCCTTGCATTCCTAGTTTGTTGAATGTTTTTATCCTGAAAGTGTGTTGAATCTAGTTAATTGCTTTTTCTGCATCTCCTGAGATGATCACTTGATTTTTATCCTTTATTCCATGAAAGTGGCCTGTCAAACTAATTGAATTTCATTTGTTGAACCATCCTTGCATTCCAAGAATAAATCCTACTTGGTCATGGGGCATGATGCTTTTAATGAGCTGTACAATTCAGTTGCTAGTATCTTGTTAAAGATTTTTGAATCTATATTCATTAAAGATATCAGCTCATTGTTTTATTTTCTAGTGATGTCTTTGTCTGACTTTGGTACCTGGGTAATGCTGACCTGACAAAATGAGTTTAGAAGTGTTCCCTCATCTTCAGTTTTTTGGACTGGCTTCAGAAATATTGGAATTAATTATTCTTTAAATGTTTGGTAGAATTCATCTGTGAAACCACCTGGTATTGGGCTTTTCTTTGTTGGGGGGGTTTGATTATTGAGTCAATCTCTATACTAGTTATAGGTCTGCTCAGATTTTCTGTTTCTTCATGATTTAGTCTTAGTAAGTTTTATGTTTCTAAGAATTTATCCATTTCTTCTAGGTTTTTCATTTTATTGCCTAGATTCATTCATAGGAGTCTTTGTGATCCTTGTTATTTCTGTGGCATCCATTATAATGCTTCCTATTTCATTTCTGAATTTATTTCCTTAACCTAGTTAAGCATTTGCCAATTCTTTTTATCTTTTTAAAAAACCAACTCTTAGTTTTGTTGAGACATTTTTGTTGCTTTGTTTTAACTTCAGATTACCTTCTGCACACACACCAATTTTTCCAAAATGAACATTGGGTTCCTTCTGGCCCTGGATCCTCTATGCCTCTCCTCTTTTTTAAAGCAACCAGTACTTTGGGGCTTGAACTTAGGGACAGAGCCTTAAACTGAAAAGGAAGTCCATCAATTTTGCCAAGGCTCATTGGAGGGTTTCCTCTCTGAAACACCAACTCCAGCAAAATAAGGACTACCTGTGATAATTGGGCTCCTTCTGGTCCTCCAGCTGGCCTTCTCTGCAGGCAGCTCCATCAAACTGGGGAGTTGGTAAAATCTCTCAAGGCTCTATGTTGGGGCTTTGGTGGCCATCTCACTAGGTTTGGTGTGTTCTCTGTGGTCCCTGCCTGACTATATGCCAGATCCTCTCCACTGTAAGTAAAAAGTTAGGAAATCTGCTTCTGCTTGAGGTGCAGACTCCTTGGACAAATAATCATGTGCAGCAGCTTCTAGATTCCAGTAAGAAAGGCAGTTGCTGCTCACTCTGCCAGATGGGAAGCAGGAGGATTCATTCTGATGGCATTTATTGAAGGGCATGAAGTAAGAGGATGTGCTTTGGAATTACACTAACTCAGGACCCAACCCTTTTTAATTATGACTCTGGGCAAAACTTTCAGCTTCTTTAAACCATGGATTTTGTTTTGTTTTGTTTTTTTCATCTGCAAGATGTGAATAATAATATTTTTCTTCTGGCATCAAATAAAGGTTAAGTATAATGCATATAGGAATTCCTAGCAGAGCACCTGGCACATGGATGAGAGCACATGGATGAGAGCACCTGGCACATGGATGGCAGCTGCTCTTTTTTATGCAAAGAAATAAACAAATGATTAACAAGGAATGTTAAGAATCACATTGTCTAGTCTTCACACTATTTTTTCCTTACACAAGAACACTGAGTCTTATAATCTTTACTAAAAATAATTTTTGTTTTCTTCTTATTCTGAGTATTGATTTTTTTTTCAATAGAAAAACCTTGGTAGCTCCAACTTGGTAGTCCAAATCATGTTGGTTTCTCAGTCCAAACATAACTGGGCACATCTGCAGAGGCCATTTTGTATATTTCCATTTTAAGAGAATGGAGATTGGGAATGTGATAACTTGGAGCAAGGATGATGGTCCAGTGTTGTAGGGAGGGGTGATTTTCACTAGTTTGGTGCATTCTCAGTAGATCGGCCTGTAGTATATGAACTAAAGAGATAGGTATTCAAAAAACAATGAGCACTGTTTCACTAAAAAACTATGTGAGAATTGTAGGTTGAAGGCAAAATTTCCCTGGGGCCCAACATAATACAGTGCTGTATGAGTAGTGGTCAGAAGTATTCTTGCTAAATGAGATGTTGTTAAGGCATACTGGAGTATCAGAAAAACTATGAAAGACTTTGAAATGGAAAATAGAATTACTCACTGCCCTGTCCAGTGAATACTTCCAGGTTATCTCTACTTTCTGCTGCCTTTGAGATGTTTTACAACTCTGTAAATTGTGGGGAAATGGATAATGACGCAACTGACTCTTGTCTATAGAAATACAAACTAATTGTATTCAATAGAATGTAATTATTGCCCTGTGGATATGCCATTTTTGCATCTAAGTTAATTTCAATATCTCTTCTCTGCCTAGTCATGCATGATATTTTGAATTTATCTGTGAACCACTTGAAAAAATCTTACTCATCACATTATTATTAAGCCAACATTATTATAATAAATTACTATATTACATTATGAATGAGTAAAGTATAATGCTTGACAAGTGTTCTTTTCATACTTGTATGAGAGATATGGTAATATCCTCTTGAAAAAATAATCTTTTGGGGTGCCTGGGTGGCTCAGTAAGTTAAGTGTACAACTCTTGATTTCCGCTCAGGTCATAATCTTGTGGTTTGTGAGATTGAGCCCCAAATCAGGCTGTGCACTGATAGCATGGAACCTGCATGGGATTCTCTCTCTCCTCTCTCTCTCTGACCCTCCCCTCCACTCTCTCTCTCTCCCTTCCTTTCTCTTTTTCTCCCTCTCTCTCTTTCTCCCTCTTTCTCTCTCTCAAAATAAATAAATAAACATTTTTTTAAATGGCTAGAAAAAATAATCATTTAACAGTTTGGGATGTCATCCACTGAAACACTCATGAACTTACCTGACAGAGGCAGGTTAAATGTGTTGCCAGAGAAATTCACAGTAGATAAGTTATTCCCCCATGGTAGCAGCAATGATTGAGAATTTTACCTGACAGCTGGTCATCTCCCTAAATGGGTTAGTGGCTTATAGAGATCTATTCTGTGTTGACAAAGAATCTGGTTTGTTAATCTTTTGTTTTTCATTATGGCTATTTTGACTCAAATCAGTTAAGAACGGATGGTCACAAAGTGGAAGTACAGCTCACTGAGATTTAGTTGAAATCAATCATAACTCTATCAGGGAGGGACATGGGATCAGAGGACCCCATCCAAACCTGAAAAAGGGTCTGCAAGATTTCCACTGGAGTCTGAGATTCAAAGATAGACTAGGAATGGGATTTGGCATATGGAAAGAGGCGTCGGGGGCTCTGTATGTTGCCAACCAGCGATTCTTTTGTCATAACCATGACTGACTATTCTATGCTCTGTCCACACATGTGCTTAAAGAAGTGAAAAATCAATAAGGACCATCTTTGTGATGATGGTCATGAGAATGCATGGGTTTTGTAGAGAAGGTCTCAATTCCTGGGCCACTGTAAAGACAATGTCTCTATAGTTGAACCTGAATTGGAAGGAAAGGTCTATCTGTCTCCAAATTCATCAAGGTAGTCTGCCTTCCCAACCTCCAGGACATGTTGGCAAATTGTTTCAAAAGTAAATACACTAGAATATATTTTTTATCAATGTTAGATATCTTCTGTCCCAAAGTACATAGCACCACAGTCCTGGGCTCCATTCCCAATGTATCCTAATGCAGACATTTGGCTAGGATGACTTGTTCATGGCCAAGATCCTGTAAGCCTGGGCACCCTTTGGAGCATCCCTCAGGAGTAAAAGAGAAACCCTCTCTTGGTGACATGAGCATGTGCTGGTGGCATGCAAATGACTGGAAAGTATAAAGGAGACATTAGCCCTTCCTGAGTGGCTACTTGCTTCACTGGCTACTGTGGACACACATGCTAGAACTGTTCTTTCCTTCCCACTCTCTCTCTCTCTCTCTCTCTCTCTGAGTCATCCTGTGCCGGTTCTCATGCCTGTGGAACACTTAAAAGTCTGGGCATTTTCACCCGCCGCCTTCTCTGGCTCTCTTCTCCATCTTCCCCACATGAGAGGGGAAAGTAGGCAACAAGCTCCTTTTCTTCTTTACACCGATTCCCTTCAGTGATGCTTGCCTGAAAGGAAAGGAGAGGAAGGATTCAGACACCTACCTGGATCATTCAGGTCTAAAACCCCTGATCTGTTTTCTGTTAGGAAAACACAGGCATCTAAGTGCTCAAGCTCCCATTTCATGTCTCCTGATTTTCAATTCAGAAAAATCTAGTGCTGTAAAGGATATACAAGATTACCTGTTAAACTACCCCAATCTCTTATGTAATACATGAAGATTAAATTAAGACCAGAGAGGATAAAGGATCCCCCTCCTACTCCATTATGGGCCCAATCATGTCCTTCTGCCAAAATTCATGTGTTGAAGCCCTAACCCCCAATACCTCAAATGTAACCTTATTTGGAGACAGGGCCTTTGCAGAGCTGATTCAGTTAAAATGAGGTCATTATAGGGGCCCTTATCCAGGATGACTGGAGAAACTTGGATACAGCACAGAGGAAGACTATGTGAAGACACAGGGAGGAGGCAGCCACAGCAGTCAAAACACCCAGGTAGAGGCCTCAGAAGAAAGTGAACCTTCTGACACCTAGATCTCAGACCTCCAAGTCTCTGGATGAGAAAATATATTTCTGCACTCAGTCTGTGCCACTTTGTTACTGCAGCCTTAGCTAACTAATACACCCCTAGATTACACAGCAGGAGGCAGCAGCTAGGGAAGCCCCTGGCCTGTCCCCATTCTCTGTTCTGCCTACTGCCCAGGCTTCTGCCCACGGTCTCATTCTCGCCTTGATGGGTTTCTCTCCTATCCTAGGGCAGCACCCAGCACATTTGGACTCTGAAGGATGAGTATGCAGTTACGAAGATAGAGAAAGGGGATAAGAAAATAGGTAAAAGGAAGGAAAGAGCATCAGTAACATTGTGTGGGAACTGCCAGCCAGGCAGGTGGGGTCAGTGGAAGCAGCTGGGTAAGACATAAGGAAAAGTCGGGAATGGACTAGAGACCAGGGTGGAACAGCAAGTAGAGCTGGGCCCTGGAGCATCTGCACTCTCAGCTAAGGATCTCCCACTTTATCCTTTAAACAGTGGGGGCCCTGAAGGATTTGAGACATGGAGGGATATGGTCAGATTTTGTCTGTGACAGCAGAAGGGACCTGGATGGTTGGAAAGAGACCAGAAGCAGGAAACTTGCTCCACTGAAGACCACTCCCATGGTCCCTGTGAGTGACGTTGGCATTCTGCAGGCCTGGGTGCACCTCACAAACAATGATGAGTCGGGATGACCACAGGTCGCCTTTCCTATTTCTCTGCTGCTCCCAGAGCAGCCAGGGGAGGGGTTTAAGGGAAGACAGATGTGTTTTGCATGGGGACAGGAGGGGGAGCTCAGCCTCAGGGACTATTTTCTATTATTTTTTTCTTTTCTTNTAAATTCCTAGCAGTGCTATTGCTGAGTCATAGGGGAGTTCTATTGTTAATTTCCTGAGGAACCTCCACACTGTTTTCCAGAGGGTCTGTACCAGTTTGCATTCCCACCAACAGTGTAGGAGGATGCCCGTTTCTCCACATCCTCTCCAGCATCTCAGGGACTATTTTCTAACTGTCAGACCTAAAAGATCAAAGCAGTCCACAAAGTTTGAAGAACATATGATCCAGCAATTCCAATTCTGGGTATACATCCAAAGGAAATGAAAACAAGATCTTGAAAAGATATCTGAACTCCCCTTTTTATTGCAGCATTCATTATTCACAATAGCCAAGATATAGAAGCAACCTAGTGTCTGTCAAGTGGATAAAGAAGATGTGGTACATATACACCATGGGGTATTATTCACCCATGAGAAGGAAATCCTGCCCTTGGCGACAACACGGATGGACCTTGAGGACATTATGCTAAGTGAGGTATGTCAGACAAAGACAAATACTGTATGATCTCACTTACATGTGGAATCTAAAAAAAAGCTGAACTCAAAAACAGACTAGAATGGTGGCTATTAGGTGCTTCGGGTGGAGGTGGGGAGCTAGGGAGATGTCTAGGGTTACAAACTTACAACTCCCTGGAGATCTAATGCACAGCATAGTGATTACAGACAACTGTACTGTCATAAACTTCAAAGTTGCTAAGAGACAAGCTCTTAATTATTCTCATCATAAACATGATATTTATGTGATGTGATAGTGGCATTAGCTAACACTATGGTGGTACTCATCCTGTGATATATAAATGTATCAAATCAACACATGGTATACCTTACACTTACACAATGTTACATGTCAATTATGCCTCAATTAGAATAATAAGCTTGAAGAGCAGTTGAGACCTCATGCAGGTGGTGAAAGCAGTCCTGTATGAAAGTCAGAGAGACCTGGTAGAAACTATAAGGAAGCAGCAGTTTCCCTGTTGATAAGAGTTCAACAAATAAAATCCACATGTTATTCGTTTGGCTCAGTGAACTGTTAGTTAGCTCCCTGTAGCTATGGAGATACAGGGGTAATCTGGTAGTGATGTTATTTCATTTGGAGCATGTTCCATGTTCTTAAGCTAAGAGGTGACTATGGGAAAGATCTAGAAGGAGGTATTAAAGGGTTTGAGTAGCTTGGAAGATGATGGGAGAGGCAGCACATAGAAGCTCATTCACAGCAAGATTACAAAAGCAGAGGGCTTTATTACTTTTCAATTATGTGATAACGTTCCTATAAAAGTAATTTATAGACAGATCCCGGGCAAAGCTGGGAAGCTGAGCTTGTGGGTTTTAGAGAGGACCCCATAAGCTCCAGCCGGGAATTGTGTTCAGTTTGTGTTTCGTGGTTGAGGTCACGGCTCTCAGATTTCAAAATTGCTATGCAGTGGGCAGCAACAAAGCCAGTTACAAACCCAATGAATCAGGAAGGAATCTAGAGAATTTACACATCCCAAGCTCCAATCTGTGCAGAAGCAGGTGATTTTCTATGAGTTTCGTGCTCACTTCCCTGCGTGTTGGGACAGTGTCAGGGGAGGGTCCCATGCACAAGCGCCACCGGGGACCAGGAGCAGGTAGGCTCAGCAGGCTGCTGTTTGCCTTCACTCATAGACATAAACAGAGCTTGGGAGTAGTTTTGCAAATGAGAGGACATGAAAAGGGCAGACTTCACCTTTTATCTTATTAATGCAGCACTGTGATTCTCAATCAGAATTGGATGGGAAATGGGAATTTTTGGCCAATGTAAAGGAATCAAATCTATTCTGGGGTGGGAAAAGAAAGGCCTCTGGAGTCAGTAACATTGACTTTAGAGAAACAGGTCTAGATAGGCTTGGAGTGTGGGGGAAAGTAAGCCAGGCATAAGAACTGCGTGTTCAAAGGCCCTGAGGCAGAAAGAGTCTGATGGGCTTCAGGAGAAGAGTGAAGACTGTTGTGATTACAGCCATGTGTGACAGTGCTGAGATAGAAGACAGAACTGGAAAAGTGAGCCAGAGACTCATGAATCAGGGCTTTGTAGGCCATTCTAAGAACTAAAAGAAAATCCTCTGCCATGGTGTGGGCATGTCACCAACCAACAATGCAGATGAAATGTCTCTCCAGAGGCCGCAAACTATTGGAAAAACTCTGCCCAGGCTTAGGGATAAGTCCTTTGGAAATGGAAGATCCTTCCACTTTGGGACCCAGGTCCCCAAAGCAACAATACATCACTGATGGCCATGCTCAAATGGAAACAGTGAACTTCAGTGTGCCAACTGGGTGGAAGAGCATCTGGAACATTCCCAGTCACCTACTCACCACCATCCAGTCCACATTCACTCTAACTCCAGAGAGAATACTGTCTTCAAATTTTCCCTTCCTCCTTTTGTTCTCCTTCCATTTCTCTCTTCCTCTTGTCTTCTGTCCCAATCTCTCTTTTTCTTCCTTCTTCTATTTTTTAATACCTTTGAGGTATTAAAACTGCACACATACATTCATGAAGTCATCACTATAGTCAAGATGGTAAACATAACCATCAGCACCAAATGTGCTCTGTGCACATTTGTAATACATCCTCCTAATTGGCCCCATGTGGGGGCAGTTCAACTGCTGTTATTTTTGTCACTAATAATTACTTTATATTTTTTGGAGTTTTTATGAACAGGATAGATGTCCCCTTTTAGTCTGGCTTCTTTCCCTCAGTATAGTTATATTGAGGTTCATCCACATTGCACAATACTGTATCCCTTTATATTACTGAGTAGTCTTCATGTGTGAAGGTACCATAACTACTTATCCACTGAGGTGTTGATGGGCATTAGGATTGCTTTCAGACTTTGCCTATTACAAATAAAGCTGTACGGAGGCACCTGGGTGCCTCAGTCAGTAGAGTGTCCAACTTTGGCCCAGGTCATGATCTCACGGTTTGTGAGTCTGAGCCCCACATTGGGCTCTCTGCTGTCAGCCCAGAGCCCACTTTGGATCCTCTGTTCCCCTCTCTCTCTGCACTTTCCCTGCTCATGCTCTCTCTCTCAAAAATAAATAAACATTTAAAAAAATAAAGATGTATAAGCATTCATGTACAAGTCTTCATGTGGACATAGGCTTTCATTTCTTTGGGAAAATACCCAGAATGAAATAGCTAGATCATTTGGTAGGTGTATGCTTAGCCTTTTTAGGAATTGACAAACTGTTTTCCAAACTGGCTATCTCATTTCATAGCCCCAGCTAACATTCTCTCCCCAAGTAACATATGAAAGCTCCAGTTTCTCCACATCCTTACCAGCACTTGGTATGGCTAACTCTTTTTATATGAACCATTCTAACAGATGTGAAGTGGCATCTCACTGTGATTTTAACTTACACCTTTCAAATAACTAAGGTTGAGCATCTTTTCATATGTTATTTGCTCTTTGGTGAAGTATACATTCAAATCTTTTAACTATTCTTTTACTGGGTTGTTTGTTTTCATCTTATTAACTTCTGAGAGTCTGTTATATGCTGTATATAAGTCCTTTACCAAATATTTGCTCTGCAAGTATTTTCACCCAGCAATTGTTCATCTTTTTATTCTCCTCACAGTGTCTTTCAAAGAAGTGTTTTTAATATTTATGAAGTCAAATTCATCATTTTTTAAAAATAGACTCCACTTTTGGTGGTGTTGCTAAGAAATCTTTGCCTTACACAAGCTCACAAATATTTTCTCCTATGTTTTCATATGGAAGTTTTATCACTTTAGACATTACATTTAGATCTACTATCCGTTTTTAATTAGTTTTTGCATCTGGATCAAAGTTCATCACTTGTGCGTGTGGAGATCCAACTGCCCCAGCACTAGTTGTTGAAAAGACTTTTCTCTCCACTGAATTGCCTCTGCACTTCTGTCAAATATTACTTGTCCTACATGTGCGCCCGTCCATTTCTGGACTCTGTTCTGTTCCTTTGATGAACTTTTCTATCTTTGTGCCAATATTGCACTGTTTTGATTACCGTAGCTTTATAATGAGTCTTAAATTTTGTTAACCCTCTAACTTGGCTCTTCTTTTTCAACGGTGTTTCTAGCAAATCTAGATCCTTTGTATTTCCATATGAATTTTTAGTACCAGCTTGTAAATTTTTTTTTTAATTTTTTAAATGTTTATTTATTTTTGAGAGAGACAGAATGAGAGAAAGGGTGGGAGCAGAGAAAAGGCGACACACAGAACTGAGCAGGGTCCAGGCTCTGAGTTGTCAGCACAGAGCCCAACGCAGGGCTTGAACTCACACA
The DNA here is from genome assembly GCF_008692635.1 of Crocuta crocuta. Classification (NCBI taxonomy): domain Eukaryota; kingdom Metazoa; phylum Chordata; class Mammalia; order Carnivora; family Hyaenidae; genus Crocuta; species Crocuta crocuta. The sequence continues at coordinate 9,868,687 of NW_027527853.1, read as the reverse complement.
CCGTGAGATCATGACCTGAGCTGAAGTTAGATGCGTAACTAAGTGAGCCACTCAGGTGCCCCTCAGTTGTCAATTTCTACAAGCAAGCCTGCTAGGATTTTGATTAGGATTATATTGAATCTATAGATTGATTTGGGGAGAATATATACCATAAAAATACTGAACCTTCTGATCCATGAACAAGGTATACCTCTCCACTTACTTGGATCTTTTAAAATTTCACTCAACAATGTTTCTAATTTTTAGTATACAGATTTTTGATATCTTGTCAGATTTATCAATAAGTAATTAATACTTTTGATGTTATTATAAACAGTGCTGGCTTTTTAATCTTTAGGATTTTATCATTCATTTCTAGTATATACAAATAGCATGATTTCTTAGTACTATAGCCTATAAATTACTCAACTCACTTATTAGTACTAGTAGCTTTTTTTTAGATTCCATTTCTATGTAGGCAGTCAAGTCACCTATAAAAGAAACCATTTTGCTGCTGCTTCTTTTCCAATTTGGATGCACTGGCTTCAAGCTCCAACACAAAGTTGAAAAGAAGATGTGAGACTGGACATCTTGTCTTTTTTCCTGCTCTCAAGCAGAGAAACATTCAAGTTTTCACTAATCAGTGTGATATAAGCTGCATGGTTTTTGCAGATGTTCTTTATCAGGTTGAGAAAGTTCTCCATTTGCTGAAAGTTTGTCAGTAACTGATGTTATATTTTATCAAAAAATTTTTGCATCTATTTAAATGATCATATGGCTTTTCCTTTTTAGTTTATTAGTATGGGAAATTATACTGATAGATTTTCAAATGTTAAACCAACCCTGCATTCTTGAGGTAAACCTCACTTGGCTGTCGTATATCATCCTTTTTATATATTGTTGGATTTGATTTGCTAAAATTTTTTGATTTTGTTCAAATCCTTGCACCTTGTTTCAGGAGAGAGATTGGTCTGTAGTTTTCTTGTCATGTCTCTGTCTGGGTTGATATCAGAGTAATTACTGGATTCTAAGAATAAGTTAGAAAGTGTGTCCTCCACTTCAGTTTCCTGGAAGTATTGAATATAATGAGTATTACTTCTTCTTTGGTAAATTTCACAAGGGAAGCTATCTGGAAGTAGAGAGGTTTTTGTGGGAAGATTTTTCATTACAAATTCAGTTCCTTAGGGCACCTGGGTGGCTCAGTCAGTTGAACGTCCAACTTCAGCTCAGGTCACAATCCCTTGGTTTGTGGTTTCTGACCCAACTTTGGGCTCTGTGCTGACAGCTCAGGGCTTGGAGACTGCCTCGGATTCTGTGTCTCCCTCTCTCTCTGTATCTCCCTCTCTCACTTGCACTCTGTCCCTATCTCTCCCTCAAAAGTAAATGAAAACATTAAAAATTAAAAAAAAAAAAAACAGATTCAGTGTCTTTAATAGATATGAGTCTGCAGCTTACCCATTTCTTCTTGAGGGAGGTTTGGCAATTAGCATACTATCATGGTTTATGAAAGTTTGAACGTAGGGAAGAATGGATGAACTAAAAACCAAAGGAGCAAGCATTTCACTGTTTGGAGATAAGGATTATGCTCATATTTAGGCCAAAGTGGCAAAAGAAATCTTCTGGAGGCAGACGTTTTCTGAACTAGACAGGTGCCTCCTGGGGGGATTTCAGGGATTTGGCTGAGGGCAGGGTTGTGTTTAAGAAGGCTCGCTCACCACAGGACCCTACTCTATTCTGTTGGGACTCTGCATCCATCAGCAGACAGGGCTTTAGGATACAACTAAATGATTGGGAATACTCATCTGACACCCAAGCCACAATGATCTTGTGGGAATAGAGACCCTATCAGGTTGTGGAATCTTTCTGAGAGTGTTAGGTCTCTCCCCACTTAACACACACCCTCTCTTTCTGGGGAGTCAATGTCCTTGACCTTACCATTTCCCTGCTAAGTTTTCCTTCCAAGACAAGTTAATGAGTAGTACAGGTAGAGAGATGTCCCAATTCATACAACTAATGCTGTATTTGCCTCTGGCCCTAAGGTACCCTGCTTTCCTGACACCAAGATACAGTGGAGTGGGCAGTATGAGTGAGTATGAATGTGTGTCTGCACGCACAAGCATGTGAGAGAGTGGTGGGCGGGGGGAGGGGTGCCTATGAGTGCACATAGTGTGTAGGTGTGTTGGATTTATGGAGGAGGTGGTTCTTTTGTAATCTAAGGAGCTGACACATAGCCAACGACTTCAGCCTGTCTCTGGGTGTGGCGTTCTTTGGTCCAAGTTTCTTATAAAGGAGGGAGGCTTCCTAGCCAAAGCTTTGCCTGGACACTGGCTCAAGTCTGTAACCTTGAGCTGCACAACAGCCAAAATTGTTTGAAGGAACAACTCTACAATGGGTTTCTGAAATGATCACAACCAGCTTTTTATCATTAAAGAAACCAAAGCCAACAGTTTTCCTTGATGATGTGTACGGAGAAGGAAAAATTTTAAAAACAGCTTCCCACTGTGATACCACTTCACAATGAAGTCCATTCTGTGCCCGTCCCCACCCTGAGGAGAGCTAGAAGAAGCTCAACAGGGTGGTGTCCTTCCCCATGCAGTCATCACACACTCTCACAGTGGACTTTGCCATGCCTACTGCATGGAGCGAATATCCTTCCTACTGGGCTCTCGTTAGAAGACAAACGCTACAGACCTGGAGCCAGGGTTTGAAATAGGAAACTAACGTAATCGTTGGAAGAGAGTGTGGGATTGCCAGCTGGGCTTGCAGACACTTTTCCTGTCTTGCAACACACATTCATGTTTGGCCAGAATCATTGTCCCCTAAGTTCTCTGAAAGTGCTTCTTCCCATGGGCAGAAAAAGAAGACAGGGTGTGTGCTGAGGTTTCTCTCCATTTGTCAAGTGCCACCAACAGTGAACATCGATCCTGAGCATCTTGTCAGACAGCTTGACATGCAATTAGTGTAATACAAGAATCAGGCCAACATTAATGAGTACATGTAAGTGACGATTTTAAGACCAGAGTCTCTTATGTAACTATTTCAAAATGTTCTCTCTCCTTGAGCCCCCTCCCGACCCACGAATAAACAATACCACAAAAGGATACATTCAGTGGAGATTGAAAATGGGGGATTTGGAGCGGTCTCTTTCTGCCACCACTCAACTGCTCTCTTTCCTCATTTCGACATGAATCAAGGGCCTTTGTCTTACTCATCACTGCATTTTCTGCACACACATGGTGGGGGCTGGGCACAGGTCAAATATATTAATTATCTTTTTTCTATTTACAAATTGGGATGACTACAAACACAATGTATATATAATAAATGAGCTGAACTCACTACATTCATCATGAGATGTAAATATGCAGGAAAAAATCCTATGTTTCCCCCCGAGCGTTTGTTTGGGTACCAGAATTTGTCCAGGAAGCACCAACTTCAACACTTTTGTTGGCCTTCTTCCTGTGTGATAGTTTCCTCTTTTACAAGATGGAAATTTCCTCTTTCCCCTGAGAAATGTGGAAAGGAACATGAAGGATGAACATGTGACAATGCTGGATTCACTCCGGATAAGGTCTGTAGAAAGAAAGATCCTAAGAGAATCTTTGGGCTTTCCCATTCCTTCTCCACTTCTCCTGTCTTCAAGCAGATGTGCTTGCCCTTCTCACTGGGCTCCTACTTTATCCTTCTTCCCTCTTCTTTCTTCCCTTCCTCCCTTCTCTCTCTTCCTCTCCTCCTTCCTCTCTTTCTTTCCCAATCCATCTGATACAGAAGAGGCTTCTTGTACTAATACTTAGCACCATCATGCCAATATCGTTCACAGACCCCCAGGTAGAGTCCCCCTCCCATATTCCTCTTACATGACATTGAAACTTCAACTTGGCATTTGAGTCCTTCTCTTATGTGGTTTCAACTCACCACCTTTCAGAAGGAGTGTTTTGGAGGCTGAGGATTTCTCCATGACAGAGCAGGTGAGAAAGCTATTTATAAAGTGGGGGGAAGTAGCCTGGAGCAGAAAGGATGTGTAGAACTTTGGTGGAAAACCCTAGCATGTCAAGGCCTCCCTGTTCTACTTTTCCCCTCTGCTGCTTGGGCACCAGTGATCCTCCCTTTCCCCATTCTTTTTTTTTTTTTTTAATTTAAAATTTTTTAATGTTTATTTATTTTTGAGAAGAAAGAAAATAAAAGCAGGGGAGGGGCAGACAGAGACAGAGACATAGAATTCAAAGCAGGCTCCGGGTTCTGCACTGTCAGTACAGAGCCCGATGTGGGACTCGAACTCATGAACCCTGAAATGGTGACCTGAGCTGAAGTCCGACACTTAACCGACTGAGCCACACATGCGCCCCCTAGCTTTTCCCATTCTTCACTGTGTCTGGCCCTTCAAGGCTCATGAGAGTTTTCCCACACTTCCTAGAATAAACATTTCTTCACTCATGCCTTTCTGCCTGATGGAAGTGATACCCACATTCAAGTGCAAGCTACCTCCTTTGTGCAGATTTTCCTGACCCTCCCCCCCTGAACCACAGTGTTTTCTGTTCCAATTCAAGCCACACAGTGATATCCATGCTCTGGGATGTGGGACTGGGCTCTCCTACAGGAAGCGTTAAGACCAGAGGGGCAGACAGTGAAGCTGCAGAGACAGGCAGTGAGGGATTGGCCTGAGAGTGATATTCGCACCTCTGACCACTACGTCATCCTCCTCCTTACCTACTGTCATACAGAAGGCAATTGGGGCTGACAGACGAATCCACACGCACATGGAATAAATGCAATATAGTCCATAGTAGCCCAAACTATTTCATTTTATTTTTAAGAATTGTATAGGTTGCTTTGTGGAACTCCCAACTAATGCCAAGGCCACCAGATCTGACCTCTTAGACCACAGAGAGGTAGTACCTCAGGGCAACTCTGCGCCAGGCCACCCGGGCTCAACCCTGACTTCTCCCACAACTAGCTGGTGATGTGGGCAGTGCGTCTACCCTTCCTGTGCCTCAGTCTGTTCATATGTAAAATTACAGTCATGTGTACCCCATAGGTTTGTTGTGAGGATTCAGTAATTATGTAAATATTCAGAGTAGTAACTGCTACAGAAGAAACTCTCCAAGTATTGATTGATGCCCACTCTGTAGTAGATCAGATCCTGAACCATTGGTGTCTGACAGAGCCACACCAACCCCTTTGAGTCCTAATCTGAGCACTTTCATCATGTTCTAGGAAACTCACAAGGGCAGCCACATTGAGCAACAGGGTCCCCTGTAAATAATTTTGCTTTGAATTTCTGCAAAACACATTCTGCATGCCAGCCAAGTTCACAAAAACAATTGCTTGGGGAGTCTGTTTTCTTAACATCTAAATAATAGCTCTGCCTTGCCTGGAGGGATGTTATTTACATTTGCAAATTTAAGGTTTCTGAAAATATTTGCCATAATAGAATTTGAAAACTCAGCAAGTTTTTAGGTTTGCGTTTGGCTTTTCAAGTTTTAAATTTCCTTCACTTTCATACAAAGCTAACTCTCATATCCAAATATTGCAACCAACTCAGCGCAGAAAATAACTCTGTAATAGTTAGATCTTTGTCTAAAATCTAGCTCTGCCCTTAGGGAAATCACATGCATTCTCCACATCTTGGGACCTTCAAGTCAAGCAGGAGAAATGTCATGATTTTTATGAATCCTAACACCGAAAATGAGCATGCTATCCTTGTTCTTAGATTAAAGGCTCAAAAAATAATAGGAGATACTGGTTTGGGGGATGATGTTTGCTATATGCTACACAATTTACTATGTCCATAGATGTTTTTTCCCAAGAGATTTTGAACTTCTCAAGTTGAAAGAAGTTGAAGAAACAAATTTAGGCAGGTAGCCGGGTGGAGACCCATGGGGTGTTTAGAATGGGCAGGAGGAGAAGACACAACACAAAGATAAGAATGAAAGGTATCAGGGTGCCTGAGTGTCTGGGTAGGTTGAGCGTCCGCCTTGGGCTCCAGTCCTGATCTCACAGTTCAGTTCATGAGTTTGAATCCCACATTGGGCTCTCTGTGTCAGTGCAGAGAGCAACTCACCAGATTCTTTGTCCTCCTTTCTCTCTGCCCCTCCCCTGCTCACATTATCAAAAATAAATAAACATTTTTTTTAAAAAAAAGAACCAATGGAACAGAATATTGAGTTAAAAATTAAGAAGGTCTCTTAGAAATGTTGTACACGATTTTAACAACATCATGTTGGTCTAAAGGTAAATTGGCTTAAAGTAAGTTGACTCAAGTTCATGTTGAAAAACAAGACAAGACAATGGGGTCTAAGGGCATCTGAGTCAAAAGCAAACATTAAACTCTTGGGTCACTTTGGACACATCCTGGCGGGTAGTTTGGTAAACCTTGATTTATCTAAAGGCAGTTATGTCGGTTTTCCAGAAACTTGCTAATGTCGGTAAGTGCAATTCAATTTTAGCTTGTTGTCCCTACTCTGTAGAAATTTAAGTAGTAAAAAGACAGACCAAATAATGCCCAGCAGTAGATTACTTGGGACAATTTCTCAGAAAAATAACAGAAATTTATAGGATTTAATTTGTATAGAAAAGATATTTAAGTATGTATTCCAACATGGGGCTGAGTGGTTGTTCAAAAATAGGTGGGACTGTGTAGGGTTTCGTTATTATTCATCTATTTTTCTGTATTTTTAAAGTGTTTAATGAACGTGATTTCCTTCCATAATAGCAAAAAAGAAAAAAAAAAGGACTAAATGTAAGAGAAAAAGATCTGGAACATTCGGAGATGTTTAAAAAATATTTTCTGGAAAGAGTATTTTCAATTCATCTTAAGCCAATGTTGCATGGCCTTGTAAGAGAAAATACCAGAATTCGAGGCCAGGGAATGAGGAGAATGAGATAGTGAACAAGGAGAGGCATGTGTGTGTCTTAAGAAGACAAAACAGGACCTCTGATATGCCTCTTTTTCCTTCCATCCCTTTATCTGCCATCATTTGGGGAAAATCATAGTCACTGCTGAGGCAATTTTCTTTTTTTTTTTTAAATTTTTTAAGTTTTATTTATTTTTCAGAGAGAGACAGCATGAGCAGGAGAGGGTCAGAGAGAGAGGGAGACACAGAATCTGAAACAGGCTCCAGGCTTTGAGCTGGCTGTCAGCACAGAGCCTGACATGGGGCCCAAACCCACGAACTGCGAGACCATGACCTGAGCCAAAGTCGGACGCTTAACCGACTGAGCCACCCAGGCGCCCCACAATGCAATTTTCTGTGCACATCTTTCCACCAGTCAAATCAGAGTGCCCCAGAGCCTCTTGGTGTGCCCACACAGTGCAGAGATGAGGGAAAGACACTTCACAGTTTCTGTAGTTTTTTGTTGTTATCATCAGCTTGCTTAGGAATAGCACACAGTTAGTGGTGGTTATAAGAGCCCTTCACAGGAAAGTACACAAACAAAGATCTGAAGCTACACAAATGTCATCAAATGAAGAGGGGGTGGGAAAACTGGTCACTGTGTGTACATTTGGTACATGATGCATGGCTCAGAGCCCTCATGGCAAAGCTACTGCATATGATGTATAAACAAAGACATCACACTCACAATTTGTTTCTTGCTACATCATATTTTTACCACTCAGCTCAACTGCAGTAATTAGTCACTGGTTTTGGTTTGGATTACTGCAATTTTTTTTTTTAATTCAAGCTCTTAAAGACAAATGAAGACATTCCTTCTGTTGAATGTGTACAAGAGTTATAGCTTCTTGATTAAATGTATTTATTTTTTAATTCCACATGACTCTGAACTTTTCAATGGAGCAATGCTGTAATTTTTGAATTACCAAATTGCAAACTGTAGCTGAATGAAGCATGTTTTTGAACTTGTAGCTCAGATGGATTTGGCAATATTGGTATTTTCCTTTCTCAAGTTTCCCAGCCCTTTGGCTAAGGCATCTGTGCCCTCCATGTGTTCCTCGTTAGAATACTGTCTCTCATTTAGGGAGGAGTTTCAGCGCCTTAGATGGAACTAAGAAATGCTTTCTCTCTGGAAGCACCATGTACCTTGTCAGAGACATCCAAGAAAGGCAAGGAGGGTCAGGCCCCCTGAAAGACTGATAAAGTCAACCTCACGGAATCAGAGAGGGAAGACAGAACATCTGGGGTTTGAAAAGACAACTCTTTCAAATGACTCAGTCAGATGGACTTTTGGAAATAGAACGAACTGTGTTCCAACCATCAGGGGTACGCCACGGCACATGAGTCATCAGAGATAAGTGGCTCTGAGAAAAAAAATTGAAAGCCAGAGGTTTCTGAAAATTTGGAAAAGAAAAGCCTGCTTCTCCTATCTCACCAGAATCACTGTTGTGGTCCCAGCCAAGTATCGATACTTATGTACGTTATCGTTCAATGGGTATAGAACAGCAGTTCTGAAATTGGACTGCATCAGGCTCATCAGGCAGACTTGGGTTACTGAGATTTCACAATGGTTTCCCCAGCTCTGTGCTTCCAGACATCCGTGTTCCACACTGGGTTATAAAGACCCCGCATTACCACGGGAGCTCTGCAGATGGAGTCAAGGTCACTGGACCTCAAGTAGAACACAAGAACATGATGAGGAAAAGGGTATGTTAGCGTGCCAGGAATAACACACAATACCCCACAGTTCTTAGTGGCTTAAGAAACAGAAATTTTGTTTGTCTCTCAGTTCAGGAATCTTGCAGTCTGAGATCAGGGTACCAACAGCGTTTATTTCTTCAGAGGCTTCTCTTCCTGGCTTGCAGCTGGCTACTGCTCCCTGTGCATGTCATCTCTCCATGTCCTAGTCTTTTCTTATAAGGACACCTGTCACATAGGACTACAGCCCAGCCTCATGACAACATTGTAACTTCATTACCTCTATAAGGCACTGTCTCTCAACACACTCACATCTTCAGGTACTGGAATGACTTCACCATATGAACTGGTGGGCGGGGGACACAATTCAGCACATAACAAAGAGTAGAGAGGAACTTGGCATCTCTTGCTTTTCCTTACCCACCTTTTCCATGATGGAGAAAGGCTAGGTTCCCAACGTTGTGTCCCAATGCTAAGTGTCATAGTTGAATATAATACTAGAGAGCCATTGTAATGAATAAAGCAATGATTCAAACATCTTTAGCCTTCACCTACTTAGTAATTGCTATAGCTTATTTCTGTCTCCATGTCTCAGTGCAGTGGCTGAAAATTCCAAAAATACGGTAAATAATAGACGCCACTTCCTTGCTGATGATCTTAAAAGCAATGCCTCAAGAGTTTTACATCATGAATGATGTCCACTAGTTGAATTTTATTACATATTCCTTGTCCTGCTCATTTCTGATTTATAGTTTTCATAGGACTATATGTTGAAATTCATCAAATGACCTTTGATATTTTTCTTAAATATTGTTTTCCCTTTTATTTTATTATTTTAGAGAAAGAGAGGACGTGAGTGGGGAAGGGACAGAGAGGGAGAGAGAGAATCTCAAGAAGGCTCCACACTCAGCACAGAGTCCCACACGGGATTGATCCCACTACCCTAGGATCATAATCTGAGCTGAAATCAAGAGTAGGATGCTCACTTGACTCATCCACCAACGCGCCCAACTTTTGATATATTTTTAAATGAACATATATCATTTCCCCTTTGGCCAATTTATTTTAGGTAGTCTCCTAATTAATTTATTTTAAACAGATCAGCAATATGGATCAAGAAGATGTGGTTTATCTATACGATGGAATACTACATGGCAATGAGAAAGAATGAAATCTGGCCATGTGTAGCAACATGGATGGACCTTGAGGGTGTTATGCTGAGCGAAATAAGTCAGGCAGAGAAGGACAAATACCATATGTTTGCACGTATAGGAGGATTAGGAGGAACTTAACGGAGGACCAAGGGGGAGAAGAAGGGGGGAAATGGTGGGGGAGAGGGAGAGAGGCAAACCATGAGAGACTCTTGAATACTGAGAACAAACTGAGGACTGATGGGTGTGGGGGGGGAGGGGGGAGATGGGCATGGAGGAGGGCACTTGCGGGAATGAGCACTGGGAGTTATATGGAAACCAACTTGACAATAAACCATTTGTAAAAAAAAATAAACAAACAGATCAGCAATGTATTTCTGAAGAAAGCGGACATTGGATGCTCATCTTTAAATATGTTGCTGGATTCTGTTTGTTAGGCTTCACTTTATAATTTTTGCCTTGTTGCTCATAACTCAGTTAAGCCTAAAGTTTTCCTCTTTGTTTTAGTATTGTCAGATTTAGATGTTCCTGTTGTGCTCAGATGAAAAGTGACTCAGTAAACTTTTCACATTTCCGTATTGTGTTTACACAATGTAACGATGATCTCAATATTGGAAACTTTTAAAAAAATCATCAGTACTATACCACCACAGAATCATTGTGCCATATCCCTGTCACCTTCGCCTCTATTCCTGTGGCTTTGTTCAGGCTTGATGTTCTTTTAGTTAATCTTGGTAATTCCTCTTCCTGGCAAAGAATTAATTTCACAGATATTTTTAAACACATTAATGTGGATTTATTCTGAGTGTTGTCTTATAAAATGTGAAGTTTACGTTTGTGGTTAGAGACTCCTCATGTTTAGCTTTTCATCTCTATACTGTCTCTTCTTTTTCATTTATAGTTGCCAAGTATATCTGTATAATTGTGGTTGAGCTTTTCCCCCCAAAAGTGCCAGCTCTCACATGGATCTAAATGGCTATAAAGTTCTTCTAGGGGAGGAGCGGGGAAAGAATTTGCAGCATGAATCAGGAGAGAAAGAAACAATGGGCTGTTTCTCTGGCTGAGGGCTCAGTGAGCTCAACTTTGTTAGGTTTCATGGGGTGAGGACATTGACAATCTCCACAGATTATTGTGACAACATTGTTTATGTCTCACACAATCCTAAACCTCAAAGAAATCTGTCACTCTAAATATGGGATGCATTAGGATAAAGTCATAAATTGGTGCTAATACCATGCTTGTTCTGGACAATTAAGGACCTTTTCTTTACTATTATTATCCTCATCTGATGAAAATAAGAAGAGGAAATGAAAAACACTCCCCCCGCCCCCAACACCACCACCACAACATTGACTGTCAGAGCCATTCTCAGCAGTAATCAAAGGAGAGAAAGAGGAAAAATCACTAAGGTCAACCTTTAGGGACTTGGCATTCAACTCATAATGAAAAGAAAAGGAGGAAAAAACACTGAAGGACAATATAATAGTAATAATAGCTTCAATATTGAGGGATTATTATCTACTGTGTCAATCGAACTCCCCTAATAGGGAAAGACTTGAACATTAAAATGCACTGGTTTTATTGAGAAAACCCTCTGACCTAGATGTCCTGGCAATCCAGTTGCCCTAAAACCCATCTGCAGTGGATTATCTTCTGGCAAACATGATCGAACTCCCCTCTGAGCCAGGCACTTTGTTGGTAGCTGAGGGTGTCAACATGCGCAGAGCACAAACTCACAATATTTACTTCTCCTCAATGTACTTCATTGAGGCCACACTGGTTCTTTGGTGTGAGTGTCCATTTCCGATGTATGTTGGCTACACTCAGCACCTTCAATCCATACCTCTGTGGTTAGCACTTGCCTTATTCCCGCTCCAGAGGATATGCCTGGTGTCTCATCTCAGCTGCTCCCCAACGTGCTCTTGACTTATTAGTCAAATTGGTTCATCACCAGCTAAGAGGGCTCTTGGTCACATCATCTTGATTACCCTCCATGCAGGACAGTATCTCTAACCTTTTCTCTAAACCTTAGTTTTCTCACCTCTCTTTGGAAGTTTGGAATATATTGTACATGGTTTTATGAGATAGTAATGGAGTAAGAATTGGAATTCTGCAAGCGCAAAATGTGTGGCTCCCTTCAGTTGGTAAAGTCTTGCCAGATAAGACACGGGCTGAGGATAATGTGCCCATCCAGTAATGGAGTCGTAATACCTTACTCCATCCCATGCAGACAGTGTGGTTTAAAGACTCAGGGGTACAGAGAATGGAGAAGCATGGCGATGAGGATTCTGATCATGGAACTGTTTTTAACAATGGTGACATCGATTTGTGATTTATTATTTTCAAATTGTGATTTAATTTGTAGGAGTACAAATGTAGACATATTGCCTCTCCTCTGGCATGTGGGTTATCCACGACACAGTCTTCATACCTGTGGTCTCGGCGCAGTGGGCCTAACACAGGGAAGGAGCACTTCAAGCATGTAGACAGCTATGAATGGAAGAAATTCTGACTTCAACCTGTAATATCTCTGAAGCATTCTATCTTTAATCCCAGAAATCTGGGGAAACGAGGACTTGAGATCTGTCTCATGAGAATGACCACACCCAACACACAGTTATTGAGATCAGGTGAGAAAATGATTGCGATAGCATGTTCTGATTGTGTATAAATTGCTGAGGAAATATGAGGGTCATTCATTACCTCATTTGCAGGCAATCATCCTAACTAGATCAGGGCTTCTAACTCCAAACTGATACGAACAACAGGCAGTTCTCTCTGCTGTATCTGGGCTGTAAATCTTTGAACTTCAGGCCTAAGTGGAATTCCTTCTCTCACGTTTTTAATGAAATCAAAATAAATACAATTACTGAACAGAAGCCAAAGATCACAGGAGGTTAGAAGTGGGGCGAGGATATAGTCAATACTGTTTTTTTGCGTTCTGGCACTGTTTTCTTGGTGAATATTTCATTAATGGGGGGCTACAAGGGGGCAGGAGAGGCCCTTCTTTGCTCCTGATGGATGTCTGCTACTGATTAAACCAGAGCTGTGGTAGCTGTGTGATGCCCAGGAAACTGCAGACCTTAATAAGGAAACACAGTCCAGTAGAATGTGAGAGACTGAAACCAGAAGATATTAAAATGCCCCCAAGTAAGAGTTTTTTCCAAAAAGTAGACATTTGCTCTCAAAATCATGTCTAGGAATACACAAATATTCACCCACCTTTCTGTATTCTGTCCGTGCATGCATCATCCAAAGACCTTGAAACTCACTTTTTTTTCCTTTAACCCAAGTGAAAGTAAATACAAGAATGAGCAGTTTACTCTAATGGAAGGTCTGTTCTTGAAGACTGGACTTCCAATTAATACTCTGGTCAGTGATTAAATCTGCCATTGATTCCCCATCCAGGAACTAAAGGTATTTGGTAAGGGCTGTACCAGTATTGCATTTTCCACAGAATAGTTTTGGCTTCTAAAACCGAAAAGAGCAAGACCTCTGATAACACAGAAAATCAGTAATTATCCAGAGTCTGTTTCAGTAATAAATCTCACTTTCTTGGAGAAACTGTCTTGTTAGACCACAAGTAATTTGTGCTGCTATTTATCCTCATTCACTCCCATTAAGCCATATTATGTATTCAGGATACATAATGGAGAAGAGTTGGCTTCTCCTCCCAGTGGTCTCAATCAATATCTAATTCAGTTGCAACTAGGTACAGTGAGTGCCCCAGATGACAGAGAAATTCAAAGTAAAGCTCACAAATCCCGTATGTGATTCTCTAATGCAAGTATGCTTGTGTTTCGTTTATACTCAGATCAATACTCTTTGGCCTTGAAATATTAACTCTTACTCACAATTTCTCATCAAGGCAGGGGATGATGTCATTCTAAAAGAAAAAAGAAAAACAGAATGAGTTCAGCTAATATTTGTCAACAGAATTGCAAACTTCAAGCTGCTGCCATCTTTGAAATTGCTATTCCTCTCCCCAAACACATAACCAATCAACAGCCCAATGGTGGTCGTTCGATCTCAAAGGAGGCAGAGGCGCCTTCTGTTTGTCTACATCTTACTTAGATTTACCTTTGGGAACATGTGGATATGGAGAAGTCTTTAAATGCTTCCTCTGTGAGCTGTCGAAAAGATTGCTGTAACTTCTCAGGTCATTCTGTCTGGTGTGTCCAAATCGGTGCAGCAGAGTGAGAAGGATATTATGTCCTGATCACACCATGGAAACCTTTTCCTTCTGTGCCTCACCAAGAGAACAGTTTCAGGACAACTTGACTTAAATGGGTGTCCTGAGGCATATTTGTCCACTTCAGCCACACTGTAACGGGCACAACTACTGAAAGATGATGAGTCAAGGTCACTAGGAGCCCAAGATTGCCTCAGTGGGTCAGATTGATATTTATAGGCCATATATCTAATTCTGGACTGATGATTTGCTAATGGGGAGTTCTGGATCTCTCCAGCTTTCTCTATGGGCTTTGCTCACAAAGAGAAATGGTAACACAGATATACATAGGAAACCAGCTTCTAAAAGTGGCTCAAAAGTTCTCCTTTTTTTTTTTTTTAATTTAAAAGATCTTAGAGCCAACAGAGAGTGAGTTTCTTTGTAAGGAAGAATAAGTATGCATTAAATAAATGCATATTGAGTTTCTTTGAAGGATACTGTGAAGGAGAATGCTTGGCTGGCCACCTGGAAATACATACATTTTGAATTTGGTTCCCTTGAGCAATGCATTCAGCTTAGACCGCCTTTCTTAATTAATAACAGAACTGTTCTTTTTGAGAAATGAGGTAACTATGACACCAAATAAGAACTACAACTGAGTTGTTGCATTTTTACATGCCCTGTGTAACATTCCTACTTGAGACAGAGGCAAAAAGGTGGCCAGAAAGCAATTATGGGAACAGTTGATGGAAATAAGAAGTTGGGGGCAGAAAGAACATGGAAAGCAAAGGTTGCTAACTAGTTTTATTTGGCCTCACATGGTGCCCAGTGTTTAAAGAGATATGGTTTTACAAGTAATTACCAATATTTGAAAACCAGGCAGACTCACATAAAAATCCAAACTCCTGCCATCTCATGGAAGAACACCTGGCTTTCATTCCAGTGCGGCACCTGTCAGAGATGTACTGTCCCCTTAGCTAGCTCACACCCACTAGCTTCCTACCTGTAGGCATTGGAGTCTCAAACGCCTTTCTGCTGATCTTTACCGCCCACCGCTGTTACATACTTGGCTCAAAACCATGCTCACATCAAGTGTATTACATTAATGAAAGAATCCTCTAGGAGAGTATCAGAAATGTGCAAAGATATATTCTCAGACTATGAGAATCAGAGAGTGCTGCCTGAATTCAAATCACAGGTGCCTTGTATTAAAATGACCTGTTTACATAAATACATGTCCCTCAAGATTCTAAACCACCCAAGGCAGGCACCACTTACTGCACCCCACACGAGACAATGACTTTTATGTGTAAATCCTCCTGGTCAGCGCTGTTTTTAGAGACTGAGGCCACTGCTCTGCCCTTAACTCTTAGTTTTAATTTTTTAAAGAAAAACGTAGAAATGCATTCCATCCTAATGTTTGGAAAAGCCCATCACAAGCTGAGAGTTGGTTTAGAATTATTTAAACTATCCCCCAGTCTCTCCCTATAGAAGGGACCAAACCTCAAAGCCCTAAAGGTGTTTGGAAACTCGAGTAATTTGTAATGTCACTTTGTGCATAATCCATTTTATTTAGGGAATAAAAATGCTAAGTCTGGTTAAATTCTTGGAAATTATACCCGCACCAAAACCAAATCAGTTTTCTCAGATAGTAATCTCACATTATTAACTTATTAAAGGCTTTTAGCTTAAACTAGTTTGTAATTATTAAATGTTATGCAATAAAATTCTGGAAATTTTTATCTTACCTTGTTTTACTTTTTTAGTGTGTGTGTGTCTTTTATATCTTTGTCAGTGTTTGAAAGAGAGAAGAAATATGGACTCTGCTCCATAATAAATGGGTCTACCCTGGGGCACAGCACATTGCACCCTATGATCTAATTAATCATTAATCACTGAAGTAGATGGTCAAGGGCAGCACAGTAATGAAATTCAATCCCCATTTCACAGATGAGGAGGCCAAGGCGGCAGGAGGTTAAGTGATTTTTGAAGACCACACAGCAAGAGCATGGTGGAGCAGGGTTGGCCACGGCCCCGAGCTGTCCTGATGCTCCATGAGGCTCCTCCTAGAGAAGTGGGGACCTGACAGAGGGCCTAGTTGGGGTCCCTGGACTCAGGTTTCCTACTGAAACCCACCTGCCCACCTTCAAAACATCTCCCAATTCACAGATTGTAACTTCACCTAAGGAGCGTCTCTGAGTCCTGTTTCCTTCCTTTTCAGAGAGTGATAACAATCACAATCAGGTTTGTGGTGAGGTTGGTTCACTTAGAATTCACATATGGGGTCACCTTGGTGACTCCGTTGGTTAAGTTCCCACTTGGGCTCAGGTCATGATCTCACAGTTCGTGAGTTCGAACCCTGCATGGGGCTCTCTGCTGTCACCACAGAGCCCTCTTTGGATCCTTTGTCCCTCTCTCTCTCTCTGCCCCTCCCTTGCTTCTGTTCTCTCTCTGTCTCAAAAATAAATAAACGTTAAAAAAATTTACATATGAAGAATCTCTGGCACGTTACGCACATCTAGTAGTGTTGTCCCCGTTTGACCCTACAACTCACCCAAGGTACAGAAAATTATTCTTTCCTCTCATTCTTGGATTGAGAAACCCTGCGTGCACCATGCCACCCATCAGGCGGCCAGCCTAGGCTCTCCACAGGTCTGGAAGGGCCTGTGAGATTTCACCCGTACCTTGTTATCTATGCCATTAGCACCCTTTTAGGAGGCTGAGCAATTGTTATCATTCTAAACATCATCTCCCCCAATCCCTTACCACAAATACTTGCTGTTTACAAGTGTACTCCGGGCCTCCACATATTTATAAGTGTTTACTTCCTTTCTAAAGAGGCCTCTCTATGTAGCAGATAAACAGTGTAAGCATTCTACTCATTAATGAAATATTGCCTTGCAAAGAACACCACATGTCACCATTTGTCCCAAACTAAACACGAATTTCCTTTCAAAATTATTCATAATGGTGAATTAGTAATTGTGGATCAATGATATTTGGTGTTGGATATTAAAAAGAGAGAGAGTGACTTAATAAAGGGTAAGGAGACAGTGACCCATAGTCTAAACCCCACACAACCACGAAGATCAGAAAGCCTGAATGGCCCGTGTCAGGGGGCCAGGCATCCCTGTTCCCTACCCACACAGGGAAGTCACGCTTTATTTCTCTTTCTTCTCCCTGCAGCCACAATGTCCTGCGTACCACATGTCCTTCAGCCCTTTGCAGGGCTGTCTCCTTTCTCTCCCTCCCCTGGGTCCGGCTGCATGCCAGCCCTCAGCACCCATCCCATGCTTGAACTGTGCTAACGACCTTCTAGCTCATGCCCCTGCTTTCATTTTTATCCACTTCCTGTCCGTCCTCCACACAGAGCCAGAATGTCTTCTAAAATACAGTTGTTACCCTGTCCTTGCTCTACTTAAAATTCTTAGATTCCCCTGGGCCCATGAGGAAGAGGAACACATAATGTTCTCCCAGAGAAGGGCCTGTCTCCCTCTGCGGCTCTAGCTCCTCCAGCGGCCATTTCTAACCTCCACTAACTGCCTCATTTTCCCCTGAGCCTAGAAAATTGGGCCCTGATCCAGCACCCTGTTGCCCTGCTCCATTTACCCTCCCACAGCCCCCCATTGAGCTTCTGGAGAATTCCCCTCCCCAAGCCTGATGTCTATTTCTGGTGCCTGTACCCACCCGGCTCCCCTCAGCAACTAGGTCTCTAAATGCTCATCTCCACCAGCCTGCTGGTCCAGTGTTCTGGGGCTTGACCGCCATGACTCTTCATTCTTCCTTATCCCCCTGAGGACTTAAGACACAATGGCAACTGAAGATTTATTATGTACAGAAAGTTCTGGTCTTTGATATGGCCTCCCACATCCTCTCTGTCTTACCTCCTTCTACAACTCCTGTCGGATGTACACTGCAACTTCTTAGTCTCTATATTCCCTAAACTGTGGTTTATATTCTCTATCTCCAGACACTTTCCCCAGGTCCATCATCCAAGCATTCATTCTTTCTTCAGGCCAATGTAACTCGCTGGCATATTATTTTCTTGTTTAGCTCAATTACTGTATTTTTATTTTGGGAAGTTCACTTACTCAACGTTGTCTTGTTTTGTTTTTCCCTAGAATCTGCTATTTCATTTGAGATTCTGATCATTCTTTCATCTCTTGAATATTAAGATAGGCTTATTTTTAGCCTCTTTCAAACAGCTTGACTATTCCACATTCCTATGCCTTGTTTTCATGTTTGTCATATCTTCTCAGTCCTTCTCACAGTTGATAGCTTTCTCATACAGTTCCAACGTCTGTTTGAAAGTGGACCTTCCATGGAATTTGTTTTTCTGCAGGTGCTCTGGGCACTCTGGACTGGGGAGAGATCCTGACAGAGTGGTTTGCCTTTGCTCCTGTAAGATACCTGTTTTGTGTGGGGCTCAGCCTGTTGATAGTGATGCGAGGCTAGAACTGCCTGGGGACGCTCACCAGGATGCTCACGCTCTTGTGGCTGAGCCCCCCACAGACATTTCCTCAACCAGAGCCCATGTTGAGGGTGGACCTGATCTTACGGTTTTTATGATTGCAAGATGAACACCAGTGACCATCCTCAGGGAACTTTGGAAAGACAGGTTTATTTTCTTACTCACAGGTCTTAGAGGGTACATGGCAGCCCTGGGGCCACAAGTGAGGCTATGGGTAGAAATAGAGGGAAAGAGAGCATGGGTCTGGGGTTCTGTCTTTATTGGAGTCAATAGTAGAGTGGGGGGGTGGGGCGCACTTCATAGGTTCACTCTTTAATGTTGAATTTAAGACATAAGCATGGGACTAAAGAGTGAGAAGGGAAAAGCAGGGTTGCTCAAGCAGTTGGTTATCTTGGTCACTCAAAGCTGTCTATAAGAGGGCTTCATGGGCAGCGTTGCCTGGCTCCTTATCAGCTGTAGCTGGCAGTGTGTTTATTCCAGATGGATGTCTTAGAAATGAATGTCTCTGCAGTCCAAAGTTTGATGTTAGTCACTTATTCTATTAAAATAAGAAACTGATGGTCAGGAGCTTAAACGACAGCATCTGGCTTGGCCCACTGTCACACTCACTTCTGAGGCATCCCCATACCACGTGGGGACATACACTTGAACTCCATCCCACTCCCGTGCATGGCATGAACTTCGCATTTGATCCCTTGCAGGTTACTTTCCTTTCTACTCAGAGTCCCAAGTGAACATTAGGGTTCCTTATTGCTTCCATGTTTGAAGTTTCCCTTTATGGAATGACAGCCCTTTCAGACTTCCAGCTCTTTCTAGACCATTCCAGATCCAACCTCCAGCCTTCCACAAGTCTTCTGTTCCTTCTCCCATCCCCTGGTAGGGCACCCTGGTAAGGCACACAGGCCCCAATCCAGCCATGAGGATCTCTATCCAGATTCCAGTCCACCGCTGGCTGAAGAATCTGACCACACCTTACTTTTCTAGCCATTGGTTTCCATTTCATTTCTGACAAGTGGGAATTTTTCTTTCTTTCTTTCTTTCTTTCTTTCTTTCTTTCTTTCTTTCTTTCTTTCTTTCTTTCTACTAAGTTCAGCTACGTGTCTAAAAAGACTTTGTTTGGGTTACACTTATCCAGTATTTTTCTGCTTTTATAACTGGAAAGGTGTTCCACACATTTGCTCCATTCTCTTGTTTTATGAACTAGAATCTTCCCTCTGGGCTCTGCAGGTCTTGAATTATGGCATGTGGTTTATTCAGCATTCAGCAAGTGCCTGCGATGCATGGAATACTTAGACTTTGACTACTGAATAAATAAAACCTGAGATGAATCTCACCTTCTCCATTTAGCAACTGGATCTTAGAAAATCCATGAAATCCTGTAGGTCTTAGTTTCTTCATTGTCAAACCAAACAAAAATAATCCCTCCCCTGTTGTCTCACACAAAGAATGGATTGTGAAAGCCAATGCAATAATATTATGAAAGACATTTGAAAAATCATAAGCTCTGGTTAAGTGAAAGATGCTAAGGAAAAATAATACTCTATGAAGCAATTATTCATTCACTTCTTTCTCACCAGGACAGGGAGAAGGAGAGAGAACTGGGTTCCTTTGGTCTCTGCGAGTTGGCATCAGACTCCTAAAGTGACATCAGCAAAGCAGGACAGAAAGTTCTACAATTCTCAGCACACTTTCCCTCAGATATAGACTCTTCTTCTGTGGTGTTGTATTTGACTATTTCATGCAATAAAGTTTGAAGTTCTCCCTTTAAACTTGGCTTTGCTATTTGTCCGGTCTTTGTCCAGTGCTTGGAGAAATGGGAATAAGAGGGGCAATTGCCTCCCTCATGGCACTGGCACTGACCAGTAGTTCTCTCTCGGACTTATGCTTTTTTGTTTCCATCTATCTAATGGTTTCTTTTGCAAATACTCATTGAATGCCAGCCATGTAACGGTAATGACGGGAGGTGTGTTTTCCCTTCCACTGGGCTTACAGGTACTTATTGTGTGGGAAGAAATTCGAGCCTAATCATCTGACGGATTTGCCGTAAGAGTATTTTCCCCCTGGATTCGCATGTTCTAGATCTAATCCAGTGCTTTTCACCATGGGAAACCAAACTCCTCTCCAAAAGCCTGCCCATCTTTTACCTTACCCACCCCTCCTCTCTTGTGCATGCATGAGTCATCCATTACAGTGTTCTACAATATCTCTGAAATTGATCAAAAGCCTCACTAGGTCCTGCAAATACTGTGATTTCCTGACCCAGTGCCTTTGCAATGCTGTTCCTGCTACTGCAAACTCGGCTTCTCTCTCTTTTATTTTATTTTATTTTTTTAATTTTTTTCCCAGCCTTTGTTTTTTTTAATTTTTTATTTATTTTTTTTACAAGTAGTTTATTGTCAAATTAGCTTCCACATAACACTCAGTGCTCATCCCCACAAGTGTTCTCCTCCATGCCCATCCCCCCTCCCCCCACATCCATCAGTCCTCAGTTTTTGTCAGCATTCAAGAGTCTCTCATGGTTTGCCTCTTTCCCTTTCCCCCACCATTTCCCCCCTTCTTCTCCCCCTTGTTCCTCCGTCAAGTTCCTCCTAATCCTCCTATACGTGCAAACATATGATATTTGTCCTCCTCTGCCTGACTTATTTCGCTCAGCATAACACCCTCAAGGTCCATCCATGTCAGCTTCTCTCTTGAAGACTTGTCTGACTGCAAGGCTGAGCTCATGCACCTCGCCATCATCTGCAATCCCCATTTAGGTGAGCTGGTGTTCTAATTTCAACAGACACGCTGCCTGTGCCTCCCTTACAGCTCTTCCCAGGCTCTGGAAGATACTGCCTTCATTGAGGTGATGGTCTTCTCCTCAGGTAGGAGGTTTATGTGAATTGTGCCTCTCTTTCATACTTACCTTGGCACTCCCATAGTATCAACCATGGTATCTCACCTAAAATTGGTGCCTAATAAGTGTGTGTGGATATTGGTTTAATTTGGATGAATAAGTGGTAAGTTTTCAATGCAAAAAGATAATCTACTCATAACCTACAACAACACCTCAAGCGATAAAGAAAGTTAAATCAAATAGAAACTTTGCATTACTCAGTTCTACAAACTGGTAAGAAGTGCTACGTTTTTTCATTTTATTTTATTTTTTTAACCCAAGAGAGAGAGTGCAAGTGGGGGAGAGGGGTAGAGACAGAGAGAGAGAGATAGAAAGAGGGAGAAGGAGAGAAAGACAGAGAGACAGAGAGACAAAGAGAGAGAGAACCTTAAGCAGGCTCCACACTCAGCACAGAGCTGGACTCAGGGCTCAATCCCACAACCCTGGGATCATGACCTGGGCTGAAATCAAGAATTGGATGCTCAACCAACTGAACCACCCATGTGCCCCAGTAATTTATTTCTTTAAAATAAATTTCTGAATCATGAGAATATCTTAGAAACTTCTGAGCCCATTACTTTGAATCCAGGGCTCTAAGAAAATGTATCCATAGGCTCTATACTTTGTCCCTGGGGTATCATTTTTTCCTATTGAGCACACAAATTAAAGCACAGAAAAAGAAATGTCATGGGGGCAGACACATTTTTATGTCTCAGTCAGAGACAGAAATAGAATTGAAGCATTTGTGTCTCACCCTTTGACAATGGCATACACTGCTTTTGCACAGGATTATCATCAGCTATGAAGTACCAAGGACATAGTTCTTGGTTGACTGTGAACAATAAAACATTTCAGATTAGTGTGGGAGAGGAAACAACATGGATATGATGACAAATGTACATTCGTTCATTTATTTATTGCTTCTCAAATATCTCTTATGAATCACAGTACATCTGGGTGGGGTGTGAATGGATAAGAAATAGGTGTTCTTAGCAAAGACCTCAGAAGACCCTGATGCAGGCAGTCC
Organism: Crocuta crocuta; assembly: GCF_008692635.1. NCBI lineage: Eukaryota > Metazoa > Chordata > Mammalia > Carnivora > Hyaenidae > Crocuta > Crocuta crocuta. Next base: position 9,846,422 of record NW_027527853.1, on the reverse strand, counting down.
TCGGGGTACCCTTAATGAAATTGAATTAGATGTGTGCAGTTCAGTGAGGAGTGAGCCAGAATCCATTCCTTATTTTGCAACTGTTTTTTTTTTAACTATAAAAAATATCTTGCATATTGTTCCCTAACAGAACACATTGAGGCGCTTATTATCTTCATTCTTTGTACAGCTGCAGAGTACCTCATATTTTTTAGCCAGTTTCATGTTGATGAATATTTAGATTGTTTCCAAACATTTGCTAGTTATAAAAATTTTAAAAAGACCGCAATGATATTCTTACACACACATTATTTCACACATGTGCCAAATATATCTTTAGGAAGAGTTCTTAGAAGTAGGTTCATAAGTCAAATGACATGTGTATTTCACATTTTGATAGATATTGCCAAATTATCCTCCATAAAGACTGTAGCTGATATTCTAGTTTTTAAACATTATGTATTTACTGCCTCCAATGAGCAAGGATAGACTTATATTTTCTTTCCCTTTCTATTCTTTTTGCTAAGCACTTTTTTTTTTAATTGTCTTATTGCCTTGGATAGGAGGACCTCCTTAGCAATGTTAAATAGAACTGGTAAGAACAGACCTCTTTCCTCATTAAATATCTTAGCCCCTTTTTATACTGAAGAAGTTCCCTTATACTCTATTTTGCTGAGAGTTTATTCTCCAAATCTTAAGTGAGTGTTGAATTTTGTCACATCTTTTTCTTATATCTATTAGGATAACTATCTGTATTTCCTCTTATTCTGTTAATGTGCTGAATTACATGGATGAATTGTTAAATATTAAACCAAGATGCATTCGTAGGAGAAACCGTACATGATCATAATGATTATCTTTTAAAATGTTGTTTGATTCATTTTGTTCATTTTTGCTAAAAATGTGTGTTTATGTTCTTAAAAGACCTTATAGTTTCCTTTTCTTGTAATATCTATTTAGTTTTGGTATTGAGGGTATATTGACTTTAATACAGGAAGAGTTTCCACATTCATTCTTTGAGAGAATTCATGTAAGATTGATATTTTTTTTCTTAAATGTTTGATAGTAATAGAATTTATCAGTGAAATCTATCTAGACCTGGAGATTTCATTGTATATTTTTTTTTTGCTAATAAATCCAATTCCTTTAATAGATATAAAGGTATTCAGATTTCCTATTTTATTTCTCATAAGTTTTACTAAAGATGTATTTTTTATAGAATTTGTCCATTTCATCTTAGTTATCAAATTTAATGGTATAATATTATTCATTGGGTTCTTTTACTATCCTTTTGATGGTTTTTAGAATGTGTAGTAATAATATTTCTGTATTATTCCTGATATTGGCAATTCGTATTTTCTCTTTTTTTCTAGATCAGTTTTTCCAGAGGTTTACCATTTCTATTAATCCTGTCAAAGCACAAACTCTGGGCTTTGCTAATTTTCTCTACTATATTTCTATCATTTTTTAATTTCTGCTCTTTATTTCTTCTTTCCTTCTAACCCTTTAGGTACTTTGCACTTCCTTTTCTATATTATTAAGACAGAAGCTTAAGTAACTGATTTGATATCTATCTTCTTTTCTAACAAATATTTAAAACTTTAAATATGCCTTCTTTGCATCTCACAAAATTTTTATATGTGGCATTTTCATTGTTGTAGAAGTTAAAACAGTTCCTAATTTCCCTTGTGATTTCTTCATTAACTCATAAGCTGCTTAGAAGCTTTCTTTTTGGTTGTCTAGTATTTGGAGATTTTGAAATTTTCTTCTATCTAATTTATTTTGTGATCAACTATTTATCATTTCAATTCTTATAAATTGATTGGTACCCATAGGCCCAAATATGGCTTCTCTTAATCGATGTTCCATGTATACTTTAAGAGACTATGTATTCTGAAATTGTTAGATGTAGCATTCTGTGAAAGGCCATTAAATCAAATATATGGATCGTGTTTTTCAAGCTGCTGGCAATATCTTAGTGATATTTTCTCTCCTCGTTTTGAGTGTAACCCAATGTTGAAAAATGCCCTACTATGAGTGTGAATCTCTGTATTACTCTCCTAATTCTTGCAGTTTTGCTTCAAGCGCTTTGAAACTCTTAGGCACGAGTTTAATATGAATATTAATGATTGTAAGGTCTTCCTGATAATTGGATGGAATTGATCATTTTGTTATTATAAAATATTCCTTCTGGGAAGTACTTCTAGGGTGGTGGAGTAAGTATCTCCTAAAATATGCCTCTCTATAAAATCATCTATAATATTGTCAAAGTTAACTTTTTCAGAACTTCAGAACAGCAAGCTTTGGGGCATTTTAACTTGCCATATTCCCACCATTTTTTTTCTTTTTTTAATGTTTATTAAAATTTAATGTTATTGAGGTGAGGGAAAGAGAGATTCAAACACTGAGGAACATCAACCGAGTGGGAGACAACAGTTACGGATCATTATGTGGAAGAAGGAGGCTTGAAACTATCCAAAAAACATTTATTCAAGGAAAATGTAAATGAATCCTAGTAAGAACAGCAAGCTTTGGGGCATTTTCACTTGCCATATTCCCACCATATTTTTTTCTTTTTTTAATGTTTATTTGTGTATTCTGAGAGAGAGAGAGAGAGAGAGAGAGAGAGAGAGAGAATCCCAAGCAGGCTCCAAGCTGTGAGCACAAAGCTTGATGCGGAGCTCTATCCCATGATCCACAAGATCATGACCTGAATCAAAATCAAGAGTCAGACACCCAATCGACTGAGTTACCCCAGGGCCCCAAATATTCTCATTCTCCTATACTTCACTCCATGGTAGCCTTAAAAACCAGTGGACTCAGAACCATTATAGATGTAAACACAAGAGCCTAGGAAGGGCAGAAGGGTTTGTACCTCCCCTCAAAGCCTCATCCTGAAAGAATTGTCACTGTTTTACTTGTCTGGCAGCTCCCTGAAAAAGCCCTAATAACAAGACTTATCTTTATTTGACCGGATTTCAAGCTTGCTCAGTGAAGAGAATCCTAACTCCAGGGCATTTGTTGAAAAATCAGCTGCAATTGTTTAACATCCAAGTGGACTGAGGCCATGCTGATAATTGGGCTAACACAGACTGACCAAAACAAAAAAAAAATTTTTTGAGGAAATCTAGGGAATGAGATTGGAAAAGCTCAGACATATTTCTGGGACTCTAGAAGATTCTAAGTTCTAGTTTTTATGTTGGATAGTGCTCATTGGTGCTTATCACATTATCAAAAATGTGTTACTAGTGAAATCCATAAATATATGAAGAAAATCAGACCATGAATTGACCAATGATAATAGTATCGTGAATCAAAAATGATGTTGTGTGCTTGAGGTGAGGGAAAGAGAGATTCAAACACTGAGGAACATCAACCGAGTGGGAGACAACAGCTACGGATCATTATGTGGAAGAAAAGGCATAGTTTAAAGTTTGTTCCTGTCTGGTGTGGCCAAGTCCAGCTTGCCATAAAATGTTACAAAAGTTGTCAATAAGGGCAGTGCCCTCAGAGCCCAGGCTGGAGCAGACTCAGCACAGAGAGCCACCCATCTCCACCTGTCTGTTCATACTCCCCATCCAGTTCCCTGGATTTGTGAGTTGAGTTTAAGGTCGGTCTGCTCTTCCTTCCTGCCACTTTGGCTCTCTGCATATGTGTTTATGTTGTAGACTTGCTGTTTGTTGTTCTTCTGTTGTTCTTCACACTTTTGCCCTGTATTTCAACTCAAGACAGTCTTATTTCCCCTGAGTTACACAGCGCACCCAACATTGACTCATCTCAGGAACACAGTGTCCTGCTCTCTGACCCTACTTCCTACTCAGTCCGCAGATGAAGAACACAAACATATGTTTCAGTCAGTCTTAAGGATGAAATGAGGTGCTAAATGCCATTTGAGATGAACATTTTACTTATGTTCTTGGACACAATGAGAGACGCATAATTGAAAAAGAACACTGATCTCCAATGACCACACTGCTTGACTAAGACAGGTGATAGCTCTGGACAACAGAGGAGCCATGGCATTAAGCTGAGAGGGACCTTGGCCCATCCAAATGAGCATCACTTTCTGGGAGGAGAGGAAGTGTAGAGGGTTTGCAAACCCAGAATCTGGAGCCAGCCCACCCAACTTTGAATCCTGACCCTGCCATTTACTAGCTGTGTGACCATTCCAGCAAATTATATGCCCCTTTGTTCTTTAGTCCCCGTGTCTAACAGATGTTGATGATAACAATTCATGGAGTTGGTGTAAGAGTTACAAAGGTCAGAAGTTAACATACACAGCACCCTCAAAACAGTACGAAATAAGTGCTACATATGCATTTGCTTTATAATTGCTAGTTCTCTATATTCCCACTCGTCTATATGTCAGGAAGAGGGTGGTTGGTTCTGTGGATCTTTGCTGCTCTCTTGAAGCTCATCTCCTGGTTTCTTAAACGTGACTGTGTTTGTAGCCACTGCTGGATCTGGCAAGAAATGTGATTTGGAGAGAAACTTTGCCCTTCCTTTATGTTCTCTGTGCTGCCCCTTCTGAATGCTTCATGGGCAGAACTGACAGCAGACTCCATAAAAGAGGTTCTATCCAGTCTTCTCATGGCTTCTCCATGAGCTTGTTTGTGGGAGTAGAAGATGCTGAGTTTTCACAGAGTAACACCTGAGCTGCCTCAAATCATGCCCAATGGCTGGCTTTGGACCAGTTGTGGAGAAATCAGACCTCAGATGTGAAACCAGCCAGATCCCCCACTACTGTCCTCACACACTTCAGAGGATCAGAAAACTATCAACAATGTTAAGCATCCTAAAATGTCTGATAAGCCTCTACAATAAGCTAGGGAGAAATAAAACTGAGATCCATCCAAAGATATCTGGCTTGAGAAAAATAGCGTAGAGTGTTTTTTAAAACATCTGGTTCTTGATAGATAACAGGATTTCGCCAACCAGTTCTCCCCTGCTAAAGCCCTGAAGTCCATTCTATGTGGTTCCGATTCCTTTTCCCTGGCCTCTGTCAAAGGTTACATAACGGCCATGGGATTATTCTATGTCCACAAAACTTTGGCTCTCTTCTGCCCCCATGCCATGGCAATTCTCCCAAGTGGGCTGTGTAACATGGCCCAACCCCACTCACCCAGCTCAAGTGGATGTTTGCCCAAGGTCAGCCATATTCCCAGCCAGGGCAGTTTCACAATGGACAGTGTCATGGCCTCCCACAAGTACTCCCCAGGCTCTCTCTCTGAGAGTCCCTTGATACACTCTGGGTGCTTGGCAAGTATGAAACCACAAACAGAACTGGAGTTCACAGACATGGTCAGCTCAAAGGGGATTTCCTCAATGTGCATTCTTTTCTGAGAACCTCATTGATTGTTCTCTTGAGGCTGATTGTGGAAAAAAACTCTGAACTCAACCATTTTGGTAGATTAAGGGCCTCATTTAGGGGAAATTAGGATTAAAAAAGAGCTGAGATGAGGTAGGTCAGATGTCCTACAATTGTAAGTCCTCTGAGACAGCTCTGGGGTTGCAGGAAAAGAACATATTTTAGAGGAAAAAATGACAACCAGGTCACTGGCTTCCAGTGACAGGGTCCATAAAGTGATACAACTAATAGCTCTGTACTGAGTGCCTTGGAGACCTATAATCAGGATGTCCATATTTAATTACAATTACAAATAAAGTAATGCATGCACATGATTAAAAATCAAAGCCCTGTCCCCTCCTATAAAGTGGCTTAAAAGAAAAGAAAAAATGTATTTCTTGTCGTGTTCTACTCTCTGAGGACAGTCGGGTTCTGGAGGTTGCCACCATTTATAAACTGAGTTTGGAACTGTTTCTCCCTCTTCTATTTTCTGAGGGAAAAATGCTTTAAATTGGCATTATTTCTTCTTTAAATGTTCTTTAGAATTTGCCAGTGAAACCATCTGGACTAGACATCTCTTTTTGAAAAGAGTTTTAACTATAATGTCAATTTGTTTTATAGTGGTTATGTACTTAATTTTGAGTCTGTCTTGGTAATTTATGGTTTTTAGAAATTTGTCCATTTCTTTTAAGGTGTCATATTTATGACCATAATGCTGTTTATAATACTCCCTTATTATTCTTTTCATGTCCACAGGATCTATAGTAATATCCCTTCTTTCATTCCTGATATTGATAATTTGACTCTTCTCTCCTTTATCTTTGTCCATTTTTCTAGAGGTTTGTCTTTTAAAGAACCAGCTTTTGGTTTTATCAATTCTTCTCTATTGCTTTTCTGTTTTAAATCTATTTGATTTTTTATCCTACCTTTATTATTTTGTTTCTTCTGCTGCTTTGTCATTCTTTTGCTTGTCTTCTTATAGAGACTTGAGATGAAAGCTCAGAATATTTATTTGAAACTTTTCTTTTTTAACATAAGCACTTAATTCCATAAATTTTGCTGATAACATTTCTTTACCTTATTCCACAAATGTTATATGTTGTATTTTCATTTTTGCTCAGGTCAAATAATCTACTTTCCCCTGAAATGTGTTTTCTGCTGGTTCAGGTGGACAATTTCATGAAGGTCAATTAGATCCCTTTGGTTGATGGTGTTTATCAGTTCTTCTATATCCTTGATGATTTTCTCTCTGCTAGTTCTATTATTAGTGACACAATGTTGAAATCTCCAACTAAGATTGTGGGTTTGTTTACTAATCCTTTAGTTCTTCCAGCTTTTGCATTATGTATTTTGAATCTTTGATTTTAGTTTTTACACAGTTATTGTTGTTAAGTCTTCACAAAGAACTATCTTTTATCATTATATATTTTCCTTCTTTGTCCCTGGTAATTTTCTTTGCTCTGAAGTCTACTTTGATATTAATATAGCTATTTCAGGGTTAGTATAGTGTTTACATAGTGTATGTTTTTCCATCCTTTAACTTTTCACTTACCTATGTCATTATCATTTAGACATATAGCTGTGCCATGTGTTTGTTTATCCATTCTGACAATCTCTGTTTCTTAATCGGTGTGTCTAGACCATTTACATTTAATGTAATTATTTATATGTTTAGATTTAAGTCTACCACTTTATAATTGATTTTTGCTTATTATGTCAGTTTTTAATTTTTTTGTTTCCTTTTCCCTGCCTTCTTTTGGGAATATTCAGACACTTTTTACTATTCTATTCTTATTTACTTGTATAAATGTCTATATTTCTCTGTGTATATTTCTTTCCTTGCATTTAATTTGTCTGTATGTCTTAGTGATTGCTCTTGGGACTTTGATAAACATGTTTAACTTTAAAAACTCTAGAGTCAATGTTTTATAACCTCAAGTGGGATATATAGGCCTTACTATTATACAGGTCCTTTTTCCCTCTCCCTTCTATGTTGTAGTTTTCTGAAGTATTACATATTATCCGAAGTATTATATATGTGTTTAAAACTTCACCAGACAATGTTATAATATTTCTTATAATATTTGCTTTCCATTTTATCCAAATATTTACCATTGCTATTGCTTTTCTTTCATTCCTGATATTTCAGGTTTCCCTCTAATATAATTTCCCTTCTGCCAAAAGAAATTACTATAGCAATTCTTTTAGAACCAATCTGCTGTCTTTCATCTCTCTTATTGGGTAAGCCTATTTTATTTGCAGGATTATGAATATAGGTTGCCAGAATGGACACATTAGCCACTCATGCCTTCCTGTGAAGTTAGAGCAAATTTAACAAGCTCCCTGAAACAATATGAGGTATGCTGGTACTGTGAGGTTTTTACACTCTGGTTCACGTAGGTAAGTTAATGATTATTACACTTTCTTTCATATTCAGTCAAGACTTCTAGAATTTTTAGGCTTTCATTCATCCTGCCTTGATCAAGAAAACACACACACTCAACTTGTCATGCCTAGTGAATTATATTTAGCAAAGAGCTTCTCTTATCAATTACATGGGTTCAGTTATTGCCTGGATCTGACTCTTCCTTTCATAATTCCCCACCCTCAATCCACACATCCGAGATTGGGGGTAATTTTACGGAGGAGATGGCAAAGAGGATTTGCATTATCCAGCCTCAACATGATAAAAACAAAACAAAACAAAAAGCTATCAGCTATTTCTATTTGCTTTTTTGGGATATGCTCTCAACTCCAGAGCCATTAATCATCCCTTCCCATGGGAGTCAATCCTTCTTGATCTTTTTTCTTTCCTCCTGGATTTGTATGTGTAGGAACATTAAACTCTTCCCCTCCCCATTTATTAAACAGAGTTTTTCTCTTCCTCGTGGAAACTAGGCACCAGCCCAAAACCCAGGTCCTTAAAGCATGTTTCTATCCCCTCAATGGGCTTATAAAACCAATTCCCCACCACCACCAAAAAAAAAAAAAAAAAAAAATCTCTGTCCCTTCTGAGTACAGAATTCTTGTAATAACCACTAAGAACAAAAAACATTTCTTCACTTTATGACATGAAATCTCAGAAGACATATTTACATTCAAGTTGTAGGGACATTTCACTTTAACCCTCAATGTTTTGTCCAAGTGAAAGTCCAGTACAGCAAATTCCACAATAATGTGACTCTGTTATAAGCACTGTTTCCTCTAATATATTTAGGGGGTTCCAGTGGTCATCTCTCCCTCTACTCACCAACAAGAATGCATTGCACTGTGTGTATTGTGCAGGTTTATCCTTTCCCAAATTCTCTTGTAGAATATCCTCGGAGGCAGTCAGCCCTACACCTTTACCTGAGCTAAACTGCAGGCTCAATTCCTGTACTCAAAATTTTGAAGGGTTGTACCTTAAGTCACTCAAGCCAGTTGAGGGTAGCAGGGCATCTATGTGCCGGGTGAATTCTGCAGGTGGCCCCCCAAAATCCATGAAGGACACAAGAAAGAACTAGAAATGTGGGTGGAAATTCCCTATGCCTTGTTGTCCAGGTCACAGGCTTTGACTCTGCAGTGATCCATTATGTTCACATGGCTTCCCTACTGTATTCTCAAATCTGACTCTGCCCTCCTACTCCCAGCATCAACCCCTGTGGCTCCAGTTCATAAAACTGGGTNCCTGATTCCCCAGCCACTGTGAGGACTAATGTCCTGTTCTACTTTCACTAGACAAACAGAATGGGGAGAGGCACTTAGAGGAGCTATATCTGCCACCAGATGTTATCAAATACTGTAAGGATTACAACAGAGACAGCTCTCGACGGACAACAAGAGTGTCCAAGGTCATGTTCAAAAAATTCCTGGTTCCTGACATGAGACTACCACAGTCATTCACCTATTTCACTTATCTGTATGCTATAATCACTCAATAGTCATTACTAATATTACTATAAATGTTTAAAANCCTCCAGTACTCTTTCCTTCTTGATGTAGGTCTGTTTCTCACTATCTCATTTTCCTTTTACCTGAAGCACTTCTGAAACATTTCTTAGAGGACAGGTCTAGCAGTGATGAATGTTCTCATTTTTTTTTTCTAGGTAAGTTTTTTATTTCTCCTTAACTTCTGGAGAATAATTTTCCATGATACAGAGAGTAAGAGCCAAATTTTTCACTGTTGAAGTGGATGTTGACAATAAGCAAGGGATGGAGGCTAAAATGTTCCACACAGTAATGCATTAGAGTTGGTAAAATAGTATATGTTCATGTTTTAGATTAATATAGATACAAGTGGATATATATATATCTCCACAACCACAAACACGTGGGCTAGTATACACACATGTATTTCCTTCCTCTGTCCCCTGGGAGGACCTAGAAGAAGCAAGGATACCCCAATGCAAGGAACATACCTAGAACCCAGATCTTGGTTTTAATAATTATTTTTGAAGTAAAGAACTGTGCTCCTTGGGAAAAAATGGTGATTGTAGGACTAGGGCAGGAAATACACAAAGTGAAACTAGAGAATCTTAGAATGCCAAAAAGTAAGGAAACACTCAAACAACAACAAAATATATTGATGGGGACACATTTAAAAGACACAGGAGACAACTGAAAAAGCTCCCAATAGCCAAGGTTGGAACAATTTAAGCAACAATGTAAATAATGTCATACAGTTGTTCCTTGAACAACATGGGTTTGAACTGGGTAAGTTCACTTAACTGTGGACTCTTTTCAATAGATACAGTACAGTACTGTAAATGCATTGTCTTTTCCTTATGATTTTTAAAATACTGTTTCCTTTCTTTATCTTACCTTATCAAAAACTGTCAAGATCGTCGAAACCAAGGAAAGTTTGAAAAACTATCACAGCCAAAGGGAGCCTAAGAAGGCGTGATAACTTAATGTAATATAGTATCCTGGATGAGATCCTGGAACAGAAAAAGGACATTAGGTAAAAACTAAGGGAATGTGCATAAAGTATAGACTTTAGAAAAATCTAATCTATCAATATTAGTTCATTAATTTTGGCAAATGCACCATCTAATGTAAGACGGTAATAATAAGAGAAACTGGGTATGGAATATAGGGGAACCCTGTATACTATCTTCACAATATTTTTGTAAATCCAGAAATATCCTAGCTTTCAGCTTTCAGCTGGAGGAGGCAAAAGTGCAACTGTTTTCGGTCGTTCTGAATCTGGGCTCACCCAGCACTTGTCACCTCCACCATGTGGCCCAGGTTAACCCGAACAAGATCAAAGTTGTATATCTGAAGTGCACCAGTGAGGAAGTCGGTGTCACATCTGTCCTGGCCCCAAAGATGGACCCCTTGGGTCTACCTCCAAAAATGGTTGGCGATGACATCACCAAGGCAACTGGTGATTGGAAGGGTCTGAGGATGACAGTGAAACTGACCATTCAGAACAGACAGACCAGATTGAAGTGGAACCTTCTACCTCTGCCCTGATTATCAGAGCCCTCAAGGAACCACCAAAAGGCAGAAAGGAGCAGAAAAACATTAAGCACAGTAGAAATATCACTTTTGAAAAGATTGTCAACATTGTCCAACAGATGTGGCACTGATCCTTAGCAGGAGAACTCTCTGGAGTCATAAAAGAGATCCTGGGGGCTGTCCAATCTGGGGGCTGCAATGTGGATGGGCATCACCCTCATGACATCAGTAGTGGTGTAGTGGGACGCCCAGCTAGTTAAGAACTACAAAGGAAAATATTTCAATAAAGGATCATTTGACAACCAAAACATAAAAATAAAAATAAACTACCCGAAAAAATTTAAATTTATTTTAGAACAAATGAGCACAAACTTCTGGATGAATATGACAATCCAAGAGAGGAAACATTTTCAACTGATACTCTTCGGGGTTTTTTTTCCAACTGAACTGGAAACATCCATATACAAAAAGTTGCACATATTTAATGTTTCATACATTTCGATGTTTGGATATATACTTACCTGACAGACTTTGCTCAAAAGAAAAATTCTCTGAGTTTTGGTCAGGGGCTCACCCTGTCCTCCACTGTGACCCGCTCAGAGGCCGCCGAGGAGGGTTACTTCATATCGTTAGTGACTATCAATACTGTGTCTGCTACGTGCCAAGTTCTGGGCTAAACTCCTTAAATAGATTATCACCTGACCCTGATACAGACAGGGGAGAGGCAGGGCAGACACCCCTAGGTGCCGTTTCAGCATTTATTCACTTGCTGGATGTTTTGTTTAGGGCAGTACTACAGCCCAGTTGCCTTTCCAGACAACCTGCCCTGAGCTGGGAGTCTCCTATAGGCTGCCTCCAAGATTTCAGGGCCACCCTTCTCTGCTTCTTTCCTTCTGTCTGCCTGGAGTGCAGCCACAAGGCTCTGGGCAAGCAATCTACTATGAAAGTGAAACAAAGATCAAGAGGACAGAAGCCTCACCTAAGGGCAGCACAGAAAGAGAGAATCGTGGTACACAAACGACATCGAGAGCCACTGCGCCAGCCTGGAGCTATCGCAAGGCTTCGTTTTGTGTGAGAAAACAAATCCTTAACTGGTTAAGCTATTCTATTGTGTTTTGCTGTATGAATTTGAGCATACTCTAATAGAAGAATTATGTGGCTTGCCTATGGCTTCATATATAGGGGATGAGACACCTGGTCCCCAAGTCAGGTTGGTGCAACCCCAAAGCTTGAAACTGCTGCTTTTTCCTTTCTTTTACGTTTGTGGCCATTGTTCATCATTAGCTTGAAACTGCTGCGTTTTCCTTCCTTTTATGTTTGTGGCCATTGTTCATCATTAGCTGCTCCATCCCAGGTCTTCCCAGCTCCTGATTTTCAATCTTGACTTTATGATTGAGATGCTCAAGGGGAGAGTCCTGGGATCACCCTATGGCTCTTTCTGGTCCTGGCCACCCCAGGCAGCAAGCCCACCCCTGTGTGCACCCCTAGACCCTGGGATGTGGGGCTCAAAGCAGGCCAGGTGGGCATGCACTTTTTAGTCCAGCTCAAATTCAGCACCATACCCTCATTGGCCCTTTGATCTTGTCATGAGACAGCTGTTCTTCCTAAGCCACATCTGTCAGCCCCTGACTCCCACACAACTCATTATAATGACCAAATCAAATAATCACTGTCTAGCCTGATATCAGAGTCCTGGGTTACAAAGAGGGAAGATGATGGCAACAGAGACTGTAAAGCGGCCAGTGGTGAGTGCGGCGGGGAGGACACCCTCTCACCCCTCCCTTCCCATTCTCTCCTCTCCACCACACCTCCATCAAACACTTCTTTTTGTCTCCTGCCTTTCGTTAATACTATTCTTACCCATCAAGAACAGCTACTTTTGAAAAAAATAAATCAGTAAAGGCCACTATCCCTGGCTTGAGTCCTTTGTTCACCTCCATCTGCCCAGGGCTGCCAAGACCCCCACTAAGCTCTGTGCCGGCAGCCTGGGTGCCCTGGGTAGCGCTGGCTCAGCCTGCTGTAGGCAGAGACCAGGACCTGAACCACTCCAGAACAAATGTGCCATGGACCTGAGCACAGGTGTCATGATGCCCCACCTCCTCCACTCTGATGCCTCTGAATCTCCTTGCTAAGAACTAAACTGCTCATAGGTCAGGGGCAGGTTGAGAAATCACAGTCCCTAATGGTGCCTGGCAGAGGAAGTGCCTGGAGAGCACTGGAGGCAGAAATCCAGGAGCAGTTTTCACTTCTTGTGTGGCCACTCCGCCCTCTCTGCAGAGATGCAGCAACTCAAATCTGCTTTCTCCTGGCCACCGGTACCTGATGCCCCATGGACACCCACGTGGAGCAGTTCCCCAGTAGAAATCGATCGGCTCCTCTTCCTCAGCCAGTCTCCAGGCTCTACTTCTAGAAGGGCAGAGTCTGGCTCTTTTTGCTTTCCTTCCTCTTCCATATCCTCCCTTTCCACAGATATATCATAGCCCGGGCTTTGCCATCTGGACTGCCCACTGCTGGTCAGTGTTAATCACGCATATATTTCTATCTTACCTGTATTTGAAGCCCTCACAATATGGACCTGCCTCCCTCCATCTCCAGGCTCTTCCCCATTATTCTGCCAGAACACTTACTCTTCAAGGCCCATCCTAAAAGCTCCCCTTTCCATTTAATCTCCCCTAACTCCACATGGAGAAAGTGGATTACTCCCTTCTGAAGCCCCAAGAGGCCTGCTTCTCTCTCTCTCTCTCTAAAAGCAGCTTTTGTTTTCCACCCAGTCATGCACTAGATGGTGTATATGTCTTGTCTAAGCTGACTGTGGGGCAGGACCATCTCTGCAGCCTGTATGGTCCCGAGACCACTCATTTTCCATGGTGGGCACCCAGGAAAAGAATAGCATCCTGGAGCTAGAAGCAATCTCAGAGCTCACAAACCCAGCCCCAAGCACCTACATCCCACTGCAAAGGTGAAGAAGACCCTAAGAGAAAGGGACCAAATCGCTCAAGGTCACACCCCTTACTTATGGCAGCGTTAGCATCAGATAATAGCTGATACATACTAAGTATGTCAGACTTGATGTTGTAGAACATTTGTAGAATTCCAAAGGTGAGTTTGAAATTTGAGCTCTGATCTCTCATGGTTGATACATAAACAATTAAAAAATGCTAAGATTGATTGAAATTATCATGATGTGCAGGTATACTGCTAGGAACTCTAAGTGGGCTGTCTCATGTCATCCTCACAACAGCCTTATAACTTAGGGCTATTTTGCCCCCAATTTCCAGATGGCCTCAGGTCTTTGAGAGACAAAGCAACTTTCCCAAGTCATACATACTGGTTCAATTTTGCGTTTGAAAGTTTGAAACTCATCAGTCTCACATGAGAAGTCACACTCTGAAACCAACACACTAAGTCACTCAAATTGTCTGGACCTCAGTTTTACTATCTGTGAAATAGGCATAATAGTAGTTTATCATCATGGCATACAACATATATGAAATAGCTACAGAGTGTGCATCACTTTCTATAGTTCAGTTAAGACTCCAGTGATCTGAATATTCATCTTGGCTCCTGTGGTTAATAGCAGTCTGGCCTGGGGTACAAAACCCTTCACCTCTCTGTTTCTCTGTTTCCACATCTGTAAAATGAGGAGCTTGACCAGATGATATTTAAAGCTTCATCTACTATATTCTGAGCATTTTTGTGGTGAATCTTCTGACTGGAATCTGCTAATATCCACTTGATTTTGCTTTGTGCTGGGTCACGTGCTCATTGACATGTGGTGCCATTGGCATGATGTACCATGTTCATTGACATGCCAAGCTTGCCTCAAGCTCTGCACACAAAAGCAAAGCTTCTTGTAAAATATTCTTTCAGTGTTTACTGTCACTTAGGTTAGGAGCCATACTTGGAAAGGGAATTTTCTTTGCTCTTAACTAAAAATATCATTTTGCACAATACTAGCAATATGTTACTAACATTAAAACTTAGAAATATGTCTTTGAGTTCACTTCATGGAATATAAATAAATATGCTTCATTATTTTAAAAATTGCATAATATATATAACATGAATTTACCTAAAATTTACTTTGTTCCTGCTATTTTCATTCAATATTGTTTGAAATATTTCTCTTGATTCAACATAGTTTTATAATTTTAGAGCTTGCATAAAATTTCATTACACTGAAGTACATAATTTATTAAACTTTATTGTTGGGTATTTAGGTTATTTCCAATTTTCCTTGGATTTAAGTGCACATTTGTGAAACAGCGGATCTCTGGGTTAGATTTGAGGCATTGTGCACCATCTAAAATTGGCAACAAAATAAAGTCCAATTTTTCAATTCTAAGTGAAAAGACATACTAATATTACCCAACAGTGAAGTTCCCATATATGGCTCTGTGTTAGACCTAAAAGCTTAAGTTTCTAGGGCAAAGAGCTGGTATGTAATGATTTTTTAATTTACTTCTTCATCATCCATTTATTCAATCTATCCAAATATTTATTTTAGGCATACTGTGTTTTAAGTACTCTGTTAGGTTCCAATGATATGGGTAGAATGCCTTCCCTGACCTTGTGGGACTTACAATCTAGTAAAGAAACAGACAGTACAGCAGTGAAACAAACATGCATGAGAAATCACATATGGAAAAAGATTCTACGTATATTTAGGTCATTACCATGTCTTTACCTGGGCAAGTTATATAACTTTTCTGCATTTCATTTTCTCAATCTGTGAAATAGAGAAAATAACAGTTAACATGTGTAAATGCTTAAAAGAGACCTTGGCACATACTAAGCACCCAATATGTTTTAGCTATTATTGTTCTTTGTATTAATTATTCACTGCTACTTAACAAATCACTTCCAAATTTAGCAGGTTAAAACAACAAGCATTTATCATGTCACAGAGCTTCTGATAGTCAGGGATCTGAAAGCAGCTTAACAGGGTGGTTCTGAGTCAGGGTCACTCATGAGGCTATTGTAACCTGAAGGCTCAGCTACAATGGGGGAATCTGCTTCCAAGATGTCTCCTTCACGTGGCTGCTGGCAGGAAGCCTCAGTTCCTTTTCCTGTGAGTTTCTCTGTAGGTTTAAATGTTCTTACACTATGTCCAACGTCCCCTGTAGCGAGTGACCCCAGAGAGAGGAGGAGGAGGCAAGGTCCTTTATGACCTAGTCTTGGAAGCCTGATACACCATCACCTCTGCCCCATTTATTTTTTGAAAGTGAGTCATTAATTCCTGATTTCACTTAAGGAGAGAAGACTCAGGGTTCACTTTTGGAACCATGCCAAAGAGCTTGTGGACACACTGTAAAACGCCACACAGATGCAGAAGGACCACTCAGCATCTGTGCCACAACAGGGTCCTCCCTCTCCACTCCTCGGTGCCCCTCTCAGTAGAGCTGTGTACACAGTGTAACCCATCCATAAAGCTCATTTACTGAGATGCCTTCTACACACCTTACCTCAGGTGCCTGGATGGCTCAACCAATTGAATGTTCAACGTGGGCTCGCCCCAAGTGATCTTGCTGTTCACGGGTTCGAGCACCACATCCGGCTCTGTGCTGACAGCTCGGATCCTGGAGCCTGCTTCGGATTGTGTGTCTCCCTCTTTCTCTGACCCTCCCCTGCTCGTGTTCTCTCTCTCTCTCTCAAAAATAAACATTAAAAAATATTTTTAAAAAATAACAAATAAATCTTACCCTATTTCTACAACTCCAGATTATCTTCATCACTGGATAGACATAGTAAACTCTTTTGTTTCTGATTTCGTATTAAATTAAAGTAAGCAATAGATCGATGTTTTAACTTCCTAAAATACAAACTATCTTCAATGCCTTTCAATACATCTGTCTAAATAAAAGTCTTTTATTTTAGAAAAGAAGCCTTTGTAATGTCCTGGGAGATGCAGGGAAGCCTGCTGGTAGAAATGCACAGCAGCAAACTAGAGGCACCTTCCACGGCCCCTGGGCAAGGCAGCCTGCACCCGGGACACCCCTTCTAGCCC
The DNA here is from genome assembly GCF_008692635.1 of Crocuta crocuta. Classification (NCBI taxonomy): domain Eukaryota; kingdom Metazoa; phylum Chordata; class Mammalia; order Carnivora; family Hyaenidae; genus Crocuta; species Crocuta crocuta. The sequence continues at coordinate 9,829,650 of NW_027527853.1, read as the reverse complement.
TCCCCACAGCTGCCCAGCAGGCTTCACTTGGCCTTCAGTTTTGTTGTAGACCTATTCTCTTCAATCATGTTAGTCTTCCCTTGGGAGGATTTTCAGCAGTCCTACTGTATTTTTTTGTTTATTTATTTCTTTTTTGAGAGAGAGTTAGAGTGCAAATGGGGGAGGGGCAGACAGAGAGGGAGTGAGAGGGTCCCAAGCAGGCTCCGTGCTGTCAGCACAGAACCCAACATGGGGCTCAAACTCACAAACCATGAAATCATGACTTGAGCTGAAATCAAGAGTCTGGTGCTTAACTGGCTGAGCCACTAGTCACACTGTATTTGTAAAAATTCATATATTTATAAGGTGCCACATCCTTGGCATAAGTTATCTTCAGTCATTAATTCAAGTCCCATAACCAAGTATTAGTCCTCATTGTGAACAAGAAACTCGAGTCTCGGAGAACTTGCACCAGTTCAAACAATGATGGAAGTTTGAAGCTAGGCTTGCTGAACTCCGTATATGCTTCTGTCCACTATGTTGCCATTCTTTGGGGTTTTATTTCGGAGCCACAAGACTGCAAAACCCTGCAGTCATTCAAGTTATCCCCAGATATGCCAGTTCTATTGCAAACCTTTCCCAGAAGCCTTTCCCCATCCCCCCGTGCCAATGAGATGCCACCCACACATAGGGCTGCCTAACATACAGAATGTCCAGTTAAATTTGCATTTCAAATAATTTGGTTAGTATAAATCTGTCTCCTTACTTAAGCTAAAAAGTAGTTTTTTGTTAAAATGCGAGTTTCATGCAGTGACTGCAGACTAGAATGCTTGCAGCTCTCTCTCACCAGGGCAGGTCTGGAGAGCTGAATAGATCCTAAGGTTTCTGACTTCTTCACAAAACCATGGAGTGGATGTGGAATCCAGACCATGGAAGCTCTCAGTCCCATGTTTCTGCAGTGGAGAACTGTGCAGAACATCCCGAAAAGCTGGGGTTTCTGATAACACTGAGATGCAATGCCCTTGGCAGTCCATGTTGGGTAAATGCAAGATAGTTAAAACTGTCTTCTTATATTTCCTTTCTGTTCAGTCAGAGGTGAGTGGAGACCAGATTCTGTGGGGGTTATTTGCTGCAAAATTGTCACCACATATCCATGCTCTTTCATCACTCATGTGCTTTCAAAGGGGCCCATTGCCTTTTAGTAAGTAATGACCCTGGGTGCAGACCACATCTGGGAAGAGTCTACAGCAAGCCCAAATGAGGCAGGCTCTATGGGATTAAACTTGGCTTTTAGGGACAGACCAAGTTGGCTGGGACAGATGGACACCACTGTTGTCCTACACTGCCCTTGCCCAAATCCTGGCTACCCTCTCCATCACCCCTGCCTGCAGCCACAGCTGGAAAAGAGGATATGCTCCTGTCAGTGGCTCTGCAGGCTCTTAGGACACATGTGTGTTTTCAGGGGCAAAGTCCACCAAAAACCCCTTAGCATAAAGTGCCAAAATTCTGGAGTGTGTTCCAAGTTCTCTGTGACTTTTCCCTGCCTCCAGATCCTTCGACTATCTCCCGCCTCCAGTCATAGTGCTCCTTCAGATCCCCAAATGAGTTCCCTTCCTGGCATGTTCTCATTCCTTCTTCTGGAGAGCACCTGCTGACACTTCAGGTAGCATCTGAAGTACAATCGCTTAAGGAAGGCTTTGGCCCAACCCTGCCCATCTCCCTATCACAGCTCAGTCAGGTTTGCCAATTGGTCACATTTCACATGCTCGGGAGTCACGTGTAGCTCCTGGCTAGTGTATTAGTATGGATATAGGACATTTTTACCAGCACAGAAGAATACATTTCCTTAAAAAAAAAAAAAGAAGATGTCAAATAAGGGTTTGCTTTGCTTTATTCCCAATGCCCTATGGGATTGACTCTGGTGGTGCTTTCTATCCACATACTGTGAATCGATCTCAAAGCTTTGTGCCCTGACCTTCCATGTCCTTTTTTCCCATCCTCTAGGATAGCAATCTGATGTTTTCATTCACATCTCTCTAGATAGCCCCAGGTACTGTCCTTGATGATCTCATCCAACCTCTAATAACAATTTCCATAAGGCAGCCCAAGCTCTTGCTTTTAATGAATTTACTCTTTCAAATTCAAAATATGATAAGAGAGAAACAGATCCAGATAAAAGCGTCTGGTCAATAATTTCCTGAAATCAACGTTTGCTTCTCCTGAGACAATAACCTTTTTCGGGAAAACAAAAGAGCCAGAAGCTGAATACAGTGATATCCATTCTTCTTACTGAACATGCAGGGATGCTAAACTGGAGCTTCCTGAAGCTGTGGGCACCTCCCATTTCCTGCTGTGCCCCTCACCTGACCGAGCGGGCAGAGGGCTTTCCTCTTGGAAAGCGCCTCCCAGACCCTTCCACTCTCTTCTGCTCTTAACGATCTCTCTTTCCACAAATCAGCTTGTCTTCCTCAAAAAGAAAAGCAAAAGCCTATTTATTCTCCATGTATATGAAGAGATAACTGCTATGAAGTGAATACCGTACATGAATGACTAGTGGACGGAATGCATACATCTCCAGACTCCATTCCCTGGCAGAAATTCCTCAGTCAGTCTATCTCCATATTCAAGGTGATCACACACCTGAGCCCCCTCATCTTTGAGCATATCTCAGGAGAGAGGGACAGGGACAGAAGCAGAAGTCCCTGCCCATCTCCCAACCTATGAAGGAAATACAAGAAGAGGTGCTGTTCAAGGTGTGTGCATCACAGATGAGGGATTTCTGGGGCTCAGGCCTTAGGCTTTAACGCCCAAGGGGAAACACATTCTCTGGTTTCCCTATTCCCTGGTATTGTTCAAAAACAATCTGATTAGTAGGAAGCAGGCCTGGGGACAAGTCTCAGAGCTCCATTTTTATAGCGAGTGCACTGTCTCCAACAGTGAAGGCTACTCAGGCTGGTTGGATTCTTTTCCACTACCAACTTTGCTCGGCCAGTGTCCGGACCCCTACTGGGGAGAAACAGGGCCTCAGAGCAACTCCTGGCCCCTGTGAAAATTGCACAGGTTTGGAGGCAGAAAAATGGACATTAATAGGAGACCGAGGGGAAAAGAAGCTATAGTGTAAGTCATGATTTCAAAGGATGGGAAGACAAGAAGGGATCTTGTCATAGGACGGGAAGGGTGGTGACCTTGGATGCAAGGCCAGTAAGCATGAATCTCTTGGAAAAAGAGGGATACCTTTCAATATAGCTGCAGGGAAGAAAGAAAAGATAAGCCAGACAGCTTTTGAGTGTTAACTGGAGATTAGAGGCCATAAAGTAGCAGGGGCACCAGGCTGTGTAGATGGGTGCTCAGAAGCCTGTGTGCAGATGTGGGAGGCATACATTTAGATGGGTCCACATGTAGCAGGCTCACCCTTTATAATTCACTACAACTGCTTGTTTTTGTCTGTAGTTCAACTGGCCTCCTTCATGAGCCCCAACCACTGGTGATTGAGAAAAACAATCATCTATGTGTTTAAACTAATGCATTCTGATCTTTTACTTAACAGAGTCTTTGGGGGAGTGGGGGTAGAAAGGCTAAGTCCCTCAGACACCCTCTCTGTTCTCATCCTTGGAATGACATCTGGGGTAGGGGATGAGCCTGTGCAGGGAGGTCTCTAAGTGAAGGCGGCTCTGACCTGAGGGGCCAATACCCACATATCAATGTTTCAGCCTCCCCGTTTGCCTCTTCTTCAAAACAGTTCTCATGGTTTAGTTTTTATTTGTTGGCTCATGGATAAGTGCTAGGCAGCCATTCATTCTATAATTGGGGGTGAAGGAGGAATAAAACTGTGTGTGCTAAGGTAACTGTCATGATTTCTCATAGGCAGGGTGCTGAGAGCTTGGGAGGCCTTGGGGACTTATTAGCATGAGGGGTTCCCACTTTTGTCACAGCCCCTTTGTGACAGAAAGTCACAAAAACGATGGCTTCCCTCTCTTTTTCATATGCTTACATGCTCCCATTTCTTTCTCATTGTCTCAACATTTTCTGAAACCCCACATCAGTCGATGACCCACCCTACCTGAACCCACTCGGCTTTGAAGGCTTTTGTTCTCTTTGGGGTTTCATTAGTTATGTGAGGAGGAAAACGATTAAAAGACTTATATGCCCTGACTTCCATTTTGTATTAAGATTTACTAAAAGCTTTGCAAGTTGTGAAATGGTCCTGGCAGTGATGTGTTGGCTGAGCCCAAAGATGGGGCAATTTGCTGCTCTAGTGGACGGCCCTTCCCGTTTCACTTTTGATTTTTGCTTTAAACCAAACATTTGATATAAAGTGAGGATTATTTGGGGGGTGGGAGGTTGTTAGTTTTTCTGCCAGGGTTTGGAGGGCACTGGGGGAGATGGGAGTGGATGTATTTTCTTTCTTTCTAAAAATACATAATTGTATTGAAGTCCATGGATATGAATCCTTGTTTTCTGTTGGGGATTTGCTGTCCGTACCAACCAACCAACAGAAACGTCCTCTGTGTCCTAATCAGAGTTTGTTCTGTGACTGTTCCTCAGGTATTTGCACGGAATGTGTGCTGATCTGTGTATTTTATGTGTAAAATCTTTCAAAGCGTTCAAACCCTCTGTGAGTTCTGCCTTAGGGGCAATGTTTAGAAATGCCATGCTCTCCTCAAGATAATATAGACTCACCTATATTGTTTCGGGACATGATGCTTTCAGGTTTCATATTTAAAACCTTAATCAACTTGATTTAAATCTGGCATGTGATAGGGTCCTATACCTCTTTCTGTCCTTTCCAAATGATTACCCAATCAGCCCTGGGTTCTAAATAACCAAGGCACCTTTTAGCTCTCACTCAACTTCACACTAAACCCCATCAATATGCATGTGTCTGTTTCAGAACCATATGTTTTCACATCTGTTGGCAAAATTCTCTTTACTCTTCTTATGTAACAACTTCTTAGCCAGTAGCAGTCATAGTTCTTTCCACTTGCTAGGTTTTTAAAAAGCAATCATGTGGCATATTTGATCAGAATTGTTATAAATGTATGGGAAAATGAGGAAGAATCAATGTCCTTCAATAATGTCTTTCCATTGAGCATTTAGTATCAAATTCCTAATCATCGATGCTTAGACATAAAACTTTTCTTTAAGGTCTCTGGAACAAATGTGTTCTATGGGAATATTATCAACAAAATAACATTTTATGATATGGTAAAAGAGGAATGTGTTCTGTATTACTTTTGCTTTAAGTTTTTCCCAAGCCTTTTTAGAGAAACTGTAACTATTCTCTCATGAATAGTCATCAATTTGGTGATGTCCGACAATCCACCAGACATGGCATCTAAGAATGAATTAAGATCAATTCTCACCTCCAAATTAGCCACCTGCCAACATTTAATTGACTCCTACCTAACACTCAGTCTCTGTAGGACAATTCATTTAGTTAACTGAAGGTACATTTTTGCAACTAATTTATCCTGGAAGTTTCATTAGAAATAACATTGCTTAAAATTAATCATTTTCTGGGTAACTTATTGGAAAGTTTTATGGTCATGCTGGGTGACTGCAAATACTTACTCAGAACATTTCTGGAATCACTGTGGCTGCATTTTACAGTTCCGAACTTGGAGGCCTTGAACCTATTTGTCCTGTGTTTCAGGCATATTATCAGGACTGTTCTCTTACTCTTGCTCAAATGCATTTCTTTGTTCTACTTCTGTGTGAAGATTGAATGATCTTCTTTCCAGGAACTAGTCTTTTCAGACACTGTAGTTTTACTCAAGATGAGGCAGACCATTTGTGTTTCTGAATATTTGGATCAAATATTCTTTGGGACACACATCAATTTTTCTCCAAGTCTTTATTATAACCTCAACTTGTTCCTCAACATTTGTCCAAAATGCCATTACCATGTATGCAGAGCCACAACTATTTTCCACGACACCTCTGTAAAAACTAGACACAGAAGACTCAGTGGGTGGATATAGCTCTGCAAAACTATAGCTTGGAAAGAAAACTGTACCTTGTTTTTTTTTAATTGTAACATAATGCATAACATACCACTGATTCTGTTAAACCATTTTTAAGTGTACAGCTCACTAATGTTAAGTATATTCACACTGTTGTGCAATCAATTTCCAGAATTTCTTCATCTTGGGAAATGGAAACTGTACTATTAAACACCTCCTCATCTCCCTCCCCCGTAGCGCCTGTCAACCACCATTCTACTTTCTGTTTCTATGAATTAGGCTGTTCTAAACACCTCATAAAAGTGGAATTATACAATATTTGTCATTCTGTGACTGGTGTATTTCACTTAGCATGATGTCCTCAAGCTTCAGCCATGTTGTAATATGTGTCAGAATTTCCTTCATTTTTAAAGCTGAGTAATATTCTGTTGTATGTATATACAGCATTTTGTTTGCTCATTCATCTGTGGATGAATACTTGGGCTGCTTCTATCTTTTGGCTATTGTGAATAATACTGCTGTGAACATGAGGGAATCATCCAGACCCTGCTTACAGTTCTTTTGGATATGGAATCAGAAGTAAGATTACTAAATCATACGATAATTCTATCTTTAATTTTTTGATGACTGCCACGCTATTTTCCATAGTAACTGTACCATTTTACATTCCCACCAACATGCACAGGGTTCCAATTTCTCCTCATCCATGCCATCACTTGTTATTTTCTTATTTTTTGGGGGTTTTGTTGTTGTTGTTGTTGTTTTTGCTTTGTTTTTTTACAATCGTTATCCCAGTGAGTGTAAGGTGGTACCTCATGTGGTCCTGATTTGCGCTTCCTGAATTATTAGTGATATTAAGCATCTTTTCATAAGTTTATTGGCCATTTGTATATCTTCAAATCCTTTGCCTATTTTATTGGGTTTTTAGTTTTCTGTTGTTGAGTTGTAGGAGTTCTTCATACGTTCCAGAATTAATTCCTTGTATGATTTACAAATATTTTCTCCCATTCTGTAGATTGCCTACACTCTGTTGATTTTGTCCTTTAGTTGCAAAGAAATTTTAAATTTTTCTGTAGCCAAATTTATCTGATTTTACTTTTGTCCCTGTGCTTTTGGTGTTAGATCCAAGACATCATGGCCAAATCTATTTTTTAATGTTTATTTATTTACTTTTGAGAGAGAGAAACAGGGCAAGCATGGGGGGCGGGATGCAGAGAGAGAGGGAGACACAGAATCTGAAGCAGGCTTCAGGCTCTGAGCTGTCAGCACAGAGAGTGACATGGGGCTTGAACCCACAAACCACAAGGTCATGACCTGAGCAGAAGTCAGATGTTCAACCAACTGGGTTGAACCGCCCCGGTGCGCCTTTATTTAAATTAAAAAATAATAATAATAATAATGGCCAAATTTAATACCATGAAGATTCCCCTCATACATTCTTCTAAGAGTTTTACAGTTTTAGCTGTTACCATTAGGTCTTTGTTCCATGTTGATTTAATTTCTGTATATGGTATAAAGTAAGCATTCAACTTTCTTTTGCATTTGGATATCCATTTTCCCAACATCATTTGTTAAAGACTATCCTTTCCCCCTTTGAATGACCTTGGCTTCCTTGACAAAAATCAAATGACCTTATATATGAAGGTTTATCTCTGGGATCCCTATTCTATCCCTTTGGCCTATAGGACTCCTTTTTCTCCAGAATCATAATGTTTCAATTGTTGTAGCTTTCTAATAAGTTTGGAAATCAGCATCTCTGAGACCTCTAACCTTCATTCTTATTTTTCATGATTTGGCTATTGGGGGAGACTGGCCTTTGCATGACTGAGGAAAAGGCATACCTTCCTCCTGGCATGTAGCTCTATGCCATCTTATTGAGCAGCACTGTTCCCTCATCTGAAAAAACATGTAAAGGGATCAGCCTGCACATCCAGATCTAGAGGTTTTGCCACTCAGGGAGTACAGCCTGAGGGATAGAGGACCCATTCAGTCTTCTAAATTTGATCAATTCTTCCCTTTAGCAAGGCCAGATTGTCAGAGCTGCAGACTGCGCTCAGTGACTAGACATTGAAATGCACCAAGTGGCTTTGACATTGTACAGATGGGATCTCATTTCCCTTTGCTTTTCTGTGATGCCCAGTTTAGGGTGAGGGTATCACGAAGAGCCATAGGAAGCATCTGTTCATTGTTCTTGCTCTAGGGGACTGGTGAGAATGTGAGCTCCTCACCAAGACCCATAAGAGAAATACGTAGCATCCCCAGTCACTGTATTACATGAACACTGCAGCTGGTCTTCTCTGGTTGATGTTATAAATAATGCTCTTTTTTTGTTCTGATTGGTTCCTGAGACACTTCAAGGTAAATTGGCAACTCATCTTTAACAACAGTGCAGAATCTTCTGGCATATAATTTTGAGTACCAACCTTGGCTAGTCCTACTGTATTTATGAATGGGATGCATCCTCTGGAATGAGAAGAAGCTTGCAGATATACTTCATTTCATAAAATATCTATATCCTTTTGGCAACTAAAATAACATATATATTAGTAAGGCTCATTTGGTTGCATTTAACCAAAAACGAATTCAAACCACTTTAGGCAAAGAAAATTTAAAAATATAAATAAATAAATAAATAAATAAATAAATAAATAAATAAATAAAGTAGGGTTTTATTTGCTTATAGACCTGGGAAGAATTGCTGGATCTAGGATCTCTTCAAAAAACATGATCAGGACAGTTTCTCTAATTTCTTCTATTTGTCTCTAGTTTCTGTTTCCTCTGTGGTGGTGCATTCTCAGTAGGGTTCTTCTGTCAGGTGGCAAATTAGTCCCAAAGGACTGATTTATAGGCCACCTCCTCAGCAGTCCCAATGAGCCAGTAGGAGATACATCTCACCAGTGGCTCCAGCTTAAATGCCATGAGGGTTCTCATTGGCCTACCTGGGCCCATGGGCCCACCTCTGGACCAATCACCACAGCAAGAGCAGTCAGTACTCTGATTTGTCGAGTCTGAGTCACATGGATCCCCACACTGCAAGGGATCAAATCCTGGCATTAAACATCAAAAACAAAGCATGGGAGTTGGAAAACTGTCATGCTATTGTTAAGAAGAGTACAAAGGGACGCTGAGTAGGCAAAAATGACTGATTTTCTCTCTGCCATACCTAAAAGGATTTCTCAAGAATACAACCTCATTCCCCTTCATATAGGAATCTCTTTTACAATGTTCTTGCCAGATGTGGCATCTGCTTTCCCTTTGAACACATCACAAAACTCACTACTTCCAGTTGTCTTCCATTCTGATGCTGGACAAATCTAGTTACCATTAAAATATTCTTTATTTTAGCCATTTGGAGTCTTTATCATCTCATCTTCCTAAAACTGCTTTAAATTTGAGTCCTATTTCAATGTGATTTTTATACTTCATGTTCAACCTTGCCAGTACCTTATGGAGTTTCCTGATATAATCTCCATTCCAAATCAAGAACACTTTTTACAGATCCAATGGACACTAATGATCTTTTGGACTGCACTAGCCACCAGAGATTTCCACCTGGTATGGATTATACCATTAAACAATTTAATGGCTTGTGTGTTGGAAATGGTTTCCAACTATTGATTAAAATCTGCTTCCAACTCCCACAGTAAGCCCAAATATGAGTTATTTTGTACCAATCACATCACAATTTTGGTTAATATTAAGCTTAATAGTATTAGCTACCATTTATTGAGTGCTAGATCCCTTACATAATTTATCTGTAAGCCCTACAATAACTCTCAAGATTAATGACTATTACTAACATCACATTTTATAGACAAGGAAGTTGACACTCAAGTAGCTTAAAAAAGAGCTCCTAGTTGGTCGGTGATCAAGCACTATTTGAGCTCAGATGTTTTTGACTCCAAAACCAAGTTCTATCCATCATACTTCAAGCTCCACACTTGAGATTGTATCTGTGTTATTTGAACTCCTATCAATCACTGTCCACACTTGTACTTGTGGATAATGAATTTGTGCTCATCTTAATGTAGACCAGTGCATAAAACAGGTAACAGAACAAGCTTGAGACTGTTATTCTTATAAAGGCCTGCTTACAGAGTCAGTCCTTGCCCAGAGCCTGGGGACCTGGATTTTGGGAGGTTTCCCACCATTCCCTGACAAGAACAGCTCATTGTGTCTAAACTGTTTGTGCAGACAATATAGTTTATGCTGAGCACACACTTTCCTTCTAGGGGTGTGGAATTTTGGAACATGTTAGGCAAAAAGTGCCTACATCGCCAGCTCTCAATAAAAACCCTGGGCACTGATTCTGTAATGAGCGTCCTGGTAGATGTTTAACGCATGCTGTCACAATTCATTGCCAGGAGAAGTAAGCACATCCTGTGTGACGCCACTGGGAGAGGACTCATAGCAGCATGTGTCTGGTTACCTCTGGACTTTGCCCATGAGTCTTTTCTCTTTGCTGATTTTGCTTTGTATCCTTTCACTGTAATAAATCATAGACATTAGTACAATATACTGAGTGCTCTGAGTCCTCGTAGCAAATCACTAAGGCAGCACATTGTCTTAGAGATTCTCCAACCAGGGACTTTATATTTGTTCCTGTTAAATTTAATCCTTATATGGTAATTTTGAATCCTGATCCCCTCATCCTATTTTTCTCTTAATATTTAACTTCATATACCTTCCTTCTATTGATGCCATTCCTTGATAAAAATTTTGATTGAGAAGGTCAAAACACAGTATTGTGGTTGTCTCCTGAACCCTTCCTCTGTGCTGACATTAAGTTATTAATCAAAATGTTAGGGCAGAGCTGCTAAACAAGTTATATATCTTTCTACAAGTAATATTGAAAAGAACACACTTCTGGAGCACCTAGGTGGCTCATTTGGTTGAGCCTGACTTCAGCTCAGGTCATGATCTCATAGTTTGTGAGTTGCAGCCCCACATCAGGCTCTGTGCTGACAGTGCAGAGCCTGGAGCCTGCTTCAGATTGTGTATCTCCCTCTCTCTCTCTGTCATGATCTCATAGTTTGTGAGTTGGAGCCCCACATCAGGCTCTGTGCTGACAGTGCAGAGCCTGGAGCCTGCTTCAGATTGTGTATCTCCCTCTCTCTCTCTCTCTCTGTCCCTCCCCCACTCATTCTCTCTCTCTATCAAAAATAAACATTAAAAAATTTTAAATATATATAAGTTTAATTTTTTTCAAGAAAATTCTGAGCAGTAAATGTGTTCTTTGAGTTTGGAGAAGGAAGGAAAGAAAGAAAGAAAGAAAGAAAGAAAGAAAGAAAGAAAGAAAGAAAGAAAGAAAGAAAGAAAGAAGGAAAAGAGAGAAGGAAGGAAGGAAGGAAAGAGGGAGGGAGGGAGGAAGAAAAGAAAGGAGGAGGGAAGGGAAGGGTAGGGGAAGGGAAGGGAAGGAGGTGGGGAGGCACAGGTGGACAGGTCAGGGCCAGGTTGAAGGGATGCTCCTCTTCTGGTTAGAAGCACTACACTGTACAGTTCTCTAAATAAGTCTTTGCCGGGTACTGGGGATACAACTATGACCATGACAGACCCGTGCCCCCCTTTCAGAGTGGAGGCAACAGGTTCATTAAACTAATCATCTTTCTCCCTTTTAGTATAGGCACTACCTTCTGATTTGGATCCTGGCCCTGCTGCTTGCCAGCCGTGCTATCTTAGGCCAGTGACTGCATTTCTCTAAGACTCCGTCTCTCCATTTATAAAATGGAGGATCTAGTACCTTCCTTACAGGATTGGAGGATTTGATGAGCTGACATGGGGAAATGGGTTGGCATATATAACTGCTCTCTGACAAATTTGCTCTTTGTTTTTCAAATCATGAGAACACAGAGGCGGGGGAGGAGCCTTGCCCGAGACAGAGAATCTTCCCTGAGGAAGTGATTATGAGCCAAGATCCAGAAGTTAAGGAGTTAGCAGAGGACTCCAGCAGGAAGCCATAGCACTCTAGGGACCTGAAGGGCCAGGATGGCAGGTGGCATAAAATGTGAAAAAGAACAGCGTGGGCTAAGGAGAGGTGAGCTGGGCCTGGGAGAGTCTAGTCCCTATGTTCTAAGCACAAGGAGCTGTTGGAAGCATCTCTGGAAGGGAGTGGAGGGACCTGGTTTTGTGTTTTCAAAGCTTTCCTCTGCTCCCTGGGAACAGAATGACATGATTTACTGTTACTGAACCTATATTCTTCCCTTGCAATCATCACATTCTTACTACAGATGATAAATAATATTTTAGCACAAGCACTAAAATGTTTGTACTGTATCGATGACAGCATTTGCATCTTATGGTTTTTAAGGTATGTCGGTATTTCCTATTTAAATAATCAGGCCGGGGCGCCTGGGTGGCTCCGTCGGTTAAGCGTCCGACTTCAGCTCAGGTCACAATCTCATGGTTCGTGGGTTCGAGCCCCACGTCAGGCTCTGTGCTTACAGAGCCTGGAACCTGTTTCAGATTCTGTGTCTCCCTCTCTCTCTCTGCCCCTCCCCCACTCGTGCTCTGTCTCTCTCTGTCTCAAAATTAAATTAAAAAAAAATTTTTTAAATAAGTAATCAGGCCATTTCCCATTTCTTGTCTTCTTTTTTTTTTTGAGGAATAATAATATAGTTTATTGTCAAATTGGTTTCCATACAACACCCAGTGCTCATCCCAGTAAATGCCCTTCTCCCTGCCCATCACCCCTTTTCCCCTCTCCCCCACCCCCATCAACCGTCAGTTTGTTTTCAGCATTTAAGAGTCTCTTATGGTTTGCCTCCCTCCCTCTCCTTAACTATTTTTCCCCCTTCTCCTCCCCCATGGTCCTCCGTTAAGTTTATCCTGCTCCACAAATCATAGAAAAAGCCTAAATGTCCATCCCATTTCTTGTCTTCTGCATTCTTTTAAGGAATTTGTTCCTTTCATCTAAGTTATCAAATCTGTGAGCATAGAATTGTTCATCATATTCCCTTTTTGTCCCTTTTGTGCCCATATGATCCTAGTACCTGTCCCTCTTTTATTTCTCATACTAGCATCTTGTCTCTTGCTTTTTCTCTTGGTTAACCCAGCTAGAAGTTCATCAACTTCATTAATCTTTTCAAAGAATTAGATTTTGAGTTTTTTTATTTTATCAATTGCTTTTCTGTTTCCAATTTCATTGATTTCTGCTCTAATTTTTATTCTTTCTTTTCTTCTGCTTGCTTTAGGCTTGCATTGCTCTTCTCTTGCTAGTTTTCTAAGACTGGTAATTTTAAATCTTGCTTCTTTTGTAATATATTCTTTCAAGGCTATCAAGTTCCCTCCAATCACTCCTTTTGCCATATCCCACAAGTTTTGATTTTATATTTTTAGTGCCCCAATGTTTATAGCAGTGCTATCAACAATAGCCAAATTAGGGAAAGAGCCCAAATATTAATCAATTTATGAATGGATAAAGAAGACGTGGTTTATATGTACAATGGAATACTACTTGGCAATGAGAAAGAATGAAATCTTGCCATTTGCAACAATGTGGATGGAACTGGAGGGTATTATGCTAAGTGAAATAAGTCAAGCAGAGAAAGACAGATATCATATGTTTTCCCTCATGTGGAATTTGAGAAACTTAACAGAACACCGTGGGGGAGGAAAAGGGGAAACATAATTTCAAACAGAGAGGCAGACAAACCATAAGAGACTCTTAAATACAGTGAACAAACTGAGGGTTGATAGGGGGAGGTGGTGAAGAGGGGAAAATGGGTAATGGGTTTTGAGGAGGGCACTTGTTGGGATGAGCACTGGGTGATGTATGTAATCGATGAATCATGAGAATCTACTCCTGAAGTCAAGAGCACACGCTATACAATGTATATTAGCTAACTTGACAATTACATACATTTTTAAAAATAAATAAATAATTAAAAATTTAAAAACTTTATACCATTCAAAAAGAAGGAAAATATTTTCAACTTCTCCTGAGATCTTCTCTTTGACTCATGAGTTATTTTGAAGTGTTGTTTTATCTCCAAATATTTTGAGACTTTCCAGCTTATCTTTTTGTTACTGCTTTCTAGTTAATCCCTCTGTGGTCTGAGGGCATACTTTGTCCACAAAAAGGACAAAAAGGCATTATTAATAATTCTCTGCTCACAAGTTTGATAACTTATGTTTACTGAAGTGTGTTCAATGTGTTTTATGGCCCAGAACGTGTTCTATCTTGGCGAACGTTCCTAGTGAGCTTGAGAAGAATGTGTATACCACGATGTTTTGATGGTGTTGCTCAGTTAAACTATGTTTGCACTGATTTCCGGCATGCTAGACCTGTGAATACTGATTAAGGGGTGTTGAAGTCTCCAACCGTAATAGTGAATTCCTCTGTTTCTCCCAGCAGTTCACCAGCTTTTGTCTCTGTCTTTTGACACTCCATTGTGAGGTGTATACACATTAAGTAGTATGCCTTCTTAGAAAAGTGACCCCATGGGTGGCCTGGGTGGCTCGGTCGGTTGAGCATTCAACTATTGATTTCAGCCAGGTCATGACCTCACAGTTCCTGAGTTCGAGCCCCGTAACAGGCTCTGCACTGACCGCAGAGTGTGTGCTTGGGATTCTCTCACTGCCCCTCCCCGGCTTGTGTGTGCACTCTTTCTCTTAAAATAGATAAATAAACTTTGAAAAAAAGAAAAAGAAAAAAAAAAGAAAGTTGACCCTTTATCATTATGCAGTGTTCCGTTTTATTCCTGATTGGGTTTTTTTGGCCGCGCCAGCTTTCTTTTACTTTTTGTCAGCATAGTATCTCTTTCCCATCCCCTTACTTTTAATCTACCTGTCCCTGTTTTTAAAGTAGGTTACCTGTAGATAACATGCAGTTTAGCCTTGTTTCTTTTTTATCCATTCTGTCAGTTTCTATCTTCTAAGTGGCATATTTGGTTCACTGATGTTTAAAATTATATAGTTGGATTAATAGCTACCATATTTGTTACTGTTTTCTATTCATTCCATTTTGTAAGTTATAAATACCCAATGCAGTGTTCCTATAATTATTTTCAACAGTTTTATATTAAAGCAATTAAACATTTTTTAAATAGAAGTTTTTATTTTACCTTCACTTATTCCTTCCCTATTGTCTTTCCTTTTTTTTTTTTTAATACAGATCTGAGTTTCTGACCTATCATTTTCCTTCTCTCTGAAGAACTTCTGGTAGCATTTATACAAGGCAAGTGCCCCAGAGACAAAAGCTTGTTTGTCTTTTATTTCTCCTTCACTTTTGAAGGACAATTTTGCAGGAGACAGAATTCCAGACTGATTTGTTTTTAACACTTTGAATATTTCATCCTACACTGGAATGGTTTCTGAAGGGAAGTCTCATATAATTTTTATCCTTGTTCCTCCATAGATAGTGTCTATTTCTTCTGATTTCTTTCAAGATTATCTCTTTCTCTTGGAATAGGATATACCAGGGTATAAATGTTTGGGTCTTTTTCCTGCTTGGTGTTCTCTAAACTTCCTGAATCTGTGGTTTGGAGTCTGTAATTAATTTTGGAAAATTTTCAGCCATTATTACTTTAAATATTTCTTTGCTCATTTCTTCCATCCCCTCTAGTGCTCCCATTATGCATCTATTCCACCTTTTCACTGGTCTCACGGTTCTTGGGTATTTCATTCCTCTTTTATTATTGTTATTTTTGTTTCCATTTGCATTCCAGTTTGGGAAGTTTTCTATTGGCATATTTCAAGCTCACTGAATCTTTCCATGACCATGTCCAGCCTACCAGTGAGCCCATCAAAGGTGTTTGTCTTTTTTTTGGAATGTACGGATATCTACAATTTCCTATGAATTTTTTTCTTAAAGTTTCCATCCCTCTGATTACCTCACCCATCTGTTCTTGCATGTTGTCCACTTTTTCCACTAGAGCTCTAAGCATTTTAATCATCGTGATTTTAAATCCATGCTGTGATAATTCCAAAATCCGTGTCATAATTGAGTCTGGTTCTATTGTTTGTGTTGGCTCTTCCTACGATGTACTTTCTTGACTTTACATGCCTTGGGGTTTTCTGTTGCAAGTCGTATATTGTGTATTGTATCTTTTTGAAATTGAGGCTGGCAGTGTGAGGGTTTATTTTTATCTGATTAAGAAAGATGCTCTTTACTCTTTATGGTTGCTGTAGTTGTCTAAAGCTTCACTTTCCTCTAGTGTCCTTGTTTTTATCTCCACTGTTGCCTTTGGTTTCCCTAGAAACTCCTTCTTGAATAAAGTCTGGGCCCTGCAGCTCTTATAGCTGTCATCTTCCTCTTATTATATAGGATCCCCCATTCCCAGCTCCCAGTAAGCTGTGGTCTTCTATATTCACCTCTTTCTCCAACTTTGGAAGCATAATTTTGCCCTGTGATCTCCAAATCTCTAATGGATTTAAGAAGATACATTTTTTTCTTCATAATTTTGCTTGTGGTGAGGATGAGAGTGCTGAACTTTTTGTATGTCAACGTAGAAACTGGAATTGGTCTAGTTCCTTGTGTTTCCTTGGTGACAATAGGGAAAATCTTACCCTAAGATCATGCCTGCAGTTTTTTCTAAACTTTCAAGATATAAAAGCCTGGGCCCTAAGATATAAACTCACACAAATGGTAATATATTCTTTTTCTAAGTCTTGCTGTAGGTTAAAATGTCATCTTCATGCCACCAGATAGGTGGCAGATAGCCCATGGGTAAGAGTTTGGGAAACAAATGATAGACAGGTCATAGGAGGAGTAATGTGGTGGAAGTGATGGATTTTAGTGGGGCCACTTGCTTAGTGACTGTCACCCCTAGCAACGTATAGAGTTACCCATAAAACCCAAGCCCTCCCTTCCAACCCATTCCAAGCTTTAATAGCTATGCTTTAAACAATGTTTTTAAAATGAGCATCCCAGCTATGGAGTCCCTTGATAATTTTGGATGAGCTCTGGTGTCTAAGACTATGAAATTGAAAATAGTTCCTATTTCACTAGAAAGAATTATTTTTCTATAAAGATGTTTAGATTTCCCTGATGCCCAACAACAGCCTGGAGAAAAATCCCTGGAGACAATGCCAGCTAAAGGGCTTGGGCCAACATGACAGAAAGTCCAGTGCTGCCTAAGCCTGTTTTACTCTTCCTGACTCCTTGCCCAGACTGTGGGAGGCACAAGAGTTCTATGTGAGTTTCAGTAAAAATGGAAGCTGGGCCTGTATACAACTCAATGAAAGAAGCTGGTGTCCATGGATAATCAGCTCATAAAGCAATCAATTAGCACATTTGGCTGTTAGCTGAAACGCTAGAAGCCACCCAGGGGTGAGAATTTAGTTTTTCCTCCTCTGACATTTGCACTGGCTTTTTTCTACCTCTGTCCCTTGGCCTGTGCTGCTCTCTCTGCTTGAATGTCTGGTCCTCATTTCCTCCCTCTGGTTATCTCCTCCAACTAGACTCTGCCCAGAATTCACCTACCTGCACAGCCCTTTTTGGCCCCTCAAGCCTGATGTTAATCTTCCTGAGAAGAAAGGGAGAGGCCATCTTGCCCAAAACTGTTCTCCTGTGTCTAAAATGCTCAACCTCCCATAGATCCTCAGGAATGTTGTTTGGATGAACTAATAAAGTATATGTCTCTAAGTTTGTGTTCTTGACAGGAAATAGTCTATATATTTGCCTATCTGCCCCGATCAGATCACAAGTTCTTTGAGAACAGAGGCTAAGTCTCTATTTGTGTCCTTTTTCTTACAGCCTAACCCAAACCCAAGCAGTTAAAGAAAGCTCAATAAATATTTGTGAAATGAACACAAAATGAATGAATAATATAGTTCCTGGGTACTTTGAGATCCTCCACATCAAAGACAAGCCCTGGAGACCTTCAGTGCTGCCTTCTTCACTGGGACCAGGAGCAGCTTTCCTCAGCAGCCGCCCTTGGATTCTAAGAGACATTGTTGGTCAGGAAAGGGCCAATGGCCAAGATCAGATTCCCATTAACCTAAGGTGAACAAGAAGTCGTTGCTGTTGAGGTGGCCTCCTAATTAGGCCTCCTCACTGAGACAAAGGTATCTCTATTTCGGCCAAGCATGAAAGAAGAAAAAGAAACCAAGCTCAGAGCGGTCTATAAACCATACACACCCTCTCCTTCCATCAGATGCCATCTCAGCCTCGGCTAGGCCCTTCATGCTGCTGTGTGGGAGCACTGCCTCTTGAACTTCCCCATGAGAAACTTGAATGTAAGGTACAGACCAGAGCGCTGCATTCCACAGCCCTCAGCAGACATGCATGCAAGACCAGAACTAGTTTGTGCCTGTTTATGCCTGAACAATTACGAATAGCACTGACTTTACTCTCAAGTGTTCCAGTTTTGATGATAAATGATATGACCACCCTCTATGTTTCCCACACATTTTTTTTCACTACCTCCATTACACGCTGGAACATTCTCAAGCAAATTCCACAGACATATTTTATCAAAAACTGCTTCTGTTTTTAATCTTTAATTGATAAAGGCACTTAATAAATAACTGTAATGTCTTCATCCTACTTAACAAAATTATCAATAATTCCTGAATATCAACAAATGTCTAGTCAGTGTTCAAACTTCTCTAGTTGTTTCAAAACTGTCTTTTTACAATTGACTTACATGAGATACAATCCTAATAAGGTCCACACAGTGTCCTGTAGGTCTCATTTCCTCCCCCGACCTTTTTATTTTCCACTTCACCTCTTATTTCTTTCGTACCATCTATTTATTTAAGAAAGCAGGTCAATTCCTATAAATTTTCCCACATTCCGGATGTGCCATCCTCGTGGGGTCACTTAACACATTACTTTGTCCCCTGACTTCCTGTAAATTGTAGCTAGATCTAGAGACTTAATTGTGTACTGGTTCAAGTTGTTTAGAAAGAATATTTCCTGTGTACCTTTTGTTATATCAGAAGACATAGAACATCTGATTGCCTTTCTTTTTTGATATTAGGATTGATTAGTAGGATCAGGTATTGTCATCTTTTTTTTTTTNTTTTATTTTTTTTTTTTTTTTTTTTTTTTTTTTTGAGAGGGGGAGTAGAGATAGAAGGAGAGAGAATCCCCAGCAGACTCTATGCTGTCAGAGTGAGCCTGACATGGGGCTGGATCCCATGAACCGTGAGATCATGACCTGAGGCAAAATCAAGAGTCAGATGCTTACCCGACTGAGCCACCTAGATGTCCCTCAGGTATTGTCACTCTTATCTGGCTATTATAACATTCTTCACCAAAATCTCACTTAAAAGTTTTTGGTAGCCGTGGGTGATCATTGCCTAAATCCATTATTCACTAGGGGTAATGGAGTCATAAAATTCTGTTTCTATCATTTCTTCTATTTGTATTAACCAGCATGTTCTATAGAGAAGCAATTACTTGGTGGTTTATATAGGAAATTCAGGGTAAATGTTTGAACTGTTTGCTTTAGTGATAAATTCTCAGAATAATGAATGAGTGAGCTAGCAATATTGAAATGTGACCAATGAGCATTTTGCTTTTTTAAAGAAATGTAATTAGAACATATAAACATTTTAAACATAATATTAAATTTCAATCCATTGTAATGTTATTACTTTTGGTGCCCAAATCAGGCCAGTAGGAGTTCTTCAAGTTGAAAGCACATAAAAATTCATCTTTTATATTTCCTATTTCAAACCTGTAACCAAAATTTTCTGCAAGAGGCCCTCAATTGGTTTAGTGGAAAATTGTGTTTAAAATCCACAAACTGTGTCCTATAGGTACTAAATGTGATAGGCTTATTATTGTTTTTAGATGTTTTTAGTAGAAAGAGCAGGAAAATGTGTCTTCTTTTAAAGGAAAAAATATATAACACAGGTTTCTATTGGTATTTCTTACAGATTCCAAATCACGGCATTTTTATTTAATTCCTTGGGTTTTCATATACACTTCAAAAGTAAAAATGCAGGACCAAAAGATGGATCCTATTGTAAAATTCTATGACACATTCCCTGTTAACTCTTTGAAAACTGAATGATCCTAGACAATAGGCTTGAATGAACTGATTTCCTTGACTTTAAGCTGATTCCTTGATGTTGGTTCACCTGATAGTAAAATATTTTATTAAATTCCAATGATATCCTTGTGAAAGAATGAAAACTGGATGGAGTGAAAGAACTGGTAAATGATTAAGCCAAGTTTGTACAATAAGCAGTGTAAAGTCTGATTATCTAGTTTCAAAAAACAACTATACAGAGTGGGCAATGTTTAGCTTAATAGCTGTTCATGTCAAAACACCTTGAGACCTTGAGACTTTTAGGCCCTGCTAAAATGAAATCAATGAAAGTGGTAGGATCAGGGTCTTGATCAGAGGCAAATCTACATGAACAAGGTAAACACCTGCTAAAAAGGAAGCTGAGGCCATCCCTTACAGGAAAGGAAGCAATCATTAAAAATGCGTATGCAGATAATGCCCACTTGTGATAAAATCTCTCTGTATACGGAGAGGCGGAGAGGCGAGGAGCGCCTGGGTGGCTCAATTGGTTAAGCATCTGACTTTGGCTCAGGTCATGATCTCACGGTTCTTGATTTCGAGCCCCACATCGGACTCTGTGCTGACAGCTCAGAGCCTGGAGCCTGCTTCAGATTCTGTGTCTCCCTGTCTCTGTCCCTCCCCGGCTTGCACTCTGTCTCTCTCTGTCTCTC
Source organism: Crocuta crocuta (assembly GCF_008692635.1). Classification (NCBI taxonomy): domain Eukaryota; kingdom Metazoa; phylum Chordata; class Mammalia; order Carnivora; family Hyaenidae; genus Crocuta; species Crocuta crocuta. Next base: position 9,809,076 of record NW_027527853.1, on the reverse strand, counting down.
AAAAATAAATAAAACATTACCAAAAAAATCTCTCTGTATACTAGAAAGCCTTTCAATCCAATAAAGACATGTATGTAAACCTACACCTATAATTGTACTGTTGATAAAATTGAACACTTCCCCCCTAGGATAAGACACAAGATAAGGATGTCCACTCTTCCCTTTTCTATTCAATTTATTATACTGGAAGTCCTAGCAAGGGCAAGAAAGAAAGGTACAAAAATTAGAAAAGAAAAAGTAAAACTGTTGTTATTTACAGATGACAATTGTGTACACAGAAAACCCTATGAAACCTATGAGAAAAGAAAACTACTAGAAGCATAAGTGAATTCCATGAAGCCACAGGATATACGGCCAATATACAGAAGTACCTATATTCCTACATACCAGCAGCAAACAATTCTTGAAATGAGATAAAAACACCATTTAAAAGCATCAAAAATATTCTATTATGAAAATTTTAAAACATTGCTTGGAGAAATGAAAGAAGACCTAAAAAGGGTACCATGCTCATCCTCATGATTCAAAGATGACATTGTGTGTGTGTGTGTCTGTTCACAAATATGAAGAAACCATTGATACAGGCAGGAATAACATGGATGAATCTCAAAAACATGATGTCGACAAGCAAAGTCAAACCACAAAATAGTACATACTGAATAACCCCATGTACATAAAACCACATAATGGACAAAATGAATCTACAGAGATTGTAATTAGAAAGTGGCTGCCTGTGGATTGACTGGAAAGTAGCATTGGGGAACTTTTTAGGGTCATAGAGATGTTATCCCTCTTGTTTTGAGTGGTGGTTACATGGATATATCTATAATTGTTGAACCTCATTTCCCTGAAAACATTAGAGATACCAATTTTGATTATAAATTCTAACCCACCTCAGCAAAATAAGAGACCAAAAAAGCACCATCCAGTGTGTGTGTGTGTGTGTGTGTGTGTGATCATTTTGTAATATCATGACAAATAGACATGACAAGAGATTTGAGAGTTTGCTTTCAGAAATAATCTATAATGGACAACAGTAAAAATATTTGAGAAATAAAATATCCAAAAGTATTTAATGGCTGTAATATAATTCTTAGTCATTGACAGACAGATGTAGCATTGATGTAACAGTAAAACTACTCTTCAGTAAATTTATAAAAATTAAACAAATGTTGCTATCAAATTCCATAAAGCATAACATATGTAAACAATAAAAAATTTAACCTCTAATGCAATTGATAATTTAATTTCTCATATCAGTATTCCAAAGTTCTGTGTGTGTGTGTGTGTGTGTGTGTGTGTGTGTGTGTGTATGAGAGAGAGAAATGGAGGAAAGGCAGGGAGAAGGAAGGGGGAGAAAGGGAGGGGGACAGAGAGAAACAGACAATAAGAGAGGCAGAGAGAGTTTCCTGACAAATTTTAATAATTTTAAAGCTGGTTTATCTCCTACATCATCACCCATACAAAACCACACATGTGCCCTGATTCTGTAATCTCAAACCTATGCATGTCTCTATATGAATGTTTGTATAAGTCCCCTTTTTAATCAGAGTCTTTTTCACTTTTCGCCTTTGACATAAATAGCTTCACTCAGTCTTACTAATGAAAAACCTTGAAACACTTGCCCAGAATTAAATACGGACTTCGTATCAGAGCTAAAGTCTCTGCCCAGGTCCTCTCACCCTCACCCCCTCACCCTCACCCTCACCCACTCTTGCTCTGCTCAATGGTCATGGGGGAGGAGGGGCTTGACTCAGGTTACAAGGAAGCCAGAGGCCTCCTGCGGCTGTTTCTAGCAATGCTGGCCTATGAGGCACAGATATTAACTAAAATCCTCATGCGAAGATAAGGCAGAAACACAAAACCTATTATTTACACATACGAGCAAAGTTGTGAGCAAGATAGAATTCCTGTTGATAGAAATATAGACAATATAGAGGAAATACAGAAAAACATTTAATCACAGAAAAATCAAATGACAAAACATTTCCCCAAAGGCTTCACTGAAGACATGGAGAAAGAACTTATGAAATTCAGAGAGGTGAAAATTCCAGAACTAAACTCTTGAAAGTATCTCCCCTCTACATTTGGGACCAGTTAAATTAGTAAACATACCAAAAGGCATTTGTACTTTGCAACACAGCTATCCTGCCAGAGAGAGCAGAGAAGGTGAAGAACGCCAAGGGATTAATCAGAGACAGATGTAATTAAAACCAGAAGGGCTACAATGGCCCATAGGTCAAAGGGAATTAAGATCCGAGCAAAATCTCCACATAAATGAAAAAAAAAAAAAAAAAAGCAAGCAGTGTACTCTGTTGGGACATGTAACTGCTAATATATTGCAGTTTACCAGACAGGTTTCAGCAAACCTCTTCAGTGTGCAAACATTGAAGGGGGGTTGTGAATGAACTTGACAGTATGGAGTGCACATCAAATGGCCCACTGTCCAAAAGTCTTCACTGAGTCTGGATGCCTCTCCTTAGTCCATAAAAATAAAATACTTTCCAGAAAAAAAAAAGTCATGTATTTCTGTATTTATTTCTTTACTTGTTCCACATAGCACTTCATAAACTTGACTTAATGCCTTGTGAACATTTCAGTTCAGTGTTCTTTGTCACATTCCAAAAAGATAAGCAGTTACTGTGCCCACTTTGCAAATGATAAGGACGAGATTAGAGAAGACATTTTTCTGGATTGCTCAGCATCAGAACCGTGGGGCCTGAAACAGCGCTCCGAGATGCACTCAGCTCATGGGTTCCTGGAGTAGAAAGTAGTCTACATTTCTAAGTCATTTTTAGTTTTTAAAACATGTCACATAGTTGCCTTGAGTGGTCTGGAAAGACAACAGGCTACATCTATGCCCCACCCCGACTTGCCTGCATCCCCCCAGAATCTAAGCAGGTCTGTTGCCAGGTACCTGCTCATCCCAGAGGAAGAGCTGTTCTAGAACCAGTTCCCCAGCTCCAGACCCTGCTGCATAATGGGAGCATGATGTCACAGCCTCCTGGAGAGGGGGCTGTGCACAGATAAACAAAGCCTGAGGATCCTTTTCCCCCTTGTCCTGAGAGGAGCATTGATCCTGCCCCACGGATTGGGGGTATTTTCCTGGACACCTGTGGGCTGACTTGCTCTTTTGGGCCTTTAACAAAGGATGGTGGGTGGGAGGGAGAACAGTAGAAGGGAGGCAGAGATGGGGTGACTCTCCAGGCCAGGAAACACTGCCCAGCAGTCTGGGGTACTTGCAGTCTTCCTTAGTTCAACTCGGGCCCAAGGGACCAGGAGGCCCACCGACCAGGGGTGGGGGCCTTCACACTGAAGCTGGATCATCCGTTGAAGAACGCGTGCTACCGCTCTTTCCTGTCCCCACTCAAGGCTGGGAGGTCTGAGGATCTGTCAAAAGTCCTTCGGGGAGTGAGTGCTGGACATAGGGCCAACAAGGATGGAGAGTAAAAGTATTACTGGGGCCACAATATGGGAAATCTTAACCACATGAAAACTCAGCTTATATTTTCCAGAAGACTTTACCCGGATCTGATGCAGCTGGCAGGAAAGCTAATTTTATTGATTCCACTATTTATGCTATGGTCCCAGAGGCCTCAGGAACAAAACTCATAGAGTGTTGGCTTTTTTTTTTTTTTCCATGTGGGGCTATCTGTGATCTTACATGCTGAATCCTTTTAACATGAAAGTTCATTTCTCACAACATGACATCAACTTGACAAAGAGTATCAACGAAAACCTAGAGCTAGCATCATAATTAGTGGCAAAAGACTGAATGCTTTCCTCCCAACCGGAATGAGGCAAGGATGTCCCCTCACCACTGCTGCTCAGCATGATGCTGGAAGTTCTAGCCAGTGGAACAAGGCAAGAAAAGGCAGTAAGAGCCGTACATCCCACCTCGGGCCATATTCCCAGGGTTTTCCTCGCATCAGTGACTGCATGGGCCCAGCTCCCAGGGATTTGTCGAAGCCTTTATCTGAGAACCATCCAACTAAGGAGACAAAGTAGCAAAGAGCTTCCTAGGGTGGCAGCTGGAGCCAGGCTGAGCTCTACCATACAACACCTATGTGACTGTGCAAGTCACTCAACTCAGTGAGCCTCAGTAGTTTCTTCTGTGAAGTGGGGCAACACTAGCACCTGCATCATAGTGTCCTTATGAGGCTTTAAGGAATTAACATCCACAAAACACTTAGAATATGTTCTATCCCATGGTAAGTAGCATGAAATTATCAAGCTATTTGTGTAGATTTAATGATTACCCTGGGCTTCCTTCACGAGAAGAAGGAAAATTAAACAGTCAGCAACCTCAAGTTCAGTTACAGAAAGCCGAGGTTATTTCCCACATCCCAGGTTGTGACTTTTTATAGGGATCTTGTACCTTGACACTGTATAATAACACGGTGGGTAGACTTTCGATCAACCAGGCAGTTTCCAGAGGCGTGAAACTGGAATATGATCTTCCTTCCCTGCTTCCTTGTAGCTCAGACCACGATCTGGGGAAGTATTCCCAGTCTTCATCCTCACTTCCTTATTTTCCACCAAACAGGCTTTCCCTGCTGGTCTCAATCTGTTATTTTCTCCTCTGCAGCCTCTCCTAGTGCCTCTTCCCATACGCCTATCATCTCGACTTTTCCACATTAAAACCTCCTTGTAACTGACATGGAACCCTGTGAAACTTCCAGGCAATTAATCTAACTGGGCAGAGCTTTCCGAGACCTCTGTTTTAAAAAGGCCACAGGCTCATGGCTCTCTCACATACCATATAAGTGGAACCTACAGAGATACATGTTGGGCCAAGTAGTGAAGAAAGCCACCTTTTATTCTTTTATTTAAGGAAGAAATTAAAAATTCAGCTCACGCGGACTGGAAACAAACACTTTCTACCCTTAAAACTTTCTCCATGTTTATTGCACACTATAAATTGAAGAAAGAAAGAAAAAAAAACCAACCAATGCAGTAAAAGCACCACAACAAAGCTGGAAGAAATATGCAAGCCTCGGCAGAGGCCAGATTTACGGTCAGAAATATGGAGTGTGTCTCAGCAGGGGCAGGTCATGAAATAGTATGAGCTAATATCAGGGGTGTGAAAACAGGCATTGTTGTTTAGTTAACTAAAGTCGTACAATTAAGTGATTCTCAAAAATCAATTAGCCATATGTTATTACCAAGATGACATGTTTTTATAACTTCTCCCTGGATGTTTTATTGCCAGAGGATGCTCATGTGGGCACTAGAACAAGAAAATAAAACACCAGCCCAAGAATAAAAGTGCAGAAACCCAGCCACAATTAATTAAAAGAGTCCAGTCTGGAAATGACGGAGTCGCTGGGCAGGCGGCATGGTGTTGGAAAGATTCCTTCTCGGTGCCTCCACACTGTTACAAAAAGCCATGGTCTTTTTTTTTTTTTTTTTCCCCCTTTCTCTTTGTTTTTCTGTCCTTTTTAATTTAGCACAGATACAGCTGTGAAAACTGGATATTCCATTTGAACTCCCATACTTTTGCTTGTAACTGGTTCCAAGGAAATGTCATTTTCAAAGCTTTCAATGGAAAATGAAAAACGTATTTCTCGAGAAAAATCCTGGTGGCATGCTGTTGTTAATGACAGCTCGTGTTTCCCTGGCTTCCACAAAAGGAGCAAAAAGTGGGGCAGAGTTTTACTCCTTCCTCTTTGTTGCTTCTGAACCAGGTAAGAAAAGGACTCAAAAAGGATTTGCAGAGACTATGATGTTGAACACACAGTAGGGTCCGTGTTTAAATAGCCACATGTTCTTCCTATATCCACCATGGAGCGGTGGGATGCATTTTCCCCCTTTACTTCTTGGCTGCTGTAATGCGTAAGTCAACGGCATAAGTGATGTGTGTCAGTTCTGCACTGGGCCCCAAGCACATGGTACAAGATTCTGCTCTTTCTTCTGGAACTCGCAGCAACTGTATGAATAAATCCGGGTCACCTGCTGGAGTGTAAGATGCCCACCGTTCAGTGTCCCTTATTCCTAAATACGAACATGAAGCCAACCTTCAGGCAGGCAGCTGGGGCCACCAGACCAGCAGACCCACCCACCTTTCAGCCAACAACAGACAAGTGCCCACCTGGCTTCCATCACCTGAGCAGCAAAATGGCACAAACGATCCATAGACTTGTAAGCAATAATAAATAGTTATTTAAGCCACTGAGTTATGAAGCAGTTTCTCACGAGGCAAAAACTGATGCATATAGTCATCAGAGGGCAGGATTCGTTGTGACGACTCCAACCACATAACCCGGTAATATTATCACCCTCGACCCACGGTACCGGACATGAAAAGCTCTGCACGTCACGTCCTGCAATATTGAAAACTGCAGGATCCTCTACTCACATATTTAAAAATGCTAAAGTAACCATGTTTTATAGGGCGGCAAGGTGTTATTGGGCCTGAATCTCAGGTCTGTCACTCCCTAGCTATGTTAACTTTACATTTCTGAGCCTCAAATTCTTTATCTGAAATTGAGTCTAATGCTTGAAAGCTGTGCACCTCAGAGTGTGGTCCACAGACCCGCAGCTGCCCCATCACCCGGAAACTTATTAGGAATGCAGATGATGAGACCCCAAACCAGATCTTTGGAATCAGAAACCTGGGGGTGAGGCCCAACCGTCTGTGTTGTAATAAATGCTCCTATGATCCTGATGACCCACTCGAGTTCGAGACTCCCTACTTTAAAAAGTTATTATTGAAAATGAAATTATCAGACTTACGTAAAGCACCTAGCACAAGGTAGCCACTCAATAAATAACAATCCTCTCTTTTTCCTTTGCTGAATATACTTTCAATAGAATTCATGAATGCATGTGAGTATAGAGACAGTTAACATAAATTAATACATGAAATATATACATAACAGAGATACAAAAATTCAACCCACACACATTGCCACTAACCAGGTGGAAATCAGTCAGCTTCCTGTCAGTAATATAAGGAGTCACATGAAATAGAGAGCAGATAAAAAGACATCACTTTCTGCCTTCTGGGGACAAATGTGACATCTGTCTAATCAACACATGTGTGGGGTCTTCTGAGGGTTTTCTACTGACAGGCTAGCTGAAGAGTTGTTTGGTGGCCGAGCTCGTGCCTCGAGGGTTTCTGCCATCAGGACATCCCAGTGACACATTCAGCCTGGCAGGGGCGCTGCCCCTATGGAGTCTGGTGTGTGACTCTGTTCTCCATATTGTAACAACCAAGAGCAGGGAGGAGAGGACAGGTTGGGCTGGGAGGGCTGGGGTGGGGACCAAGAAGTCAGGAATGATGAACAGGGAAGAGGCGTCCCTTAATCTCCATGCACTGGGACCCTTAATGACCCTCTCAAATCTGGGATTCTCTCATGGTGGGGTACCACAGTGGCATCTGAGAACTTTGCAAGCATGAATGATGGATAGTCATGTGTCTATATACATACACCCTATACATTAGGGTTCTGTCACGACAGCTTATAAATAAGCAGTGAAGGGAGTGAAACCAGAGATGTTTGTCACTGAGGAGAGCAGCACAGTGTGCCCCCGACACACAGAGGCACATGGGCAGGGGTAAGCTTTCCTGGGGAAAGAGGAAGAGAATGGAAGGGGACAGATAGGGCGTCCCCGAGGCAGTCCCTGATCAGGATCTTTGGCTCATGCGTTTCCAGCAGGGATGGAATCCAGTAGTGATGGGAGAAGCCAATTGCCCCATCCCAGTTCAGTTCTTTCTAGTGGCTGGAGTCCACCCAGGAAGAGGCTTGAAGGAACACTGAGGCACCAGGCCCAAGGGGTGAGCCAAAGACACTGACCTTTGTAAGGAATTGTTGCCTGTAGTTACAGGGGCTCAAGTCCAGGTGAAATCGGGCCAGTGGTGTGTCTATGACATAGCATGGAAACTGGAATCTAGCCGAACTGTCAAAGCCAATGATGCTGCTGCAAGGTGAGCAAGTGGCCACTAGGACCAGCCAGGCTCAGCCCCCCTTGCTAGAGTGAACCTGGGGTCTTTGGAGTCCTTCCCTGGGTGTGGGCCATTTGCTGCTATAAGAGCTACCTTAGTTTCGGGGAGGGGGGAGCAGGGCAGGGAGGATGGTGCTGGGAAGGATATCCGGTCTCCCCCCACTGCAAAGGAAATGTGGGAGCCTCCTGCCTCCTGAAATCTGACCTACATGCAATCTCTAGACTCCATATTCTACCCCAGGTCCTTTCTACCAAGGACCAGAGGAGAGGAGAAAACAAGCATGTACCTTGTACCCCTTTAGGCCTATTTCTTACCAAGCACCCTGCTAACTCCTGACAGCCGTCTCTTCACTTACTCCTCAAGAGCCCAAAGTCAGATTTTATTACTCCATTTTAAAATGAAAGACACTGAGGCAGGACCCACTTCTCAGTCCTTGATCTAGAACATCTCCAGCCGCCCAGGGGCTCTCCTGTTCCCCTCCAATCAACACGCCCATTTAGGGACTTACAGTAGTCCCTACATGAATTTTCCTTGCCTGTAGACTTCATATAAATGTAACCAGGCATAATCACTATTTTGTGTCGCACTTATTATGCATGTCATGTCTGTGAGATTTCTCCAGGTTGGTGCCTGTCATGTAGCAATAACTTATTGCATGTTATTGCTGTGGTTTGGTTTCTTGTACGGACACACCATAACTTGTTTATCCATTTTCCTGCTGTTGGACATTTGGGTTCTCCCCAGTTTGGTGCTATAATGAATCAGGTTTCCATGAATATATTTGACATGCCTTCAGTGGCCACAAGCACTCCTTTCTGTTAGAGACATGCAGGCATGAAGCTTCTGGGCCCTGTGACGTATGTTTAAGCTTAGAAGATCATTTCAACTTCCCCAAGTGGTTGTACCAGTTCAGTCTACTACAGACACAGGTTCGAGTTGTTCTGCATCCTCCTCAGCACTGAGGATTATCAGTCATTTTTTTTTTTTTTAGTGTTTATTTTTTGAGAGAGAGAGTGTGTGAATGGGGGAGATACAGAGAGAGAAGGAGACACAGAACCCGAAGAAGACTCCAGGCTCCAAGCTGTCAGCATAGAGCCCAACATGGGGCTCAAACCCACAAGCTGTGAGATCACAAACTGAGCCAAAGTTGGCCCCTTAACCCACTGAGCCACCCAGGCGCTCCGTTTATCAGTCCTTTCCACTCGAGTTGCCCTGGCAGGGGTGCAGTGGTATCTCCACGTGCTTTTAGTTGAATTTTCCTGGTAAGTTATAAAGAAAAGCTTTTGAACTTGGATCTATTTAATTTCAAACCCAACCCCGGCCACTGCTCCACTCCACAAATTTACAGCATAATGCGGCCACGCCCCCTCAGGGATACCAGCTCCCTCAGCAGAGCTCAGTGAAGCCATCCTCGCCTGTTGGGCCACTTCTTCCAGAGAATCCATGTTCTGCCTGGTGCTGGGAGCTGGGTCCTGGGCATGGTAGGAAAGGGCAGGGTGTCAATTCTCGCACACCCACAGCATGCAGCCCATTCTGGGAAGGGCATCTCTGTAATTCAGAGCCTGCCTAAGAGCAGGTCAAGGCTAATTGCTAATTGTGGTCAATAAAGCCCAAAGGGGCCCAAGATGGGAAGACACATGTGGCTCCATTATAAGAACAGGCTTCTCTGAGGTGAGGCTGGTGCTGATGCCCTGAGGATGGCGGGGACATAATGGGGAAAGTTATTCTTCCAAGAAAGCCTGGGAATATGAATGAGTATCCAGTGCAAGGGAGCCAGGCAGGCAAAGGGAGGTGTGACCAAAAAAGAGTTCATGCTGGCCTTGGGGAAACCAAAGAAGTGCTTCTGAAATGCTTTCGCTGTCTCTGTCATTGAGACGTTGCTGATTTCTGCAGGGGAAAGACCTTCCTTTCTCCTCACTACGGCAGAAATGATGAGGTTTGCACTTGGGTCTCTGTAAACGTGAACTGTTAGACCTTCTCATCCAGGTGAGATGGGAGCACAGGAAGCCGGCCTGACCTGAGCCCGGGAAGGCACATTTCGGACGGGAGAGGGCTCAGCATTTGTGCCTCTGCCAGAGAAGGTGCCAGCATCCCAAGGGGTGGGGGGCCCTTCACTCTGGGAAACGTCCAGGGTAGAGATGCAAAGCGACAGAGTGCAAGGCTGCATGTACTTCCTTTTTTTTTTTTTTTTTTTGGTATCCTTTGAAAAATGTGAGTTACATGGAGAACCTCACTGTTCTGTTGTTTGTCCAGTTGCTAGAGCCTTTGAAAACACCATCAGAGAGCGTGTCCAGCAGGGTAAAGATGGGACAAATTTGAAACGTGATTTGTGGGGGCGCCTGGGTGGCTCAGTTGGTTAGGCATCCGACTTCAGCCCAGGTCATGATTTCATGGTTTGTGGGTTCGAGCCCCACATTGGGCTCTGTGCTGACAGCTAGCTCAGAGCCTGGAGCCTGCTTCAGATTCTGTGTCTCCCTCTCTCTCTGACCCTCCCCTGTTCACACTGTCTCTCTCTCTCAGAAATAAATAAAACATTAAAAAAAATTATAAAAAAAGAAAAAGAAAAGTGATTTGTGGAAGAAAACTACACCTGGAACACCTGTGGAAAACCTAATAAGAAAGTATTCCTTTCTGAAAGAACCGGAGAGGATGAATGAAGAATGAAAGCATGCATGAGAAACTCCAGAATCACCCTGAGTGCCATGTGACTTCAGTTCCATCCTGACTCTACACGACCTTGGCTTTCACATCTTTGCCATGAGATGTGTGCAGCCATAAAATAGCGGTTGCATTTCAAGTGCCCTGCAGCACAATAGCCCATTGCTCCCTATTGCCTGCAGAAGCAAATCCAAACTCTTTATGGGGCACATAAACTCTCCCCATTCTGGGCCCATCCCACCTGCCCCATCCTTGCCTCGCTGTTCCACCCTCCTAACCTGCCGCACACCCACCGGCCCTCACCCTCCAGGCACCGGGATGTCACACATCTCATTATTCCACTGGGAACACCCTTCCCACCTTCCCTGCTGGGAGAGCTCCTACAGGGTCCAACACAGCTCCCTGCTCTGACTGTTACCATCGTAGGTGTAATTATTTGTTTACAGGCCTCCCCCCCAACTAAACTGTGAACTCCCTAGAAGCAGTGATGAAATATTACCCCTTTTTATAGCCTCTCCTCCCTTTGCCATTTAGTGCCTGGCTCATCATAAGTGCTTAAAAATGTTGGTTGAAGATTTTAAGTATTTCCTTTTTGGTATAATGAGCAGCAGAAAATTTAAAAAGGGGGATGTGAAATATGTTCTATACCTTAACGCCCCTTTGCTTTTCTGGACCAGAAAGGGAGCACTGGGCCAGCACATCTGAGGACGTAGCCTTGAGCACATTCCCTCAATTACTCTATCTATCCCTATTTGCATCGGGGTGGGACTTGGCAGGGCTTTAATTGCACGCGTGCACCTTCTGGATAGAGAATGTGGCCCAGGATTTCCTTTCCTGCATCGCTGCTGTTACTATGATCCCCGGCCTGTTCCTTCAGAGGACACGGCGGCCTCCATCTGCACGCAGGCACATGCAGTCATTAATCACTCCCACTACCTGATTAAAGGAACTCTCCAGACCAAGAGGGGAGAAGGAAAAAAAACCCATGCTATAAAAAAAGACTGAATTATAGAGTCCCTCTGCACCAATGCTTCCCAATCAGGCAATTTATTGCAAACAACCAAAATCTCATTCTCAGGCCATTAACTAAAATAGGAAAATATCATCTTAAATTCTAAAAATAACAAGGGACACATTATAATGGGTTCCCAGTTCTGGACAAGCAGATTGGTACGTAGCATGATGGAAACCTCAAGAACTTGGAGCACGACTTTTTCCTGAATCCTCCGACTTGGAGGCCACAGTTTGGAGTGCGACTCCAGCCTTCTTAACCGTTACTTTTGTCTTTCATCTTTCGGATTTCTCAGCTGCGGGGACCCCTAGTAACCAGAAGTTCAGGAGTGAAGCCAGGAAACCAAATTTTTTTTTCAAAATGTATAGTAAATAAATAAACAGGCTTGATATTTACAAGGGTCTGCCCAAGGCTCCTTTGCTGTGTGGTGGTGGTGTTTGGTGTTGTTTTTGTGCAAATCCGGAGAGAGTCACAAACGTGCAGATGAGGCTGGATCCTGTCAGGCCGTGTGAGCCGCTTCTGCCCCCACTCCCTCCTGAAACCCCTCAAGACTGCCGACCAGGGGCGCCTGGGTGGCTTAGTCAGTTAAGTGTCCGACTTTCGCTTAGGTCATGATCTCACGGTTCGTGGGTTGGAGCCCCGCGTCGGGCTCTGTGCTGACTGCCAGCTCAGAGCCTGGAGCCTGTTTCAGTCTGTGACTCCCGCTCTCTCTGACCCTCCCCTGCTCACACTGTCTCTCTCTCTCTCTCCTAGAAATAAAAAATTTTTTAAAAAAATTAAAAAAAAAAAAAAAAAAGACTGCTGACCGATCTTCAATGCCAAAGCCAGAGGTCTTTTCTGCTCTCAGTCTGGGCCTGGCCTGGTCTTGACACTCGGCAAAGAGAGGGTAGCAGGGACATTTGCATCTGGGTATTGAGCCCAGGAGTCACCAGGTCAGGAGCCAAGGGTATGACCAGGCCTTGACTTGATGGGAATGGACACCTGCAGCCCTGACACAGGATACATTGAGGTGGAAGCCTTGGGAAGGCAGGGATGTCCCTCCATCCTCAGGAGCAGAACCTCCCTGGGGGTCTGAAGGCCTGGCCTCACCTGCCAGCTCCCTGGGGGTCTGGAGATCTGCCTCCCCCTCCCCCCCGCAGTGCATCGTGAGTATTCCGAGTCAGTCTTCTGACTGCTGTATCCCCACAGATGATATGCGCACTGCCTCCTTTCTCACCTCTTCCCTCAAGGATTCCCTAGGGACAGTCTATTCTCTGGGGACCTAAAGCCCCCTTCCTTAGTCACCTTCCCAGGCTCAGATGTGACCTTGGACTTCTTCCCATCTATGAACCCTCCCAGTGGCTGGTGGAACTCAAACCTCGGGAAGCAATTGATCAAATGTGTCTGCACTGAGGAATAAGTGAATAATGTTGGGTTCTGAGCCCTCAGGGACAGGTACTTCTTAAAGTACAGAGCTGGAGTCAGGATGAATGTTCAACATTATGAGGAGACAAGCAGATCAAGGGTCTTTTCTCTCACACCCATGAGGAAAGCCTTTTCTGGAGGAGGAATAATTGAAGGCAAAAGTTATTTTATGATGTTCGCCCCGCCAGATCCCTGAAGAACAGGTGAGTCCCTGTTCTTTCTCTCTTCTGCCTCTAGCTTCTACTAAATCAAGAGGTTTTGAGTGCTGGGCAGGCCTATCCTGTCAGTTCAGCATGGCCAGTAAATCTCACGGTTTCACAGAAGTAGCACTGAGGCGGGGCTGCTGACTCCAACCTGCTCTCCTTCCTACAAAGGAGAGGGAGCTACACAGAAGGTCTGGGAGAACACCTGGGTTCTCTGATCCTGGGCTCTGCTGCTTGGATGAGCCCACCTCTTAGGTAGGCTGAGTCCAGATTTGTCTCTGAGTGCAAACTCAGTCACATCACCCTCACTTAAAAGGTTCGTTTTAGTGACAACTCATTATTTTCATGATGGAACCGGAATGCATTATTCTTCCAAGTCTGGTTATCTCACCATGGGGACCCCTCTAACTCACCTCCCAGCAACCTTTGCCGCACACACTGCGCTCTTGCCCCACCGAACACCAGCTGCTGTCACTGTGCCTCCCTGCCTCCCCATGTCCTTTTCAAGGAGCCTCTTGGTACCCTATGAAGTGGGCCAGGTCTCACTCACTCCTGTTCCCGCAGCTCTGTGTGGGCTCCCAGCAGCTCCCTGGGGCTCAGGAGGCAGCGCCTGCCCCTGGCTAGTGCCAAGCACTTCTGTCATCTCAACAGATTTCCCTGTGACACTAGGACATAGGCCCTGCTCAGTGCCCATGAATATGCCACCTGAAAGTACAGGGGAGCCAGTGTCCCATGGAGCAAAACTGAGCAGTGAGGAGATCACAGTTTGATAATTTGTCGTCCCCCTTTATCCTGTACCTCTCAGTGGACTGTGGCTCCACGTAAAGCTTCTCTGAGAACAGGACCCACACAATGGAGCCACTTGTTGGACGTAGCTGTGGCCACACTGATGTCGTGCCCTTGCTCTTGTATGCTCTCTCTCCTTCCATGCTCACTCTTGCTACCTGGGATTGCACTTCTGTATTAGTTCTGCTAAGCTTCCCAGAACAAAGTACCACACCCCAGGGAGGCTTAAATAACAGAAATTTATTTCTCCCAATGCTGGAGGCTGGAAGTCTGTGGTCCAGGTGTCTGTAGGGTTGGACCCTTCTGAGGCCTCTGCCCCCGGGTGGCAGATGGCCGTCTTCTTCCCATGTCCTCATGTGGTCTTCCCTCTGTGTGTATCTGTATTCTTATCTCTTCATATAAAGACATCAGTCGTTTTAAATTAGAGCCTGTTTTACCCAAATCGCCTCTATACGTACCCTATCTCCAAATATAGTCATATTCAGAGGTACTGGGACTTCAACATAGGAATCTGGGGGGGGATACAATTCAGTCCATAACAACTCCCTAACACAGTGACAGCCCATCAGCCCTCTGCTTTCTGGAACACTAAGACCTTGTCAGTTTGCTCAGCAAAACCATAAAATCTTGGAGCCAAGGAATGAGGACCCACATTCATATCTGTATCCTTCATGCACTTGGCAGAGCACGGAGTGGGTATAAAATTAACACATCCAGGACTGATGGTGGTGTCATGTGACATCATTCCCAAATGCCCAAAGTTCGCCCCCTCATGGATGGCTTCTTTAGGAATGGATTGATTCTGATCAAGAGGGGCAAGATGGCGGAGAAGTAAGGNCTCAACAAATTCCAATACAGGAGAGTGTTTATTACTTTTTAAAAAGCTGTCCCATGTTTATTTAGTTTATTGCAATCACGCCTTGAGAAACAGGTGTCTGAAAGCTAACAGATGGGGAAGCTGAGTGCAGAGAGGAAGACATGTCCAAAACATACCCAACGGAAGTGGCCAGGATGACCCTTGGAGCCAGTGTTCACCAAACCCCTTTCCCAGCTGAGATTCTGAGTTTGCTGAGTGCCTTTGGCTCAGGCCTCAATGTCAAACCTTGTGCCATGCATTCTAGTCCACAGTACTGCCTGATTCGTCACCATAGAAAAACCAAAAACAGGAAGAAAGGCCTCTGGGAACTTGGACCCTCCAAAGCAGCTACCTTGCCAAGATTCCTGCAGCTAAGAGTGCCGTAATTTATTGTAACTCATGAAGCCATTGCTGGGTAACTGAAGCAGACACTTCAAATAGACCACAAATGAGCACCCAAACAAAGGTTCGCACGCCATCATGAAAACCTAGTAACCAGCTTCTTCATCATCATCATCATCATCATCATCATCGTCATCATCCCCAGCCCTGCCACACACACTCACACGTGTGCACATACATTCACACATATGCACATATGCACAAACACATGCACATGTACACACATCTCTGAGATCCTCCCAGGCCAGTTTGAATGACAGTCAGTTTGACCTGCACTGGTCTCCTAGGACTGATCTCAGCCTTCCCCTCTTAGATACTTATCGGAGCCAGTCTGAGCACTTTCTCTGGGGCATGCTGTTGGGATAATCACCTCTGACCCCAAACACTGCAACATAGAGGCCAGACAACAAAAACAAAGTGAGTCAAACATTCTCCGACAAACAGCTCTATCGCTAATATTTCTTAAGAAATAACAAACATGAGCAGGGGCTTGACCATTAATTTGGCACTTCTGACAGAAAAGACAGAATAATGAATGGCCAAAAATAGCTGATAACACTTGTAGTCTTCATAATGAAATAGAAAATGGTTAGAACTGAGCTGTTTCAAACATTACCCCAAAGATCTTTTCATCCCATAGATTACCAATTGATTGATCGATTTGCCTGTTTGTCTGCCCAGGGGGATTGCTTGAGTCATAAGCTGTCAGTTTCACTCTAAAGCAGAACCTACAGCAACCACATGTATTGGGACATTTAACAGGAAACGTTTTCTCTTCATATTTTCTTGCTTTTAAGAAAAGATGCCCATCAATATAAGGCAGCGAGGGGCCGAACCAGTAAGGGCCAAGGCAAACGGGCTTTGGTCTCACTGAAGCAGAGACGGGTAGCAAGCATTGGAAGGAAGAGCCACTGAAACTTGCTGGGTTTTATGACCCTGAGCACACCTGGCCACACTGTTCCCCTTCCCATTAAATTCCCCTTTCCCAAGCTCACAGGCGTGGTCTTCGGTGGTCCTGAAATGATGGGCATAATTTGTGCTAGGCCAGCCCCTCGTTCCCACGCTGTGGGGGAAGGGTCCCTGAGCTGGCTTTGAACGATGAAAGCCCCGAAGCAGCCTGCTCCTTGGCCCCCTTGCTTGAGAGGTGTCATGCAGGCAGGCTGGGCTTTGAAAATGCAGGGGGCTGTCTGCCTTTAGAAGGTGGATCCAGCCTCTAGGGAGACAGGCCAGCTAAAAGGCTCTCCCTAAACCCACACCGGTGAGTTTTCCTCCTGGGTCCTCTTAAAACTCAGACTACGAAAGATGGTGGTGGTCTGACTGCTGTTGCAATTTAAGGGCGAACATTTATCACACTGAAGGCCCAGCGAGGCCTTTATTTTGATCTCCTGTTTACATAGCCCTGGCCTCTGTGGCGTTCCGAGGAATCTGTGTCCCATGCAGCCTGGGGACCTCCCGGGGGCCGGGCACCGCTGCCTTGTGTCGGTTCCGCCACATATGTTTTTGCAGCTTTGGCCGCCTCCGCTCACAGGACGCGGTGGCCCTGGCTGGCTCTTGCTGGGTAGCAAGTGCACTTGCTGGTGGAGCAGGCCCCTCACATCTGTGCCCTGCAGGGAGCCAGTGCTGTGCTGGAGTAAGTCTTCCACTATTCTAAACAATACTCAGGGGGTGGGGTTTCTTTCCCTCTTTCACATTTCAAAGATGTAGAGTCACTTCACTTCGACTTCCCAGATGGAACAAACCAAAGATAAATTAGAAAATCATAGTCAAAAGTGATCGACTGGTAAGTCCTAGGCACAACCCTAAATGCTTTGCTTGCAGCATCTCAATAAGTCTCCTTTATACAAACAAGGAATCAGGAAACCCCTGAGGTCACCCAAGGGCCAGTTAGTGCCGTTATCTTTGTTATCTTCTCGTGATACTGATACGAGCCTTTCCTCCGAACTACCATGTTGTTCTACATTTAAAACTGTCATCTCCAACTCCTGTTGGGACCACTTTCCCGGGCTTCACATCCCTCATGCTCCATTTCATTCGTTCACAGAGGCCAGTGTGGGCTGCAACGTTCCACATGTGTGGGGCCTCAGAGACAAAGCTCCAGTGTCTTTC
Source organism: Crocuta crocuta (assembly GCF_008692635.1). Classification (NCBI taxonomy): domain Eukaryota; kingdom Metazoa; phylum Chordata; class Mammalia; order Carnivora; family Hyaenidae; genus Crocuta; species Crocuta crocuta. The sequence goes on along the minus strand of NW_027527853.1, from coordinate 9,791,701 downwards.
CTGCAGCCACAGGGCTTAGCTGGTCTCCCGTTGTGGGAACATCCAGACCTGCAGACAGGCTTAGTATTTCCTCCTTCAGATGGCGTCCTGCCCTAAGCCCAGTGTTCAGAACCCCTGCAATCAAAAGCAGATGTGCTATCATGGAATCCGAAGCTCTGGGGTTGGATGTGACCTTTACGATCACATCAAGTTCATCCCCGAGGGCCCTGCTCCAGGCTATTCTGTGAAACCTCCCCCACCTATTCACCCAGACAAGTTTTAAGTATCTGGATTACAGACATTTCTACTCCAGTCCAAAAATGAGGAAATGCTCTTATTCCCTTAAGCGTCTGATCACTTACCATCTTCAACCTGATTTCTATGTTTCTTTGAACTTTAATATCCCCTCTGCACCGCGGCAGTCTATGTATTTAGGAACACCACAAGGGTGAACGCTGGTGGAGTTTGGAAAGAGTCAATATTTCTTTGAAGCCCACGAGTCCTTTTGTAGGCACCCACTTGTTCCTGAAAAATATAATGAAACTTTCGTACTACTTATCATCTTTGTCAACAGCAAACATTTATTTAGCACCTGCTACATATTCATTAAAGTTGACACTGGGTAGAGAGGGTGGTACAAATATACAAATGTATGTTAAAGATATGCCTGGTGGGGTGCCTGGGTCACTCCGTTGGTTAAGCATCTGACTCCTGATTTCGGCTCAGGTCATGATCTCACAGCTGGTTGGATGGAGCCCCGTGTCAGGCTCTGCACTAACAGCATGGAGCCTGCTTGGGATTCTTTCTCTCCTTCTCTCTCTGCCCCCTCCCACTCATGTGAATGTGCATGCATGCGTGTGCTCTCTCTCTCTCAAAATAAAGAAATAAACTTTAAAAAATATATCACACAATGCCAATATCAAGGAGCACATGAGAAAAAGATAAACTCAAACATCCTCAGCACTCATATGATACAAAACCCAAATAGGAAGAGCTATGACAAAAGCAACAGCTTCTACCCAGGCACAGTGGAAATGCTTCAAGGATAAAGTGGCCTTTGACATTATGGCCAAAGAGAGGTGAGACTTTCACAGCTAGAAAAATCACCCATGGAGGATGCTTTCCATACTAGGAGAGAACATAGTATATGGTGGGCCAAAGATTCAAGAACTTTCTGCCATAACCAGGAATTAGAAGGGGATGGCTGAGATCTGGGGGAGAGCATAGGGGTAGAGGATGAGGCAGCTGAGTCATGTTCAGACTCTGGAAGTTCTTGTGGTTCAAGGAGTTAGATATTCATCCATTGCTTTCACCCTCCAGATTGGTGGTCTGTCCCTCATGTCAAAACCATAGGAGGAAATAGCTGGGTTGCCTGGGCTCAATGTGGATGTCATAGCTTCCTTTCTTGGCCACTTGCTCCTCTAAGTGAGGAAAGAAGCCCCTCTTAAGCATACCATTCCATCTGATCACCTGTGCCTCGTTGAAGGTCAGTTAAGATGTGGCCCTTCCCTAACTCTCTGTCCCTTCCCTTCCCACCAGGGAGTGAATCTTCTTTCACTCTCTCCTCCAGACACTGTGTACACCTTCTACTAAGGCATTCAATCCATCTATCGTGATGATTTATGGGCCCATCTGTCCTCTTCACTTAAGTGAGAACTTGTCAAGAGAGGGATGGTTTCTTACTCTTCACACCTCACAAGGTCACTTAGGACAGTGTTAGAGAGATTCGTTTATTCAGAGTCATTTAGTGAGTGCACAGGAAGCACACAACATTGGTATGTGGGCAGCAGACAAGAGACCGGGTGAGTGAAGAGTATGCCATTTTCTGTCTCCAAAGGAGCCTCAAGGCCATAAAAGTGAGAAATTGCTGGAACCCAAGGAGACAAATAAGTAACATGATGAAACTATTCCTAATGGGGCTCTGGTCCTCTTCCCATGGGTTCTTCCAGTGGAGACAGCCTCTGAAAGTACATATGACCACTCTTCCCAAACCAAATAAACATGTAATGAATGCCTGGAAATTCAGCTTCAATTCTGCCTTGGTGGCCTTGTGTGGACTGCAAACCTTCATTAGGTATTTTCCAGAGAAAAGACAGTCAGCTGGCTGCCACAAAGGGTGGGAGGCGAATTAATCATTAATCGGGCTCAGATAAGATAAAGTTTCCAAATCTCTAGAAGGACAGATAGAACCCTAGGGAGTGCCAAGGAGGAAGAGCTTGCCTCCAGCTTGGGAGAATGGGTTGCGGCCTAATCTATGGCAGAATGTGCTTGTATATGTCTAAACCATTGGCCTCCTATGCCATGACATTGTTACATTAGCCGGGAAATGACTCTGTAGAGCATGAGAGAATCAATCTCAAATCAAGGTGGTAGAAATGATAGGCACACATGTGTAGCAACATGGATGGAACTTGAGGGTGTTATGCTGAGCGAAATAAGTCAGGCAGAGAAGGACAGATACCATATGTTTTCACTTGTAAGTGGAACAGGAGAAACTTAACAGAGGACCATGGGGAAGGGGAAGGGGAGAAAATAGTTGGGGAGAGGGAGGGAGAGACTCTTGATGGCCATGGAGGAGGGCACTTACTGGGATGAGCACTGGGTGTTATATGGAAACCAACTTGACAAGAAACTATTTAAAAAAAAATAAATGATAAGCACAAGTGAAAACTGGCATTAGGTATTGCTTTAAACATTTACCGACTCTTAAACATGGTTTCTTAATCTCTGTGCTATTAACATTCTGATCTGGTTGATTCTTTGTTGTGAGTCCTAAATACTGTGGGGTGTTTAAGAGTATCTGTGGCCACCTCCCAGGAGATGTCAGTAACACCCCCACCCCACTTATAATAACCAAAACAAACATTGCCAAATGTCCCCTGGGGCACCAAGTCACCATCGGTTGAGAAACACTTCCTTAAGCCTAGTCAGATAGCATGCTCACCTCTCCAGATGCCTCCTGTCCCCATCAGATGCTACCACATGCCTCATCTCCTATCCACTCTGGCTCAGACCATAACCAAGCACAACAGATGCTGTCCCCATTCTCTCTCAGATGTCTTGCCTCTTGGTCATCACAAACAGGGTGGTTCTTTGCTCATTTAGCTCTCGGTTCCCACGGACAACATCCATGTGCATTCTGATGTCATCACCCCATTCAGAGGTCACCACTCTTGTCATTTGCGCTCTGTGCTCACTCCCTTGGCATGACACCCATTTGAAGTGGCTCTTCCTCATCTGGATGCCTTCCCCATTGGTCCCATGTTGTGGATCTTTAGAGAGGAATGGATCCCAGGTCTCAACTTCTGTCATCTATAAAACAGCAAGTAGAAAGATCTGGTTAAATTTCCATCAAGGTTTTGCTGAGCTCTAAAGGCAAGAGTGTTGTCCCCAGACAAGATCACTCCCTGCAAGCCAGCTCTATGCAACTGAGCTCCCTGGGAAGAGGTGTTCTGGGTGGTCCTTTCACACAGAGAGGAGTCCTTAAACTCAGCCTGCTATTTGGGGGCACCCAAGGGCTCCACACATCTGTTAGGTGCTTAGACCTGCACACTAACATATAAAGGCAACACTTGGTGGAAATCCATATATTTTCACAGAAATCCTGGCAAAGCCTCCAGCTGTTTTGCATACATCATTGGTTTGCTCTATCAAGCCTCCCAAACAAGAGAGAAGCCATGCCTTCCTGTCATACTTTGACATTTCAATGGGGCATGGAGACTGAAAAGCCCTCAGTGTGTTTGCCAAGGACAGAGATTTATTTCAGAGAACTTAAGGGGCCATGAAGAGAACACTCAATAACCCTTAACAATTCCACACAGTGTGAGATGAAGTCTATGGTGCTCTTAGAATCCAGTCACTTGTGCTTACTCAGCTGAAATGTGTTCAGCGCCATAAGTGCCAACAATAACAAAGAAAGTGTCATCTTCTTAAAAATTCCTGCTCTTCCCCATTCCTCCAGGTGGACAGCTACTAAGAGTCACAGACCTCCTTCTCTGAAGCTGCAGCGGCCACTTCTGGAAGCCCTCATGTTTCTAACTGCACCCACAATGGAGGCAAAGGTCCACCATATTCCAAGAAGGAGGCCAAGGGCCAAGGAGGACACAGGCTACTTTTGGTGTCAGGTGGGCCGGGCTGGTCCTGGAGTGAGGAGACTAGCAGTCAAAGGTGAGTCTATAAGCAAATGACACCACGTGGGTCTCAGGTACCTGGTTCAAGGCCCTCGTTGCAAATGCTCCTTATGCTCTTCAAACCTCAACTTCATCATCTGGAAAGTGGGGGCCATGCTACTGTTACTGGTAAGCCTGACATTATGCAGCTATATGATAATCGAGCAAGACACTACATATGTGATGTGTTTACAACTCCAGAAATACTAGTGTTTATGGGTTTAGCATATACATACTATTTTAGGTAGATGTTAACTTTCTGCTAACATTTGTGTTTTTGTTCGGGGCCAAGACACAGCATTCTCTAAGCAGGAAAAGCAGATCTAAGAGGCATACGGTCCTTCTGGGCCTGGGGACTCATCCCAAGTGGGCTTTTTCTGCACATGGGGCAAAATCTCCAGCTCATTCCACCAGAGCATATAAACCCTTTCTCCTCTCCTCTTACTCTTGGTTTGAGTCATCACTAAATGAAACAAAATAGAAGCTATCCCTGTTTATTGTTGCAAGTTGGGAGTTGTAATGACCCAGTTCAAGAGTGGAAATTGAATCTGATTCCACTTCCCAGACCAGACCCAGATACTACTAGAATTTTTGTTTCCATCACCCTGAGCTGGGAAAATTGCCTGAATAGTGTGTCCCTATGTGTCTTTATCTACATAGTGGAACTTAAAGTCTTGGCCATTTTTATTAGAAAACTGGGGAATTTGGAGGGGTATACCCCAAGTCCTGGACTCGAATGTTATGTTAACTTTATGTTAAGACTTTCTGTTAACTTCTTTACCATATTGGGGCAAAAACCCAGAAATAAAGTCATCTCTCTCTTTCTCCCTCTCTCTCTCTCTCAATCTCTCTCACTCTTCCCTAGCATAGTTCTGGAACTATACCGGTACTCTTTGTACGAGGTAGTTTACCAACCTACACTAAATAAACGATGTTTGAAGCATTCAGAGAACTGTACAGATCGCAAAAGTTCTAGAGATACATTGATAGAGTCAGAATTCATGAAATCAACTGTGGCAGTTTGCCTGAGAGAGGACACAAATGCTATTAACATTAAGGAAGGCAATGTTTCGTCTGACCCATGCAGATGCAAGTAGAAAAGGAGGAAATTAAAAGCAAACAAAGCAAAGCAATCAGGTGCTGGAATGACAAAGAGAAGCGCTTCCAAACGAGAGCAAACCTCTGCTCTGCATGCTCTGCATGGGCCAGTCACAAGTGATGCCCAGGGGTGTGGATGGTTGGATGACTGCAATGATGACTGCGAGGCACAGACTTCTGGTGGGGGACGTTGGGGAGGGAAGGAGATCATGGAAGGCTGTCAATTCCATTGACTGGAGGCTAAAATCTAAGAATGAGCTGCTAGAAAGACTGAGTTCACTGTGATATGCATTTGAGTAGCATTTGATTAGACTGTAGAGGCAGAGCTACTCCGGTCTTATTGCTGATCAGAGGAATATCCAAATCATTGCTGACCGGAAGAAGGGACTGTTCTCTCTTCCTTAATATCAGAGCCTATCAAACTGAGGCACAGAAACAGTCCCTTTCTTGCCTCCTCTTTGCACCTGGATGGAGACATCTGGAATCCAGGACTCTGAGAGAGTAGAGTTATTCTATACCTTGGAGGGACAAATGCCCAGCATAACCCCAGTCTTACAGCTAGACTTTTCCTGAGCTAAAACATCAGAACAGAAAGGTTCCTGCAAGTGTCCTTAACCTCAGAACAGGTTTCATTTAAAATAATAATAAAAATGATAATAATAATAAATAACAGCAACAGGATCTTGGGAGAATATTACAAGGATGTGATCCACTAACAAAAGGGTTGAAATCATAGAACTTTGAAAATCAAGAGAACATTGATTGAAACTCCAATGGGCATTGGGTGACATGGATGCTCCCATGTTTCACCATCTTCCTTTTTAAATAAGAAGTCCCCAAACTTCACATTGAAATGTAGCAGGGATAAAAATACGATTTAAAAAATCAGTTGCCAAAGTGCATTATGTGGGGATATGTCATAAGATCAGCAGCAGTTCAGGGACATGTAAGCAACCAGAGCCTCAGGAAATGTTCTGTGTTTGCTCGAGGAATGCTGTTAAGGGTTATATCATACAGTCACCTCTAACAAGGTTAATGAAAAATATTTCTCTTAAACCTCAGCACCAGGAATAGCTATGATTGTCCCGAGTCACCGACTTGAGTTTCCTTTATGTTCACTCTGACACACAAATGATTATGTTACCATCTTTCCACTTGTTGCTAGGAAACTTAAAGCCAAATATGTGGCCTATCTCTGGCTGGGTTACAGGATCTCCTGGAATGCATTTTACCTGCCAATATGACTTTTGGGTCTCTCTATTTTCCCTATTCATGCTATCCCTTTGCTAGTTTCTTAACTAATATTTTTATATATGACCATATTATATTTTTAGCAGTCACCTTAAATCCTCTTAGGACTGAGAACGTCAAGAAATAGTTGAACAAGTAAATACAAATAACGGTTTATGTTTACAAAACCAACAAACAAAGGGGGACCCAAGAATGCATAAGTTCGATGAGTACACCCGACATGAGTCGGATGGTGCAGTGTATCTTTAGCAATACTGGTCAGACCACCAAGACCATCGTGATCCATTCCAGACATGATGTTTTACGAATAATGACTGATGACTTCAAACGCATCAGAAGAAGAAAAGATAGGAGAAGTATCTGGGAATTTTGAGACCAAAGAAATGTCATTAATCTGGAAAAGAAAAAACTTGGGAGAATATTCTAGAAGCCTTGAGATTCTTGAAGAGCCATCACATGGAATAAAGAATGTATTCATTCTATTTCAGTTTGGACATCAGAATTAGAACCAGTGATTGGCAGCCAAAGAGTGAGGCAGATCTGAAATCAATGTAAAGAGAAGTTCTGACCAAGAGGACTATGAAACAAAGGCATCACTGTGCTGTGCTGGGGAGCCGAGGGCCATGAGGAAGCAAAGCCTGCATTGTAAAGAAGGGGCTTCGACCGTGCCTGGGTGATCGCAGTAGCTATTCTCAAGCTTATCATTCCAGTGAGGGAGTCCAGACGCCACCACGCTTCCACAATGACTCTGAGCAAATTGCTTTCCTTCCTGGGTCTCATCGTGTTCATGCCAAAAGGCAAGTTGGTGACCCTGAAGTCTTGACATCCTAGGTAGCCCTTATTCACAGATAACTGCCTAATATGCTCTACACCATTTTCCAAGGGGAAAGTTCACCAGATTGGAGTAAGTAAAGCGCCATTGTGAGAACTAGAACTTTCTGCGTCAGGGTGACTGATATGTGCTTGATCAGCTAGTTGTGCCATCGGCAGCTCAGCCCTGTCCCCTCCACTCTGCCAGGAGATGGAAGAAAAACACATCCCTCCATGCCACATTGCAGGCCAAGGCAAGGTTCATTCGGAATTGCAGCGGGACTAACCTGATGTGGGATGGGCCAGGGGGAATTAAAGAAAACAAACTGAGGACAGACTCACTCAGGCAGCACACGGATGAAGAAACCAAGAGGAAATGAAGTCAGCGAGGGTTCCTGCATGTTTATTTCAGAGTTGACAGAGCATAGGCCTTGTCCGACAGAGTTTCTGATTTATGAAGTATTTTTATTATATTACCTATTTTATATTGTATCGGAGGCTCCGCTCTTTGAGCCAGACAAATCAACATCAACCCCACAAGAGCCTTTGGGCTAGATAGAAGGATATAAACTCTCATAACCTTCCTGCTCTGAACCAAGATTTCTACCAAAAGTGGATCTGGGTTTCTGGACTTCTGGAGCTGGCCTCTGTCTATTGGGAAGGTGAGGTTCACACAGAATATAAATGTTTCTGTTCTGTACGTTTTCAAAAGGCGAAGGGTTTAAGGTTTGTTTGACAAAAACCAACAAAAACACTGTTACCTGCTGCTACAGAAAATGTGTGTTTCCTATTTTGTCTGTGTCATGGCTAAATCGCTCTACTCTGGCATAGCCAATTCCACCGCGGACAAGATTTTATCGGCCAGTGCAATCCCAAGACTCCCGCCCTTCGTTGGAAATCGCAGCCTGACAGGGGCGTCGGGGAGCACAGGTCTGCCTCCCGTGCTTCACGTGTGTTTTCTTTTTTCAAAGAAGCAATTCTTTCACTTGAGCAGATGCCAGTTCCAAAGGAGAGCTCGCCTGGGGCTTTTCTGGCTCCAAAGAGCTGAACTGAGTCATTGTTAGCAGTGAATTAGTAAAGTTTTATGCTAAACATGTGTTACTAACCCAAAGCATGCCCCTCCCTCCGTGTACCTGAAATATTTCTGCGAGCTCTCTCCACAGGGACACCTAGTGTGGGGCTCTGTCCAGGACTCTGAGAGCAGGGCCGGGGTATAGATGGCATGGCTCTGCCCACAGCTGTCCTCGCAGGGACGTATGTGGGCACACACTTTCTGCTCTTCAGCCGCATTCAGTAAACTCCTATTTTTCTTCCACGACCAGATTAAAAGCTCAAAGTCAGAATGCTTACAGCCTTTCATGGGGTGAGTGTATGTCCATATGAACTTATGGCCTAGGACCGAGGCATTTCCCCAGCAGAGTGCTGGCCCTGAAGCTGTCCCCAGGAAAAGCTTGCCGAATGACAAAGGACAGAATGAGCAAGTGAATAAACAAAAGCATAACTGCTATCCTTGCAGAAAGCTCAGCAGCTCATGCTCTGGAAAGGACCCTGAGCGATCTAACCAACCTCTGCTTCCTGTCATGGTGAGGCTTGCCCCCGATTTCTAGTCAGAGTCTTGAATCCATCCTTCGACTGCATGAGAACTTACAGTGGCAGTGGGGCGCCTGGGTGGCTCAGTCGGTTAAGCGTCTGACTTCGGCTCAGGTCATGATCTCACGATTTGTGAGTTGGAGCCCCGCCTTGGGCTCTGTGTTGGCAGCTCAGAGCCTGGAGCCTGCTTCAGATTCTGTGTCTCCCTTTCTCTGCTCCTCCCCCACTCATGTTCTGTCTTTCTCAAAAATAAATACTAAAAATTTTTTAAAAAAGGACTTACAGTGGCAGCATCAGCACTGGGAAGAAGACGAAAGCATTAGATTCCTCCCAGGCTACTGAGCGAGAGATGCAGAGAGCTCAGCAGCATTTTCCATGCCCTTCAGTCAAATGCAGTCCGGCTTTACTGAATCCCCCTTCTGCTTTTAAACTGTGGTAAAATACACATAACATGAAGTTTACCATCTTAACCATCTTTAAAGTTACAGGTCGGCAGTGATGAGTGCATTCCCAGGGTTATACAAGCATCACCCCTGCCCATCTCCATCTTTCTCCTTCCATCTCCCAAAGCTGGAACTCTGCTCTCCTTACACACTAGCTCCCCATGCCTCCCATCTCCTGGCAACCACCATTTCATTTTCTGTCTCCATGATTTTAACTACTCTAAGTACCTCTTGTAAGTAAAGTCACACAGTATTTATCCTTTTGTAACTGGCTTATTTCACTCAACATAAGGCCCTCAAAGTTCAGCCATGTGTAGGACCCCTCCCCCAACCTTTCTGTGCAGCATGGAGGCAGTGCCTCTCTCTCCCAGCTGACCCTTTCCTCCAGCATCCTGTCTCAAACTGGAAGGAAGCCTGACTGGCATTTTTGGATGGCCGAACAGTTCCTCATTATGCTGTGAGCTAAACTATGCTTATAAAAATGGGATTTTACTATATAACCATGGAAAATACAAGCTTAAGCAAATAGGCACTTTCCCCATTCGTGTTAGAAGGTCAAGTTGGTTAAGAGAGAAAAGGCTGGGCAGATCAGCTGGTGGCCCAATTAGAAAGCGCAGAGACTTCCAAACCCATGTTTTCACTCTCCCAAATGAGGAAAAGCAGCAGCTAAAGCTGTGTATAGCCTGAGGGTCTGGGAACAACGCACAGGCCATCTGGACCTGCTTCTAATGGAAGGCTGGGCATTTTAGTCCCTGAAGCCCTAAGACTGAGGAGATGCACAGAGGAAATGTGTGTTTCCACAGTCTCCAGGCACCACCGTGGCCCACCCAGCCGCTTCAGGGCCCAGCTGGGAATGACCACAGATGGTGGGTGAGACCAGAAGCCTCTCAATCACATGTCCAAGTATGCTGTCTCTTCTCTCTCGTTGACCTTGGGGAAGCCCTTTGCTTTCTCTAGCTGAGGGTGGTAAAAACTCCCCAGAGCCTGACCACACCTCTGCTCTGCTGTGGCCCAGGAGTTGTGGACCAAGGCATTCTCACTAAGGGCTGAGCCCAGATGGACGAGCTGATAGAGAAAAGCCCATCCAGCCCCAAGCTCTTCCAGACTCCAACCACCCCTGCATCATCTCTGAGTTATCACCCCACGGCAGATGACAGTGAGCTGGGGGAGTCAGAAGGTGCTGGTGCAATGGCCTGACGCAGCTTGGTCCTGGAGTGGCTCACAGGGGAAATGTAACTGGGCACAGCCCTCTGAGATCTAGAACCCTGTTTTCCACCTGGATTTGAGCTTGGACTGAGATGCTTCAAGGAGCCAGTGACAGGCGGAGAAGAGAGGTAGGGAAGCACCAAGTACAAAAGGGACACCTCTCAGGGGAGACCTACGAGCCTGTGCTCAGCTGGTGAAGAGGCCTGGGGAAGGCATGTGAGGAAGAACCAGAGCCCTGGCATCTTTTAGCCCAAGTCTGTTTGACTGTCTCTCTCCTGAAACAAGCTGAACCTCTGTTCTTGCTCTCCTCAACCAAATCCACAAATTAAATCATGCTGAACTAATATCCCTAATATCCAAAAAATCCATCACCAAAAGTTCAGTTGTTGCTTGAAAATCGTTCCCCCAAGGGAGTGGGTGTGTTTTAAAGTACTTCATAAATTATCTAAAAGGAAATCAGAATGGTTCTAATTCTTAGAAAAGCCCCACACAGACAGCGGGACCCATGTGAGCTCACACTGTGTGCGCGTGTGTGCGCCCATGGAAGTTTCACCCCGGCCCCAGTCCAGTTGGTCAGCATTTCAAGGAGAAACCTGACCCGCCCCTTGGCCATTCCCCTTCCCTCTTCCCCACGCTGAAATTTTTGCTGGCCCAATTTGCAGGATCTTTTTTTCCCCTATGCTTGTTTTCTTGATAAACAGTCCACGCACAGTGTTTGAATGTTTTAATAGTTTCATTGCTTCATAGTTTCTGGGAAAACACTGTCATGGGGGGGGAGGGGAGGGGAGGAACCTGAGAAACGAAGCTGGAAATAATTGAGGAGGGAATAAGGAGTTGGTTTTATTCTTACTCCTTGAATTCCAGGAAAATGGGGACATGGTACAATCCTGTGCAGAACAAGCACCTGGCAGCTGGCCCAGCGCACAGTGGACTTGTCATAGGGTCACCTGCTCCCTTGGTGGGATGGATGGCAGGTGACATCAGCCACCCAGGCCCTGTGAAGCCCTGAGCCACAGACAACCAGCAGGATGAGCCCAGCATAAGGGTTCAAGCTAGGCTCTGGGCGGAAGGTCCAAATTGAACGCCAGGTTTTTATCAGAGAATTTGCTAAGTTACCAGAGACTGCTTTGCTTCCCTTTCCAGAGTGGCTTCCGGAACTGGGGAGGGAAAGTCACACTTAGAAGCCCAAGGACACACTGGGGAGGATGAGGGTCTGAGAGGCAGGTGGCTGGGCTCAGGCCCTGCCTCTGTCCTTTACCAGACGTGTCACTGGACCCCGCGGTCCCACTGCTTGACCCACAAAAAGAGCGATGTGTGTCTTTGGGAGCATGCAGACAGCTGTGGAGAAAATGTATCTGAACAGTGAAGACTTAGAACTGAACAGCTGGGCAGACAAGGTACTGAGTCGGGGAGTAGCAATGGCCCCACTTGCCCAGGGACCCCCTGAGGCTGATGCCTCCCGACAGAGCAGACACACTCTGAGCTGTGGGGAGCAAACAGCTCATGAACAAGGGCCCAAACATGCTTTCTCGGCTACAGCAGAGTTCCCCAAATGCAGACACGTCCCATCATTGGCCTCTGTTTTGTTTCATGCACATTTCCTTCATTCACATCTGTGAAGCCCCATCCGATGCTTAAGGAAAAGGCTGGAATGCACAAAATTGGGCCAAAGTCATCCTTGGTGCTGAGAGCAGAATTAGAGCAGGGCTGAGGCTGCAGAAAGCGTTTTGAGCTGTGTGATGAGAGGAGCCATCTCACAGGGACTCCAACATGGGAGATGGGAGTAACACAGCCCTGCATGTGCCGATGCAGGGTTAGGTAGTAGGGCGATGGGTGGCTTTGAATACACTGAATAGGTGATCAACCATGGTCCTCCAGTCCCCAAAGCTCTGCCGCTGAAACTTTTCTGCACCCCTACACTGATGCTCAGTATTGAAATGTTTCCCCTTATTTTTATGGGTCTGATAGGAAGAAGGAAAGAATATTGAAAACCAGGGCATATTAAACGGCCTACTCAGATCAACGGCTAAGCTTTTCTTCTCAGTCTCCCTCTAGAAGATTCTATCTCTCCAGATTTGTTTAACGGGTCTGGTTTGTTTAACTCTTGTCCCCATACCCAGAACCCTGTGGGGGGGTTTAGAGTCTCAGTGTGACAGGCTCATTAGAGAAGAGGCAGGGCCTGTCTCACGCTGCTGCTCTTCCAAGGCCCAGCACAGCTGCGCACACAGCACTGACGCTGAGTTGATGTGTGTTGTTTGGGCAACGGGCACTTTGGGGTCACTCATCTCTCCAGGTCTTGGAACAGGCAGCAGACACGAATGCGGGAGACCCTGCCCAGGCTTCCAGGTAGATATGGAATGTGACAGGTAATGTCTCTCCACCTTCACATCTTACCTCTCTTTAGGGAAACAGGAATATTTCCACTTTCTGTCTGGGTTCCTGTAGACACCCAGCTTGGTATCCCTGCTTCAGGACATGCAGTGAGTGAGGAGGTTGCCCTGTAGGATCTGAGGACCTCAACTCTGGAAGGGCTCAGCCCAGGCAGACTACTAACCTTGGCAGATTGGCTTATGTCTCTGTGCCAGGGGCATCCAGGTTAAGACCCGGTGTAAAAATACTCTTTTACCCACATTCACTTCAGCTGTTTATGCAGTGATACTGGCTTATTTCTGCAGATTAAACAAAGGACCCAGAACATCCCATTGCCTTCAATTGGAAAGTCATGATTTTCCAAATCCCATTTCTGGAAGAAGTATTCAATGGGGATTTCATGAACACATAAGCTCAAACACAACCCGGGAATGGTCCAACCAGCCAGAAAGCAGTAGAGCACTCATTGCCTTGGTTCGTGACATTTCTATGGGACTAGACTAGAAATCAGAAGATAAACAGTTGGCTCCTCTCTCTGAATTTCTGTTTCTGTGACCTCAGGATAGTCCTGTCATCTTCTAGCACCTTAGTTATCTCACTTTTCATGTGATCTGTATCTTTCTTCCTAATACCCCCACCTGAAAATCAGGAAGCTGGGCTCCCAGGAGTGAAACCAATTGTCCAGGCATGTGTACAGTCATATTTTAAGTCCTGGCCTGACCAACTGCACATCTATGCTCGCTTCCATACACCAATGTTAATTTATTCTTCAATAAGGAGACTTGTGTCATCATTTGGAAAAGGCCACCATGCAGAATGCCAGAGAGAACAAGCTCACCTTATGTTTCCCTTCTCAAAAATTACAGCTTACTCTTAAAATAACTATTAATGTTCTTTTTATCCCTGAATGCTTTGAATCTCATCACATGCTCCCAGAACCATTAAAATCATATCTTTGTGATGGCCATGGCCATGACATGGAAAGAGAATTTCCAAGGAAATACCTTGTGTGCTTAACCTAGTAGGTAGGCAGACAGGGCGTCCACAAAGTTTGGATCAGAGACAATCTGCCATCTCTTCAGCCTCCTGTCAGTCTATGACTCAATGACTTAGAGTCACCAGTAAAGTTGGATACATTCCCAATGACAATAAAATTTCACCAGTGGGGTCACAGTGTACATGAAGTACATAGATGCACTTACACCTGTTGTTTAAACTTCATAAAGGGACCAGAAATGAAGCAATGTCAAAACAATGCACTTGGGCTCAAAGTGCCTTTTGCTTCTGGCTTGTTGACTCTCTAAGGTTTTGCTTTTCTTTAGAAAGAACAAGAAAATGTTATTTTAGTATCTCTCAGGACAATACAATCACATATCAGCTCTAGGCTCTGTTGGTTACCTTGGCAAGTTTCTGATATTTCCTTTGGCATCTCCATTACTGAATTAGGATTGGACAAACTGAGATCCACATTTGGATCAATCCACATTCGGTTCAATGAAGATATGGGAGAACTGAGACAGAATTGATCCAGGTAGTCCAATAAATGAAAAGAGCCTTGAACTACGCATACAATCTCTTCAAATAAAATTCTACTTTGAATTGCTTTAAGTAATCAACGGGTTGAGTTGATTTTGCTTTGCTTAATGTGTGTTCACCATTTGCACCATTTTCCTTCAATGAAACTTCTTGTTATATTTTTTAACCTTTTATCTATATATGACTTCTTAGAGTTTTTACAGATTTGGAGAAGATTTTTAAGAGATTTCTTATTATACTTGCCACAACTCTTTCTTTTAATTTTAATTTTGTTAGTGTCATGGGACAGAAACTTCAAAAGTTCTTCCGTCTTGAATTTTTTTAAAGATATAACTTCTTTATAGTTTTTTATATTGCTTTAATCCTTCAAAAATCCTCATTCCTATAGTCTTTGAATACATTGTATTTTGTAATTTAATTTAATTTTGTATTATTTTATCCAAATTGACTTTATTTTACTGTTGATATGAAGTATGAATCTAAATTATCTTTTCTTCATATTGTAACAACCTACGCCTAACTTTTTTTTTTTAAATGTACATTCTTCGTTGTTTGTGATAGTTATTCATTCTCTTAAATTTGTATCTAAAGAGAGTCAGCATTTTGGATTCCTTGTCTGTTCTTTGGGTTCACATTATATTTAAAAAAAATACATTCTAATATCAAACAAATTTGGTCAAACATTCTTACATCATATTAGCTTCAGAATATCACGGAGAACCTAACAAATTTATTTCCCATACTACTTATAGTATAATTTTATTAACCTTAAGCAATACACCACTATCTTTCCCTTAGTTAATCTGAATACATATTTATGTTCAAGGATATTTATAATAGTGTCATTTTTAACATGAGATTCAATTTACCTAAATTTCAAAGAGTAGTATGACAAATTATACTCTAAATATTAAGCATCATAGCACCATTATAAGATTATAAAATAATATGTAATGGCATGGACACCGTTCTGACTGTAAGCTTAAGTAAAAATGACAGAATACATTGTTCTTTATATACAATGATCCCAATTATAAAATAATGCATTTATACTCATTCATTCACTTAACAGTTATTCGGAGAGTTGAGGTTATAGCAGTTGACAAAGCACACACTAACCGCTGCTCTCATGGGACACTTACTTGGGATTTCCCAGTGTGCTGAGAGCCAGTGGTGTGCTAGAGCTGGTTCAAACCAGTTTGCAAGAGAACAAATTGTGAAAGACTGAGGAATTTGCAAGCCGGTTGTTAAACACAGTCATCCTTGCAACTGGCCAGGGTGGGGGCACTTACACCTCTGGTAGACAGTGCACACGAGGGCCCCCAACCCACCCAGCCCTGCGGAGACATTTGTTGTGACTGTTACCCATTTACCAGAACCCCTTGGGTAGGGAGAAGGAGTCAAACAATGAAAAAATCAACATAAGTCAGAGATTTACATTGTAAATCAGATAGTAACTAAACCGATTTGGTAACTAAAGACAAAAATTGAAACAGTGAAGTGGGATGGGGGAGTTCAAGGTTGGAGGAGATGTGGCGTTTTAAATAAAGTCACCAGGGAGGAGCTCACTGACAAGGTGATATTTAAGTAAGACTTGAAGGGGCTGAGAAAGGGAGGCCTGGATGAATGTGAATCTTGTGGGCAGATGGCTCTGAAACAGAGCTTAAAGATTGGCCAAGCTCGTTTTCTGAGCAGACAGACCCAGAGAATGGGGGAAATTTTGTTTCCTCTGCTCTGAAGCAGAGTGTTCTGCTGAACTCACTGGTCCCAGCTACAGTGAGAACTGGAGGTTTAAATCAAATGGTCTGTGGTTCAGAGATTATAAGAATATGGAATGAAACCAAGAAACTACAGCAGAGGTTTAGCTGCATCCACATGGGGGGTCTGCCTCTCTGTTTGGATTTCATTTCATCCCTAGAGACCCAGGCACCAGGTTTGAGCAGCAGACCGTGGACTCCCTTTGCGAATCAGTGGGAGGGTAGAGAGGGTAAAGAATTTTCAGTCATTCAGAGCCTGGGAAGATTTCAGTTCATCACTGAGGAATGTATAGACACTTGAAATAGAGTTGGAGCAGGCAATGAGTTCCCTCAGCTTGTTTCTAGATTAACAATAATGCCAACAAATCCAGCACTCTGTACCCCTCCTCCTCATAGCTATATCCATGCAAGTTGGGGAGGGGGGGGTTACAGTGACAAAAAGAAATGATTTGCAAAACACAGTTGTCACTCTTCCTTTTTGATTTTAGGCAAGAAAATCTATGGCCAATCAAGTTCTGGGTGATAGGAACCTGGAAAAGATATATTAAACCATTAAGAGAGCCAAGTGTCAAAATATGTAGTTATCAGGAATGCATGTAAGATAACGCTCTCGAATATTAAATGAACATAACAAAACCTGAAACTCCCAGAGGGCAGTGTGGCCTGGTGAATTGGGAAGGGCATCCGCCAGTGTTTCTCCTCATTCTACCTGCTCAGCTAATTTGTACTGCTGTATCTGCACAGGACTATTCTAGATCAGCTTCTCTCAACTTGTTGACTTAATCTTTTTGTTTTGGGGTCTAGTTTCCACTTTCATTCTCACTTTTCTGACAGCTGATGGGGTCTCTGGTTTTCTCCTGGCTTCCCTAAAGGGCTTTGTGTCCCCTGGTTGTGGAGCTTGGGGTCTTTTCACGTGGCTCTTGTGAACCACGGTTCCTGTCCCTGTGCTGTAGCCTCTCAGGGGATAGAAGTTGTTTCCAATGTTCCAGCTGTGGTTCAGCCTCAGAAATGTGGTGTTTCTCAAGATGCTCTGCTTTGCTTTTCCTTTCAATTGCAAAATACTTTCTTGAGCCCAAGGGTTCTGTGCTGTGCTTTGAATTTATTTTGTTTGTTTCTCAAAATTGTTGTTCTTAGGTTTTCTTTTCTTGTCTTTTTCTTTTTCTTCTTTTTCTTCTTTTTTTCAGTGTTTTTCTTGGTGTTTCCTGGACCTTTGACATCTGACCTCTTGCTTCGTGTGGGTTTCTCATGCATGGTGCCAGGAAAGATAAGAGCTATCATGAAACTATTTTCTGAGTATTAATCTTTGTGGCATTTCACTTTACAATATTGGGTGAAGCATTTTAAATTAAAATGAAATGATAAATATAGAGTGACTTGCTTATAGCAGGCACTCAACACACATATGCAGAATGTAAGAGTGGCTTTTTAAAAAATGCTTATTTATTTTGAGAGAGAGAAAGAGCATGCACGCACATGCACACGTACACACACACACACACACACACACACACACGTGCAAGTGGGGGAGGGGCAGAGAGAGAAAGAGAGAAGGAATCCCAAGCAGGCTCTGCACTGATAGTGCAGAATCCAACACAGGACTCAATCTCATGAACTGTGAGATCATGACCTGAACCAAGACTGAAAGTTTGATGCTTAACCAACTGAGCCACCCAGGTACCCCTGTGAGAGATTTTTGTAAGCTTCAAGATGAGTTTAAGATTTTGGCCAGTAAAAGCCCTTTTGCAGTCCAAAGCATGCCTTGCTTCTGTGCCGTGGTTACCAATGCAATTACCTTCCTCAGCCAGTGAAGGGGAGTGCCTGTCAGAGGCAGAGAAGCAATCTTTGCTCCTCATGAAAGACCCTACACTCACTGCTGATCCAGGGAGAAGCCATAAAAGTATCGATGTCCATAGCAACACTATAATAAAGGATCAGTAATATATAGTCCTTGAGAGAGTCCCTAATATCTCAGCCACAAAATTGAGTTAGTATTTCTCCAAGTAGGTGAATTTCTTCTTCTTCTTCTTTTTTTTTTTTTATTTTCTTCTGCTAGGTGAAGCATTTATGGTCTTCCTCTTCATGGAGCATTGCCACTGAGATTTTCATTTAAGAATTTTATTTCCAAGGAAAAGAATAATAAACATCCCAAGGTGAAAAGATCTAGCCATATTTTATAAATTTGCATAATGGTCCATTTCCAGAAGCTGGTAGGTTGATTACAAAAAAAAAAAAAAACCCCACCAAGGGAAAAAGTGCCATTTGGATTTGTTTGCACAATATTCAACACAAATCCCTCTTACCCAGGAGCTATAAAATTATCCCATTTTCTATAGAAACATATTTTTCTAGCCACCGTAATCGCTACTTCTAAATCAAATCATTATATTTATTCAGCGAAACTACTTTGGTTATTAAAATGACATAAAACATTCTGAACAACATTGAAACCCAGGCATGGAGGGAGTTACAGGAAATCGAGGAGAATAATTGGCTCCAAAGTTTACTTGTCTTCCAAATATTTTTTCTTCCTCCATCACTTCACATTTTCTCCTTGACATTACTTGATTGAATTCATGCAGATTCTAGTCCTCCGAGGAAACAACCCGCTTGGGCAGTGTGAACTCTGGAAGGTCACATCTTTTGGAGTTATCTGCCGCCAAAAGAATGGCTTCCATTTATTTTTCAAGTTGAAAAAGTTTATTTTTTTCCTGTTCATGAAATTCAAAAATGCCCGGAGTAATTTAACTCAGACTGACCAAACAGAAAAGGCACGTTTTAAGCTGTGAAGGGACCTGGAATGTCTGGGTCTGGAAGGAGAGTTATTTGGAACTTTCTTTTGGAAGCCAGGCTGCCAAATGATGGATTTTGTCTCAAAACCTGAGCTCTGCTTTTCTACTGCAATTTATAAGGCAAGGAACCTCAGGGTTAGAAAGGCCAGAATTCTCCCAGAATGGATAACTAAGGTAACCAGTAAGAAGGCTAGACCAGTGGTTTCCAAACCTTTCTAATTGGACATCCCTATCGGTCTAATAAAGGACAAAATCAGAAGCTATGACCGCAGTTTCCATGTAACAGGATGTCATGAAGTTGTTGAGGTTCACAATGGATATGAAATTGCAAACTGAAAAATCACCACCAGAATTTACAAAAGGAGCTTTGAGAAGTGGCTCCACTCTGAACCAGAGACTGACCCATGATTAAAGGTCTCCAAGAGTGGGGAGGAGACAAGTGTGCTGAGTGCACGTCTTTGGAGAGAGCTAGGGGCCCCATTGGTGAGGGACAGGCGGCGCTGCTCCTGTCCTCAGCCTTGAAATGCTTCCCAAAGTTGGGAGACTCTTGGACCTGCTGCCAGACTCATCCCTGAGACGCCTAGAGCAAACAGTGCGCAAGATGAACGAAACTTGGGGAAGGTCAGCCCACTCCCCAGGATCTCTAGCGCCAGAAGCCATGATGCTTCTAGAGACCAGTTGTGGGTCACTGAGGAGAAAGACAGAGTAGCAGGTGTAGGTTCTGCCCAAAGTGCTACCCAGAAAGCAGTAAGAATCTCCTGAGTCCTAGGTACTAGAAGAAGAGTCCCAGGCAGTCACCTGGAATAAAGGAGCATCTGTCTTGAGTAGAGACTTTCTTAGTCAGGACTCCTTAAAACTCTCAGTGATGCCAATGAAAGAATAATCCACTTTTACCAGGTTCCAGGCTCAGAGAGAATAAAGCCCCTCAATAGGAGCCCACTGCCCCATCCTTGATCTCTCCTTCATTCTTCTCCCTGCTCCTTCAAAACAGCACCAAGGAAGTGGGAGAGACGATGGAAGCTGACCACTCTTCTCCCTGAAACAAGCCCCAGCAGGGGAAGGAACAGAAACTTTGACTTCTAATCAAGATCACAGCTTTCGAACAATATCCTCAGTATCCTGAATTGAGCTGTATTTTCAGATCGGAGCCACCATAGGCTTCTCTGTTGCCTAAAGCAGGGCGAACTCTGTGGGTGTTCATCAGCACAACCATGTCGCCCGCTACAGAGCTGCTACCCGCTCCCAGCTCTCCTCCAGGACCTCAGGTTTAGAGCATATACTCTCTGAATCCTTAACCAAATACAAAGAAACAGCTGCACCCTGATGTTCTAGAAGCGATAAAGTGGCAGAGGAAGCAGCTGAGTCCCCTGTGCTGGGCACTCCTGCTCAGGCATTTGTGACACCCATCTCTGACTGAGGACCCCGCATAGTATCAGGCATAATGCTTTCCTTCACAAGAGCAGCACAGATCAGTAAGTTATGCCGAACACCTCGAATGCGTGCACCACCACTACTGGAAGCCACAGTAGATGCCAGGAGCCACACTGGGATGTGGCAGAGCTTAGCAAGACCTAACTCTCATCTGCAGGTGTCGAGGCCCCCACTGCAGCTCCCCACACCTGGACCCCAGTACAGAGACCCATCCTTTGCAGCATCCAAGATCGTCTTTGGGAGCATTCCCTGCCTTTTGAGGGCATCCTCCCCCTGACCGTGCCACAGCGGTCATTTATTCCTCAGATGAGTGCTGCACTCACCCCCATGTCGTGTCATGCCCTTTTTGCCTTATTCCTCATGGGTCCACTGTCCCTCCAGGCTGCAGCTTGAAAATAGCAGAGACCCCCGCATTGCTCACCATCCCTGACATTTAAGACATATGACACAGGACAGCCCAGAATGAAACAGTATTTACACCGATGACAGACATTTGGACACCAGCTCCCCCAGGGGCATGGACAGGTCCCTTTCCTTCTGTTCCAAGTCCCCCACTCAGCTTTCAGTCCCGGCACGAACTCCACAGCTACATTCTAGTGAAAGTGGGACCTCCGGGAAAATCTGTCCCACCAGGAGGTGCTTTGAAAGCAGACCTTCTAGACTGAGACCACATCAGCAGTGGAACAAAAGCACCGGGTCACTGTTGTTCTGGATCCTGGATTCATTTCGGAAGGAATTCCCACAGTTTAAATCTAGTGAATTTTTATCAGTCTGGAGGACAGAGGTCTGCAAAGCCAGGTTTTGCATGAGGACTCTGGTGGTAAGATAGAAACTTTTCCAAAAAATTCTTGCCTTAGTTGTGTTGTGATGTTGTGGATCAGATCCAAATGTCTCCAAACTCGGAGTTATGACTAAAAACACTTCAAGGTCACTGTTTCCCTTTGTAACAGTTTCAACATCTTCTTGCCAAAGTGTAGAGTCCTTATTATAAATTTCTGAAGAGTTATTTCGTTTCATTGTTTTGCTAACATAGTCTTTCCAAACTAATTGCATCTACCTTTTTTCTGAGGCTCTTCACTTCTTTTATGTAAATAGTAGTATGCAAATTTTGTCATAAAACACATCAAGAAATACCTTAAAACAAAAAGATGCTCGTGACACAAATACTTGACGTCCAATTCTTGAAAGAAGACAGTTGATAAACCGAAAACAGGATTTCTCAGTATATAATGATATAACATGAATCTCAATGATTTCATACAGAAGTGAAGGACTTTAGCATAATAACAATGAATGTGAAAACAGCTCATTTATTACACACTCAGGAGCAGATAGACACGAAGCTGGACCCTTAAAACATAGTATCTTATTTGATCCTCACTATGGCACTAAGTTGGAGGTGCTATTATTAGACCCATTACACAACTGAGGATAGATGAGGCTCAGAGACGCTAAGTGATTTGCCCAAAGTCACAGAGCTAGTAAACAGTGCCTCTAGTGATTTTGACTCTATGTAACTCTTGTTGTCTTCACTCATATACTTATCTCACATACGACACCCTCCCACACGCTGTGGTCTGCTTTTTTTCCCCAACATAAGTGGAGAGACTTTTCCCTCGGGACAGGCTGAGTCATTATTGCTCCTACAAAATTAGTGGCACTAATAAGTGACTTAAAAACTGGATTTTCAAAAAAGGAAAATAAAGCATGCTCATAATTTTTTAAAATGACATGGGAGTGCCTGGGTGGCTCAGTTGGTTGGGTGGCCGACTTGGGCTCGGGTCATAATCTCACGGTTCATGGGTTCGAGCCCCACATCTGGCTCTGTGCTGACAACTAGCTCAGAGCCCTGGAGCCTGCTTCAGATTCTGTGTCTCGCTCTCTCTCTGACCCTCCCCTGCTCACACTGTCTATCTCTTTCTCTCAGAAATAAATAAAACATTAAAAAAAATTTAATGACATGTATTCTTTCATTATTGGATGCAAAACTTGTATAATTTCCCTTAGATCAAACTTATTAAAAACTTTTCTGAGGGGCGCCTGGGTGGCTCAGACAGTTGAGCATCCGACTTTGGCTCAGGTCATGACCTCACACTTAGTGAGTTCAAGCCCCACATCAGGTTCTGTGCTGACAGCTCAGAGCCTGGAGCCTACTTTGGATTCTGTGTCTCCTTCTATCTGCCCCTTTCCTGCTCATACTCTGTCTCTCTCTCAAAAATAAATAAACATTAAAAAAAACTTTTCTGATCATATTTATCCTTACTATTACTTTGCTGATTAACTCATTAGTTTCTCCCCCATGGCTATAAATGTATTTTTTCTGATTATAATTCTGTAAGTTTTGACATACAGATTTTGAGACTGTGTTGTTAGTGGCATTTAGGCTGAGAATAGTTTATCTTACTGAAAAATACTGATTTTATTATTAGGTAATAAATGGTTTAATTTCTAAAATGCTTTACCTATTAGCTAATGTTAATATTACTATAATCACTTTTTGTGTGCTAGTATTTCCATGGTATATTTTTCCATCTCTTTTAATTTTTTCTTTGCCATTTTATTTTTTTATTCAAGTATAATTAACATACAGTGTTATGTTAGTGTTATGTTACTCAGGCGTACAATATAATGATTCAACAATTCTATACATTTGTCACTGCTCATCAAGATAAGTGTTCCCTTAATCTCCTTTTTCTATTTCCCCCATCCCCCACCCACCTCTCTGGAAACTACCAGGGTTTTTTTCTCAATATTTTAGAGCTGTTTTTTGGTTTGTCTCTTTTTTTCCCTTTAATTTGTTTTGTTCCTTGAAATCCACACGAATGAAATGAAAACCAAACTCAAAATGGATTAAAGACCTAAATGTGAGAGCTGAAACCATAAAATTTCTAGAATAAAATAAGCAATCATTTACTGACATCGGCCATAGAAATATTTTTCTAGATGTGTCCTCTGGCAAGAGAAATAAAAGAAAAATTAAACTATTGACACTATCCCAAAATAAAAAGCTTTTGCATAGCAAAGAAATCAGCAAAAAAAGAAAACGGCCATCTATGGAATGGTAGAAGATATTTGCAAATGACATGTCTGATAAGAGGTTAACATCCAAAATATATAAAGAACATATACAACTCAACACCAAAAAAGCAAGTAATCCAATTAAAAATGGGAAAAAAACTGAATAGACATTTTTCCAAAGATGACATACTGATGGCCAACAGACATATCAAAAGATCCTCAACATCACTCACCAGGGAAATGCAAATCAAAACTACAATGAGATATCAACTCAATCCTATCAAGATAGCTAAAATCAAGAGCACAAGAAATAAAAAGTGGTGGTGAGGATGTGGAGAAAAAGGAACCCTTGTGCACAGTTGGTGGGAATGCAAACTGGTACAGCCACTGTGGAAAACAGTGTGCAGGTTCCTCAAAAAATTTGAAGTAGAATTGGTATATGATACGACATATATCCACTACTGGATATTTACCCAAAGAAAATGAAAACACTAATTCAAAAAGATAGATTCACCTCTATGTTTATTGCAGCATTATTCACAATAACCAACATAAGGAAGCAGTCCAAGGGCCCATCAACGGATAAATGGATAAAAAAGATGTGAGATATATAAATCTTGCCATTTGCAACAACAATGGATGGACCTAGAGGGTATAATGCTAAGTGAAAGAAGTCAGTCAGAGAAAACACCATTTGCCATTTTATTTTAGATATAAGGTTAGGGCTAAGTTTTATTTCTTTGTTATCATCAAATATAAAAATCCCTCAATTTATAATGCGAACTTAGAGATTAGATTGCAATTGCTCCTATTTGCACTTACTTTTACCACCTTCTTTGGTGTTTTTTCTTTACCAGATTTTTTATTCATTGTTTCTTTGTTCTCCCTATCTTCTGTCAAATTGATTAGGTTTCATTAATTTGTTTCTCCTTCTAATGGTTTTGAAGTTTGCATTCTATTTCCATTTTTGTAGTTACCCTCAAATTTTTATTTTATATACTTAAGCTAATAAATATAAAATTAATCACTATTTTTACCTACCACCTGAACAATACAACGATATTGGAACACATCACTTCTTGTTTTTTTTTTTAAATTTTTTAAGTTTATCTATTTATTTTGACAGAGAGAGTGAACAGGGCAGGGGCAGAGAGAGAGGGAGAGAGAGAATCCCAAATGGACTCCACATTGTACAGAGCCTGATGCTGGGCTCAGACTCATCAACCGTGAGATCATGACCTGAGCCGAAACCAAGAGTCAGACTTTTAACTGACTGAACCACCCAGGTGCACCCCAGGACTCATCACTTCTGATTATAGCTTCCATCTGCCATGTTATTGCTTTTTAGTATTTTTGTTGCACCTATTCCTTAAGTCTTCCAAAATTTCTGTTTGTTTGTTTTTTTTTCAGTCTATAGTCTTTCAATTTCCCAATATTTTTGCCACCATTTTTTTAGTCACTATCATTTCTGGCAACTGACTCTTACCTTAGGTTTAATATCTACCTTATTACAGTCTGTCTTTTAGTAATTAACTTATTGATGACTTTCTGAGGGAGAAACTTTCTTAGTCCCTGTTTTCCTGAAAATGTCATTACTTCTTTGTTTCAGCATTAATTGTTATAGTAAAGAATCTTTTGCCAATATACTGTCTTTGGGGGAAATATTTCTGTCTCTTTCCTATTTTCCAGTTTTAATGGATCTAGTATGGTTCCAGTTTTATGCATTCTTCTCAGAATTCCTGTGCCTCCTGGAAATGAAAATGTATGTTTTTCTGGAAATCTGGAAGATTCTCAGCCATTATCTCTTAAATATTGTTGGTCCTTCATTCACTTTATTTTCTCTTGGAACTCACATTTCAAGGAATCAGTTCAGTCTACCTTTCATGTCTCTTAGCTCATCTTTCTGTATCTTTTCCTTCTTGCACTGAATTCTTTTTTACTTCCTCAGAGTTACCTCCCAATTTACTAACGTCACCTAATCTGTGCTTTATTTTACCCATTGAGTCCTTATTTTCAATAATGATATTTTTCATATAAACAGCTTCTTCATGGGACGCCTAGATGGCTCAGTCAGTTAAGCATCTGACTCTTGATTTCAGCTCAGATCATGATCTCATGGTTCATGAGATCTAGCTCTGCATCAGACTCTATGCTAACAGCAGAGAAACTGCTTAGGATTCTCTCTCTCTCTCAATCTCTCTGCCTCTAGTTCTCTCTCACAAAAAAAAATAAACTTAAAAAAAAAGAACTTCTTCATGGCTCCCTAACATCACTTTCCATACTGACTAATCTTCTTATTGTGGTTTTAATTCATTCTCTTACGTCTTCAATACTTTGAAATATACTTACAACGTTATTCTTTTCAGATGAATGTACTCTTACCACTTTTGAAGGTGCTAATTCTGTTTCATTTGTGGATTCTCTTCCATCATGGCTCATTTTCTTGGGTGGTTGGTTTATAATTTTCATTGTCAGCTCGTCTTCAGTGAGGGTGTTTTTCTGTGGGAGTCCTCTGACCCTTGGGCTGCGAAAGTTTCCCTACATCAATAATTTCACATTTGCTTCTGCTAAAAATGTAGGACTTTAATGGTCCTGAACAGTTATTTTATTTCTCCATTTGGAATTCCCACACCAGGCTGGTGGTACAAATTTGGATTGCACATCTGTGTGTACATAGACCTGGCATTTCAATTTTTCATGGATGACTTTCCTCTCTCCCCTTTTCCCTAGACAGAAAACTTTTTACAGATTTCTTGAGTATGCCAGTTTCTGTTAAATGGAAGGGACAGCTCTCTGAGGCTCTAGACTTTATGCAGGAGTCTCCATTTTAGCTGCTTCCCCTCAGTACAGTCCAATATCCTATCTCCCATCCTACACTGGGTGAGACCCCCCAGCCTCTGCCCCAAATCTTCATTTGACACCTGGAGATTTCAATTTTTCCTCTTTTGTCTACAGTTAACTAAGCATCAAAAATAATTTCCATTCTATCTTATGAAATATAAAGTGCTCTTTGAAATTTACCAACAAATATCCTCCACACACACACACATACACACACTCACACACACTGCTGTTGCCTAACTCCTGCTGCTCCCCTNTAATTTCCATTCTATCTTATGAAATATAAAGTGCTCTTTGAAATTTACCAACAAATATCCTCCACACACACACACACACATACTCACACACACTGCTGTTGCCTAACTCCTGCTGCTCCCCCCAAACCCCAGTATAGATGCATTTTCTTCAGGAAGCTTTCTCTGACCTCTCCCACTCCAGGGACAACAGGAAGTATCTTTGCCATGTACCCCTAGGTCTCTATCCTTATCCTATCAGATTATTTCTCCCCAATTCCTACAATATAAGGTGTCTGAGAGCAGGGTTAAGTCTTGTCTTCCATTTATACCCAGTGTCTTGGACAGAGCTTAGCTTGAGTTAAGATGCTTTTTACACATACTGCAATCACCTCCCTCATACTGAATGCTGTATTGGGTGATGTAGGTGTGTGGTGCCATTTGACAGACCAGGGTCTTATTGGAAGAGCAGAACCTCTTCCTCTTATCCTCAGGGTCCCATCTCAACCTCAGTTGGTGCATTTCCTGTGTTAATTTGCTTTCAGGATTTTCCCATAGATTGTGATTTTCTTGGGTTAGGTAAGAGAAGGATCAACTTTTGTTGAGTATTTCTGATGTTCCTGGTCCTGTCCTAGGCATTTTGTATATGTTATCTCATCAAGCCTCACAGAAACCCCAAGAGGTAGGTCTACTGACCCATTTTGCAGAAAACAAAACTGAGTCTCAAAGTGCTTAAGGCTCTCATCTGAGGTCTCAGAGCTAGTGAGGTGCCTCTTGGTCCAGATCTGATGACCTTCTTGCTTGCCTCAGTTTCCTGCTGTCCCAGCCTCTGGACCAACCAGGAACTATACATGCTTGTTGAGCAGAGGGTAAGATGAGGGACCCAGATGCTTCTTAGAATGAGCATGGAGATACCATCTTGCTTTTCAGATGTGAACCCCTGGCAGCATCAATGACTCTTGGGACCTACTTGGAAATGCAGATTCATGGGCCCTACCTAGACATACTCCATCAGATCTGCATTTTAACACAAACATTGTGTGATTACTTCACATTTCAGTCTGAGAAGGCTGACCTATAAGCAATCTACACTTTATACCTGAGGAACCTAGAGCCAAACGGGTGTGGATTGAGAAAGGGCAGGCCCTGGGGGTGGAATTCAGGGTTAAGCTTCTTTCTTCCGCCATGAAGGACCTCTCTGGGCACAAAAGGTTTCCTTCTCATGGGATCCACAGGCCAAATGTTAATTAACTTCAGTCTAGGGGCTGCTGAGTGACTTAGTTAAGCATCCAACTTCAGCTCAGGTCATGATCTCAGAGTTCCTGAGATTGAACCCCTCACCGGGCTCTGTGCTGACAGCTCAGATCCCTCTTCCGGTTCTGTCCCCCTCTCTTTGCCCCTCCCCGCTCTAAAATAAACATTTAAAAAATTCTTTTAAAAAAACCCAAAACACCTCAGTCTGTTCCCATCCAGACTCCCCAAGCTGAGCGTTCCTGGCACCCCTGAGGCCTTTTTCTATATTCCCGGCAAAGACAGGCTTGTACCTCACTCTGTCCCCGATATCCACTATAGGCAGGGAAAATTCTGAGGAGAGCGTGGATTAGGCAGCCCCTCTCTGGCCTTCCTCCTTGAGTTACACAGATGGCCAGGCTCTGGGTGTGAGGAAGAGAGCCAGGCCAGGAGGAGAGAGTGGACCTACGTTTTAGTCAGCTAGGGCTGCCCCAACAAAGTACACGAGCTAGGGGCTTTAACCAGACATAAGTTTCTCCCAGTTCTAAAAACTGGAAATCCAAGATCAAACCGTCAGCAAGGTTGGTTTCCCCTGAGGGCTGCTGCTTGGCTTGCAGACGGGGTCTTCTCACCATGTCCTCACCTGGCCTTTTCTCTGTGCCTCCATATCCCTGGTGGCTCCTCCTCTTCTTAAAAGGACACCAATCCTCCGGAATCAGGACCCACCCTGATGACCTCATCTAACCTTAATTACTTCTTTATTCTTTTTTTTTTTTTTGAGAGAGAGAGAGCACGTGAGCAGGGGAGAGGCAGAGAGAGAGGAGGACAGAGCATCTGAAGCAGGCTCCGTGCTGACAGGCTGACAGCAGCAAGCCTGCTGCAGGACTCATGAACCATAAGATCATGACCTGAGCCGGCACCCCTTAATTACCTCTTTAAATGTCCTTTCTCCAAATACAGTTCCACTGTGAGGTACTGGGGATGGGGCGCCTGAGTGGCTCAGTCAGTAAAGCATTTGACTTCAGCTCAGGTCGTAATCTCACTGTTCATGGGTTCAAGCCCCGCGTCAGGCTCTGTGCTGACAGCTCAGAGCCTGCTTGGGATTCTCTCTCTCTCTCTCTCTCTCTCTCTCCCTCCCTCTCTCTCTGACTCTCTCTCTCTGCCCCTCCCCTGATCATAGTGTCTCTGTCTCTCTCAAAATAAATAAACTTTAAAAATATATTATGAACTGGGGTAGGGGATAGGAGACACAGTTCAGTCCATAATGGGCCCCCAGCTTTCCCCAGAGGAAGAGAGTCTGAAAAGTTGCTTTTCCATGCTGCCTTCTGCACAGCAGTTCTTTGTGACGTTTTACCTGCCATATCCTTGTGGAGCCTGGTCAATGGGAGATGAGGGGGTGTGGGCTGTGGAGAAAAGAGAGAAATGCATGAGGCTGTGGATATGTTTTCTGTCTGGTCAAACCCAGAGCTTTCTCTGAGAAAGTCCCTGGTCACCCCGACTTCTGCCCCAGGGTGTGTTTGCAGCTGCTGCTGCCCCCAGAACAAGACCTCCTCTTTAGCTCAGGGCAAAACTCGGCCCCGTCTCCTTTTTGTTGTTTTTAAGTTAGAATGCTTATTTTGACCTCTGTGCAGTCTCCCTGCTGGAACTGAGACGTCCATGAAAAATTACTTCAAAGACACGTTTTTAAAACCCACTGTCCATAAATCCCCCGAGAGGGCCTGTGACTATCCTGGAAATTCCTCAGCCCATTATGTTCTCAACCTTGCTTAAAGGGGGAGGGGAGCCATAATTTATTTTTTAAAAGATTTTGAAGTCTTGAAATATACCCCCTGGCTAGTTGAAAGTCTGAAAAGAAACCTCATTTGTATTTCCTGTAATGC
Organism: Crocuta crocuta; assembly: GCF_008692635.1. Classification (NCBI taxonomy): domain Eukaryota; kingdom Metazoa; phylum Chordata; class Mammalia; order Carnivora; family Hyaenidae; genus Crocuta; species Crocuta crocuta. The sequence continues at coordinate 9,762,070 of NW_027527853.1, read as the reverse complement.
TCCAAGATTTGATGACTAAGAAATGCTTCTATTGAGATTTTTGTTGTGATTTCTCATCATTTCCAATCCCATTTAGCAACTCACAGTTGGNAAGCTCCGGAGAACAGGGGTTAAAAATAATAATAATGTGGGACGCCTGGGGGGCTCAGTCGGTTGAGCATCTGACTCTGCCTTAGGTCATGATCTCACAGCTCCTGGGTTCGAGCCCCACATTCGGCTTTTTGCTGTCAGCGCATAGCCTGATTTGGATCCTCTGTCCCCCTCTCTCTCTGCCCCTCCCCCACCCTCTCTCTCAAAAACAAATACATATTAAAATAATAATAATAACAACAATAATAATGTGCCGCCGCACCTCGAGAGCATAGCAGACTGGCCACACCCTCCAGGCTTAAGGGAACACTGTCACCACTGGAGCTACCAATGGCATCTGAGACTCTCAAGCACTACGATCAAAACAATCACCTGAAGTCATCCCCAGACAGAAGGCAGTCAAAGTGAAGTCCCACCGTGGTCCAGGACATGCCTCTGAGGATGCGCAAAGGTGCCACGCTGTCATTCTGAGAGCACCCACCTTCTTAGGGATTTTCTTCCACAAAGGCACATGCTCTCCATTAGCTTATCCCACTTTGGTTCTGTCTCAAATACAATTGCCACATTTGATTAGATCTGCACAGAAAAGGAAGGAAAGACAATCAGACCGTGTTAGATCTTACAAGTAGGCAGACAATAGTAACAGACGGCCACCGGGAGCTGCCTACCTGGGGTTGTGCCAGGACAGCTCACCACTCACCTCCAGCGTTTTTCCTCCTTTAGTAAATAGCTACTGCACTTTTAGCTTTTGCCTCTTCCTTTGATGAGATTTCAACTGTTATGCTCCCAGACAGCTGTCTCTTAAAATGGGCTGCTGGAGGGACTGGCTTCCAGTCATGCTCACCATGCAAATCAAACCTAAAATAGGATTCTATCCTTTATTTCAGTCATTGGGGAAACTGAGGCACTGGCCTGGGCAAGAGTCTCCCATTCAGAACAGAGTGCTCTGGCCATACTTGGAGATCAAGACTTATGTGGATTTTCCAATGGAATTAGATTATGATCCTTTCCTCAGGATGTATGTACTTCCATGGGCTTAGAAAGGGCCGGAGGGGGTTCCTAAAGGAGACAGATCTGGAAAAATGAGCTCTTTCCCCTCTCACTGAGGTTCAGAGATATAAAAACGTGGCTGATAGATGAAGGCCAAATAAGGTCAAGAAAAGATAAGGGAATTACATTACAAGCAAGGACATTTGAGGGTAGTTTGATAATGTCCACCTTACATTGGATCCCATCTTGACACAGTATATTGGCAGTAGTGTGAGCCTAGGGGGAAAATACATGTCTTTTGGCTTAAATAAAAAAGGATAATCTTGCAGAATTCAGGCACACCCCTTACCGATGGATCCAAAGTGACTCAGCACCCAAGCAAGCATCAGATGACACTAAGGGCTGTGAGGAAAGCACAGTGTCCTTAATGTGTTTTTACTGAAAACAGCAGAGTTGTGCATAATTTTTATCATAAGAGCAGTTAGAGGCTTAGGAAAAATTCATTCTATAGGTAGGCGTGAGTCCCCAACACCCACACCAGACAAACTGTGAGGACAGCCTGGCCTGACACCAAAGTCAAGGGTATGCTTCCTCCTGGGAACGTCTATGCCTAGGAGTCCCAGGGCAATGCTAGAACTCTGAGGGGGATAAGAGGGGTGGAGTGTGCCATTGTAAAGGAACCCAGTGTTTATGGGATACAAATGTAAATGTGGCTGCCTTTGTCCTCTCTAGCTGATAACGTGTGAGACTCACTCTCACTAGCTGGTTTGGCTATGCAGATATTGTTCCCACCAGGCCACTCCTTGTTACTCTTCTATCCTGTGTGATATGGCCCTGGGCCTGTGGATGCCAGTGCTAAGCCAATAAATGTTGAGCCTATTGTATTAAGTTTTCATATGGTTATTAGGGGGAAGCCTGAAAAGGGGTGGGGGTGGCAGGCATTCCTGATGTCAGTAATTGGGAGAAAGAATTTATCAGAAAGGAAATAGGAACTTCCTCTCTCTACTAAGGCAGACAGATAAGGGACTTCTGCATCTCACCAAGCTCACTCTGCTTTCTGTACTTGGGAGGGTCAATGGCTACAAGTGGGCGTCCGTCTGAGAAGCACAGAGACAGCCCAGTATCTAGAGGGAAGCAGAAGCCTAAAGGTAAAGGTCCTCTAGCATCTAGAACGGGGGAGTCAGACTATCCAGATCCATGCTACGCTTCATATTTGTCTTCCTTACCTCATCCCCGACTCCAGAAAAGTCTTGTCTAACATGGCTGCCTCAGCTTTACAGCTAGGCAAGGGGCAACTGTCTTCACTTAAGGCTGAGTTGTTCAGGTATGTGGAATCCTCTCAACAGCCACAGAGAGACCCAAAGGTACAGGTGAATCTTGGTGAGACCATGCGCTGCAGTAGGGAGACAAAGGGCATGCATAAAACTGATAAAACTGGTTCTCATTCTACATTTTCATTTTCTGGGTCTGCCAGTAAAACACACCTGGTGATTGGTCACCACAAGGGTGGGCAGAGGATAGAGGTCCCAGGACACAGCACAGCCTGGATCTACAGAGCAGATGGGCTTGGAGAGGCACAGAGAAGACCTCCTTCTGAGTAGGGAGCCAGGCTGACACTGACACAGGTGAAGATTAGGAGAGTCAGGTGCTTGATGGGGAGGCAGGGGCTGTGTGGGAAGAATTCACTGGGGGTATCCAAACACTGGAGAAGTTGGGATGCCAAACTCAACATCTTGAGGACAAGATGGACCCATACCCTCCATTCTATTATCATTCCCCACAATGAGTGAGTCAAGCTCTGGTGGTGAGGAGAAGCCCCTTTGGGATCATTTTGTCCAAAGATATAGCAACATAGCTGGGATAATTTAGAAACAAAAGACCCAGGACAGGATTCCAGCTCTACTGGGAACCCTCTGCTTCCTGTAAAGCTAAACCATCATGTACTTCCTTCTTAGTAAGTATATATTAAGAGGGAGGGGTACAAATCTGGGATAGGGGCTTTAAACTTAATTGGTTGTATTTAAAAGAATAAAGATGTCCCAAAAGGGAAAAAGTAATCTATGAAAAGATAATAATGAAAGGTCTGTTGGTTGGTTGATTAGCTGGTTGGTTGGTTGGTTTTAAAGCACTGTTGAGCTGTAGGGATGCTCTATTTTGAAAACAAAATGTCAGTGCCTAAACTCAACAATGATTGATCAGAAACCATTCTAGTCACCAAATTCTGGCCACTCAGGCAATAAGATGAACTAGCAAGAGTTCAACTTCCCTGAAGTGCAAAAAGCTTAGAGAAGGAGCTGGAACTGATTTGAAGGCTGCAGAGGGCTACCTGCCCCTACAGCAGCCTGCAGCCAGCAGGGATACTTCACATTATGCGGGCAGAGGTAGCAGGTTCCAGCTTGGGACCTGAGAGTTTTAAGACATATTTGACCTCAATCCATACTTGGCAGACTGGTGTCCCTGAGCAGCAGAATGAAAGAAAGGCCACAAAGGGGTCACACACCTGGTCTGTGTTCACTCTTCTGTGCCAACGTGCCCAAGGCTCAGTTGTCACTCAGGAACAACCCTCTCATGGACAGCTAAAGCAATTATTCTGTGTCATTTTGTGAGGCACAAGGCTGAGTGCCTTTCCATTATCCCCTTCTTAAAGATGCAGTACTGCAGGCTGAGGTTGGGTTCAGCCTGAATCTTGTCCAAGTACGAAGGCTCAGTGAAGACTAAGGGGAGATTCCTAACCTACTCCCTGAACCTACATTCTAAGCACTGCTGTGCAGGCAACTGACTCATGCACCTGCAGCAGCCCAGTGTCAGCTGGCAAACCCATGTCCCTGGAAGGAGTATGGCGGCACTCCAGGCAACCACCTTTCTAGGTGATTATGAGGTCAAATTCAGTCATTTCCTCACTCTGCCAGACAGCAGACCCCACTCTGTCCAGAATGATTCCCTTTACCTCAATGCATGATTTGCAATTACGCTTTAATGAAATGCATTTAAAAGCAAAAGTTTTCTAGAAGAGAGCTGGATGTGGCTTTGAAGGCAGATTTAGGTATTCGAGGATCCTTAGTTTATCCTTGGCACCCTCACCTTACCAGCAGCAGAGTTCTGAGATGCTCCCTGTGGTCACAGGAAGGGGCAGCCGACCAAGCCGGGAGGATAGGACTGCCTCATGATATTCCAAGTCCAGACAAGCTGCTTCTCTGGACAGATTCCTCTTATTGGTTAAGTCTATAAAAAGTCTCTTTTTTTTTTCCCACTAAAAATTTGAAAACTATTCTAGATGTTCATTTCCTGGTTGATCTTCCTCCAGAAAAGCAAATCAAATTGACTATTGAATGGAGAGAATTTTAGAGGTAGCCACACCTAGAGGTCATCAGCTGAAGAATGAAGAAAGATGCAGACACGCTCGCTGTGGCCAAGTGGTGTATAACATGGAAATAAGGGCACAGACCTGGAGCCATGGTGCCTGGAGCATCACTTACTTATTCCTGTGTCTTTGCACAAGTTATTTAATCTCTTTGTGCCTCAGTTTCCCCACCCAGGAAACAGGAAAAGTACTTCTTCACATGACTGTTATGAAAACAGTTGGATTAACATATTTAAATGCTTAGAACAAAGAGCCTGACACATAGTAATACCCCAGGTGGGGTAGTTATTCATGTTGTTTTATGAAACCCTGTTCCCCAGGCACACTTTTTCACTACTGACCTTTAGAGGGAGATTGACTTCAGAAAAGATGCCAGTTACTAATTTCTGTGATGTCCTGCCCTTGAGCTTGTGGATCAGAGCTCAGAAATGACTCAGGCACTCACCCTGCACTCAAAATGTTTCTGGCACAACTTTTTCCACTCCGAGGAGTCGCCAACTAATTGTATTGCATACATCTTTCTCTGAGCCAGAAATGTGATAACACACATTTCCTTAGAGGGATGAGCTGAGAGGCTTGAAAAAATCTGAGAAACTGATAAAACCTTGAATGCATGTGTCTCCACACAGAAGGGGAGGAAAAGGGAAGAAAATAAGGAATAAGGAGAGGAAGAGAAGTTTTAAAAGGGACTACAGGTTCATGTTGTTTCCACACTGAGGTAGAAGTAGACATTCAGACCTGCCTCTCCAGCTACAGTCTACACCCAGTCCTCAGTGGGCATGGACACATAGAGGCTGGACACCAAGGTTTACCTTTTCCATTCGTTCTTCCCCCACCTCTATGGATCATCAAATGCTGCTGATTTTGTCTAATCCTATGCAAGCTCACGGTTTCGTTTTCAACCGACGGCTCACTGAAGGAAATCTCCCCACATGGGTCTGGATCTCCCAAGCTTAAGGAGTGGAGAGAGTGTCAGGTTACCTAGCCAATGTCAGCTAGTCCTAAGTGGGGAAGTAGAGAGGAGAGGAGAAAAAGTCTGTATCCATCAACCAAAAATGTCCAAATTGCAGCCTCAGTTCAGTGAGGCATCATTCACCCCTCTGTGGCACCGGGCCATTGTGGCCTGACCCTGTGTCCCTTGCGGAGCAATTTGGCTTTTCTCTGTTTCTTTTGTTGCTGCCTGTCATATGCCCCTCTGCTCCCACTGGCTTTGCTGTCTGAGGGCCGCTGCTCATACACTGTCTATGAGTCGTCTGGCATGCACTATTCAGAGGTCTGCATCCCTCTGTGTGTCTCATTTTCAAAATCCAAAAGAAAGAGGATTTAACTGGGTCAATATGGTGCCATATGGGGCGAGCCTGCTGGGCAGGGCTGTTTCAACAGGCCCCTGCTCAGAAAACCTAAAGACAGCTGCTTTGGGGCAGACTCACACCCGCAGCCCTGTCATTTCTGGCAAGATGATATCAAAAGAAAAATCTTCATTGACTTTCAGTAGTTGACATATAAATTTATGCTTCTAGATTTTATGCATGGGGTGAGGCTTCAATGGATATGGTCATGGAAGGAATACCTCACTGTGAGCTATGTCAGGAAGACAGGAACAAGACAAAGAGTAACTATCTTGTGCACAGTTCAAGATCTTGCAGGAATATTAAAGCTCTTTTTGGGTCATTTCGCACTTGGTGAATCCAGACCTATGGGCAAGCAGAACAAGAGTGTGTCATATTAACCGTTCACAAATGGTTTCTTTTAAAATGTCCTTTCTGATCAGTGGTTCGTGGGAGGAGTTTCTCTACCCCAATGGGTCAGGGCAGCCCCTCTTGTGAAGTCAGCATGTAAACATTCAACAGGGACGTGCTGGACCACCCAGACTCCTCAGCTCCCAGCCCGGCCACCACGCTGGCTGTCCCTGTGCTGGCTGGGGCTCTGGGATCCCGGCCACAAAGATGCTTCAGGATTTCTGCCTTTACCACCAAGGCAACTGACTGCAGTCTTACACCCATCTGGAGTGAGAAACACATATTTTGGTGAGTGATAGAGGAGGTGGTTTGAGACAATTTTCCAGATCTTGTTAAAATTTTTTGTGGCTTTGGGAGTCTTGCTTGCCCTTCACTTCCCTATCCATAAAAAGGAGACGTAGATGTGCACCTAATATGCACACATATATCAGCATCCACTTATAAATATAATGGCCGAGGAGGCACATTTGGCAAGGGGAAGCCAGTTTCTGAAATTGGCATTCGTTCTAGTAACAATAGAAAGCAGGTGAGATCATCACCATGGCCTGACAATTCCTTTCGATTTACCCCATTACTGCATCACGCTCTTTCATTTTAAACAAGATATAGCTAAAAGTGTGACTTTAATAGACTTGCTCAGTGGCTAATATTATTGTATTGGTCACTCCATTTCCTTCCTGGGGTAGCAAATACCTGTACTTTTATGGTACAGACTTGTCGGTTCTAATGAGCTTCCCTACGTTCCTCTGGGTGGAGAGCAGTCATGGCAGGTCACTCATGACTCAGCTTCCTGTGCACCTGGTCCTGAGTCTGACACCCAGGGAGGGTTGCCTAGGGGAAATAGCACCCCCTTTGTGAGATCAGCCTTGCTTCCCCCACATGGAGGGGCAAGATCCAAGGCCCTGATCAGCCACTGCCGTGTGCTGAGCCCATGTCTGCCCCGTGTTCACAGACAGCAGCTCTCGACTAGGTGAGCCAACCTCACAGTCTCTGCTTGGCTGTACTTGGCACACAGACTGGCCTTCTCACACCAGAGCCAGAAGGCTGGCACCAAGAACACCAGACCAGCTGCTTTCACTCTGCAAACAGGGAGGAAGGGTGACTTTTCTAGCCCCATTGGGGCAGGTGAGCACTTGCTGGGAACCTTAGAGAATCGGAATGCCCAAGGACCTGCAGGAGCTCACAGCCTCGCTCACTCCAAGAGAGAGAACAAAATAGTCCAGAAGGCCCAACTGAAATAGGGCTCGAGGAACCAGGCCAAAGTCTACCTCCAACAACGTAGGCATTCATATCCCAAAAACATGTATAATGTTAATACTGGCGAAAAGCGTTCATGTACAGTTTAAACTTTATCTCAAGCTCCTTTGAGTAAAATCAAGATCAGAGAGATCAGTGTTTGAGCTGAAGGAGAAATTTGTACGGCTTGATAGATACAGATATGACAGACCTGGGATCTGGCAGAAAGTTTGTAAGATCAATTGCATGCAGTGTATCAAGTGTTCAGTTCTGCAGTGGAGCTGCCTTACTTCAGAATATATGATGCTTGAGGGCTCACAATTATCTGAAAGAAAAATCCCCAGAAATAAGATGTCAACAACTTCATTTTTGTAGCCCATATTGATGACTGTGAAAAACCCTTTGGCATCAATAAAACTTGAGTGATTGCCTTTTCCAATTGTCCAAAATGAGAAGCAGACCCAAAGAGGCACTTTTCTGCCAAGGGAGATTTCTCTTAATTATCCCTGAACCTCATTTGCTACAGGCTTAGTAAAAAGGCGGAGCCTTTCCTCCCTCTGTGTGACCCCATGCACACACACGTGCTCATGTGCACATGTGCCTGCACACTCATACACAACATGCACACCTATGGAGATAAACTAGCAGGGCCATGCTGGCTGGGAAAGACAGCTATTGGACTTGCTAGATAGAAATATGGACAGTGCAGAGAACAGCTACAAGTCTTTGCCAAAAGCTTTATCACGAGGGGTCTTGTTTGCTAAGTGGTCCTTCAGCCTTTGTATTTGGATAAATGAGGGTTTGAATAATTCAAAGTGACTCGCCTTCTAAAACCACACAGAATTCTTCTTTTCCCAATAAAACCTCAAAACTCCTAAATCTCATAGAAGTTAAAAAAAAAAAAAAAGCCATGTCCCTTAGGACTAAAATAGAAAGAAAAAGAAACAGCAGCCAAAGACATTATTTTCAGCTTACATGGGACCGCCTTTCTGTTCACATGCCCGTCACGATTTGTCAAGGAGGTTAAGGGTCCAGCCTACCCCACCAAGATTAAAAACTTGAGGCCAAGAGGTGGCTGCCTGGAGCTGGGACTGAGCAGGATGGAGTGGAGCATGCGTCCTTTCTAAACCATGCCAAGGATGCCTCAGTGCTGAAACCCAAGAAGCCAAAGACAGTTTTCCAAAAGACTGTACTTTGTAAGGGTGGAAGGTGAGGGGAACAAATGATGCTCTGTCTCCCTCAGGGTTTTGAAGATTATTAGATTACCATTTTAAGACAGGAACATTCTGACATGATGTAGTAGTTGGACTAACGAGTGGAAGCCTGAATCAAAAACAAATTTGTTGAGTTTGGATGTTGGGGAAGCTATTTCACATCTTCCAACCTGACTATTTTCTTCTTCTCTACAAACCCTAACACTTTTACCATATGACTACTATTACTCTCTTTATCTTCCCAAGTTCCTTATGAGGGGACCAACTCGTGCTTGTCAAACATGTCAATACCACAGTAGGGACAACCTCAGGCTTTGACCTCAAGCCAGCACTCACTGGCCCTTTCTGCTGCCCTGTTCTCCTTCTTCTTTGTCCTCTCCCTACCATGGTATTTGGCCTCAAAGGAACTGAGGTAAGATTCCACCCCCCTTACAGTGCTGAGAGTTTAGGCAAACAACACCTTTCTGAGCATTTTCTCATATGTGAAACAAAACCTTCCAGCGAGAATCAAGCAATACAGTTCATCCAATGGAGATTATCTGAGTAGAACTATCCTAATTGTACAAACCCTTTGAAAGCAGAGTTTTCTCTGGCTTCCCTGTGGCGTGTTGGCTTCTGAGCTCCAATGGGCTCATTTCACCATACCTCACCACAAAGCTCTACATGAAAGGCACAAGAGACAGTGACTATTTCATTTGAAGGGTCAGTCCAGACAGCTTGACAGCTTTCTTTCCAAATAAGTAGAAATACGGAATAAGCAGACTTTTGTTTAAAATCTGACCCGTTTTTCAAGATTGCCATTGTTTTCTCAAATTCACTTTCCTTCCTTTGCTTCCTGTACATGAAGAAAGTTCACACTCACACACTCAAAACACATCACAACACAGAATGTGCATGATGTCACCCCACACGGACCTCCATGCAGGGGAATTCCAAGTCAGAGGCTATGTCTCCGTTAGGAGCCATTGCCAGTCTTGAGCAACTGTACAGCCCATTAGCAAGCTGACCATCGCCACCACCCTCAGCGTGTGCACACATGGGTCTGAATGATAGCGGAAGCTGTGTTGGCAGAGAAGGAAAGAGAAGGGAGCCACAGGAAGATCTGACTGCTAATGGGCTTTCCAGATGGTGATTTAAATTGTTCTGAATGTCCAAAATAACACTGGTGTTACTGTTTTTACCTTTTTCTTATAGACTTCTTAATTCTAATAAATAAAAGTCCTTTAAATAGTTTTACATGAAGGTATAAAATTACCCCTGGAAAGAGAAAAAGAATGAATGCATATAAATAAACACACTCTGTTTATAATTTGGGATAGAAGGAAGGCTAGGGATACTTTTGTTGCTTTGTGCACCCTTCTCCCTTCTATTTAGAGTGAATTCTTCATCTTCTTTCCTGCTTTCTCCTGCTATCTGCCTACCTTTGTGTTCAAATACCATCTCTTTGATGAAGATGTTCCCTATACTCCTCTCTCTCCCAAGAAGAATTAGTTCTTCTATATTGATGCTTTATTAGTTGTCTCATTTCTCATGACTACAGAATTAATTACCTCTGATTGTTTGTGTAAACTGTATTCCAGGAGTCACTCAAGAACTTCCCAAAGATGTATAATACTGAGATAGTAAGAGGGTTGCTGGTCCTAGAAAAAAAATAAATAAATAAAACGTTGATCCTGGAAACCACATGACAGAAAATTCTAGAGTTTGGGAGAGTGGGGTAGTCATGGTGTGGGTTGATCAAGGCAATCGAATGACTGAGTCTTTCTCAAGGGAGTACACTGAGCAACTAGAAAGAAAGGGCAGGTGTCCTGTTGCATTTTAGGTAGGTGTAGGCCCCTTCGGGGAAAGGAATTGTATGCATTCCCACATCACACAGGCCAAGGATGAGCAAGAGCCGGCTTCTCGCCCTGGTGCTCTTCATGGATATCTGTACTGTCCCTTCCCTGAATGCAGAGCTACAGCAAGAAGGGAAGGCACTGTGGCTTCAGGAGGCTCCCTCCATTCCTGAGAAGGAACTTGAAGACAGATGGGTTCTCTGGGGCTGACTTTAAAAATCTGCACTGCAGTGATCTCTTCACCCATCCAACCAACTAGCATGTAGGAAGCACCCACTGTAGGCTAGGGCAGTGCTAGGTTCCAGGAATAGAGAGCACATTCCCAAACTCTTGGAACATGCAGTCTTCTCAAGGAAGATAAAAAAGGTCTTGTTAAGAAGTTTTCTCATGTCCAAGGAGCAAAGAACAGTCAAAACAAGTGAGACAGGGGTGGGAGGGAGAGGACCCCCAACAGCAGATCTGAGTGTTCATCAAAGGTGAGGGCAAGAACAGGTGTCCCCCAGAAAGTCTTGGGCAGGGTCCCTCTGGTGGTGGTCCCAGGGAATACAGCCAGAAATTTATCATCTTGAGGTTTAACCCTGAATATAGTAGCCTTAGTACTGTCACCCAAGAGAGAGAAGCAAGGCCACCTAAGTTAAGTATGACATTAAACATGAAGAGTCACCACTGAGGGGCTGTTTAATCAGGGAGGTGTCTCAGCTGGAAGCTGCTTTCCTCCATCCACAGAAACATGCATAGTCGGGGAAGAATTTCTTGCCAGTGTTTGAGACACCGAAGTCATTTTGGTTCACTTTACCAAAATGAGTTTATTAAGAGTCTAGGGGAAAGGGTGACATCGAGGACCTGTTCTACTCCATTCAAGGAGAAAAACGTAGAGATTTCAGAGATGAGATGAATGTATAGCTAGAGCTAGAAAAATAAATATGCATTTGTCACATAGAAAAGGATGAGGTAAAAGCCATATTAGCAGAGAAAACTCTAAGAACAAGCACAAAACAAAAACATGGTAGGGTGAAGTGTGACCAGAGCATGGGCTTTGAGAAAAGACACGATAAGAGATAAGATTAGAAAGATGGAGAAGGCCAGATCTTGGGGGCCTTGTAGGATGTACTGGGAAGGTTGTATTTTATTGGATAGAATGGTCTTCAAACTGTTAAGGATAATGATCTCATACCTTCTAATCATCTTACAGCATAGCTGAAAGGGAGCCTTATGCACACAATTTATTTTAAATATTGTAAAATATTCCAATTTGAGCTTCTACTCAATAAGGGATTGATACTTGTTCTAAATGGTTCTAAGCACCAGGGTGCTTGATTGGCTCAGTTGGTTAAGCATCCGACCTGAGCTGAGATCAAGCCACACGTCCTACTCTGTGCTGACAATGCAGAGCCTGCTTGGGATTCTCTCTCTCCCTCTCTCTCTGCCCCTACCCTGCATGGACTCATACATTCTCTCTCTCTCTCTCCCTCTCCCTTTCCCTCTCCTTCTCCCTCTGTCTCTCAAAATTAAATAAATAAATAAATAAATAAAACCTTTGTAAAAAATAGTTCTGAGCACCACATATAATCGATACTCCAGAATAATGCATCACATCTTTCAAGAGGCTTCAGCCCAGCTGGAGCCCAGAGAAGTACCCTCCAGGGGTCCATGTAACTCAGCTTGAGAAGAGTCGTTACATGCAACCAGAAGTCTCCAAAGCATTTTAAGAAATGGAATAATTTGAATAGATTAAACAAAGATTATGTGATTGAGAGTTGAGGAGGAGTGAGAAATGCAATGGATGTCAAGATAGAGACTGTCAGGATGTGGTGACTGGTAGTAAATAGGAGTGAAGGAGAAGAATGGGTGGCTAAGGAGATGTGGATGATAGCTTCGATGCCTTCCACTTGGGTAAGGGATGTAGGTGAGTGAAAACACACACAAAGTGGGGGCAGAAGGAGACACTTGGTGTATGTCCTGCAGATGTTCAGCTTCATTGCCTGTGGACCATCTGATAGGAGATGCTTGGGAAGACAATAGGTCTGCTGTGTAGGAGAAGTCGGTGCAAAAGATCATATTTGGGAGTTGTTGGCCTTGCAAGTGGCCAGAGGAAATTGTGTGGAAAAAGGTCAAGGAGAAAAGCCAATGTACTCAGGCCACCAGAGTGGGTTGGGGATTTGGGAATGAATCAGATGTTCTTCTTCTGCGGAATTCAGGTTAGCAGCAAAGTCAGGTTGGCCACCTCATGGCAATCACCAGGTAGGGAAGGGTAAGTGGCAGGCAGCAAATGAACTGGGAATATCAGTTTTCCTAAAGCAGAGAGTCAAGGTAAGAAATCACAGAAACTGAGACTAGAAAAAGTAGGGTGAGGTCAGCCTATGAACAACCCAGAAGTTTGGAAGGCAAAGGGGAAATGTCATGAACAAGGTAGACCTGTGGCCTATGGACTATGGCCACAGGTCATGAACTGTAGGAAGCATTTCATGGTAGGGTGATTGGCAGCAGATGGAGAATAACGGCTATATAAAGGGGAAGGGGAGAGGAAGTGAGGGCTAGTGCCAGGCAGGAGAGGCATTCAAAATACCTAATGACACTAATGACATGGACACCAACCATGTGCCAGCCAGGGCACTACACTGGCACAAAATCAACCAACACAAGCTGTTTCCGGAGAATCAGCAATGGAAAGAGGGAAGAGGAGGTTGCTGCAGAGGGGGTACAACCTGCCTCTTATGAACGATAAAATATAAAAAGGACATGCAGATGGCCGCTGTGATGGTTATGATGTAATATCAACAAACAAGGGAAGAATGGTTTCTTGATAAAACATAGCTCTGCTCTTCACATGTGCGTTCATGACACAAAAGAGAAAACGGAGGGGATTCACATACAGACAGACCTTGTGGGTTGGGAGCATCCGGGTCACTGAGAAGCACGGCTGGCTTCAATTTCCCGTTCATAAACTTGGCACGTTTCAGTCTCCGCACGTCACTCTCCATAACTGTGGGACCATTTGTCTTACTTTTCCATAGCAGTAAAGCTAACCCAAAAATGTAAAAACAAGAGAAAATAAACAGTCCCTTTCCCTTTATCCCTAAATGCTGATGGAGAAAGTTGGTGGCAAAGGCATTTTCGGGGTCCTGCCCTGCTATTTAAGGTTCAGCAGATGCTAATTTACCTTGGACAGTAGACTTCCAGAGCCAGGAGATGTGGGACCACCCGCACACTGTGGGCAGTGCAGGTTTGCCCCCCCCCCCAAGCCCCAACAACATCTGGGGAAGGCTAGAGCATGTGTCCTCACACCCGGTGGTAGAGGCAGCGGAACTGCACGTGGGAAGTTGCTCAAGCTGCAAGCAGAGGTGCCTGACATGCTTTTGCCACATTTGCCTGCTGTATCTTCTGCTTCCTAGTCATAGCAAGAAGTTAGCTCAGGAGCCATGGAAATCCCCATCAAGTGGTAAATGGTAAACCTGCTCATAAACCTCTGGCCGTAGACGCCTCAGTTCCTCCAAGGGAGAACCTGCCATCTTGGAAAATTCTGGCTTATTGGAGGCTCTCTTTTTGTTTACTTGAACTCCACCTCTCCCTGGCTTCTGCTTCTTAGCCCCTTTGGAGGGACCAAGGAGCAGTGGAGGTGGTGCCTTCTGGAGTTTCAGCAGCAGTGGCGTCATGTTGCCAGAGTCCCCGTGGATGAGCCTACGAGAGAGGCAGCGGGGATAGGTGAAGACCCTGACAGTTGGAGACCCTGGAATTAAGCACTGATACCTTCTGTACATGAGCTCTGAGCCTTTCCTAGTCAACATGCTCTATCCTCTACTCCATCAGTTAGTACCACCGGCAAGTTGATGGTGTGTGTGTGTGCCATGGGGGAAGCTGTTCTCTTGGACAAGCATGTTACCTGGACAAGAAGCCAGCTAATATGAAGTGCAAGTATCTTGCCTGGGGAGGAAAAGGTCAGAGCTCATTTATTTCTGCTCACTGCCCTTGACTCAGCATGTGCAAAGCTGACTCCCAAGTCGTATCCCCACTTTTTCTTCTGCTCTGCTCCACTGCTCTGCCAGTCACTCTTCCCAATCGGAGAACATTTAAATGGCAAAACCACACAGCTTCCTCTACAGCTTTGCCTTCCTGGCTTCTTTCAAGCCGTGGAAATTAACCCTCAGCCACCCACAACCTGGTACTCCTTCTCTAGGTTGAGGGATGTCTGCAGGGATCCCAACCATCTCTGATAACTCCCTGGAGCCAAATCTTCCTCAGGATTTGAAGAGATTTCATCCTCCCTTAATATCCTCCTCTAATTTAGTCTATGCCTGTTGTTTTTTACTTATATTCTTCTGTCCGTTACAGAGGTGAGCCGGGTTGTTTCTTCAGTGACCAAGATTCTTTCTCTATATTGGAGCCTTTTTCATTCATTTGGATGTATGTTAAGAGGGAAATTATATAAATCTGTACCTCACTTATAAGCTTTCTAGGAAATTTTGCCTTATTTTTCATGGCATCTTATTTGGTACACAGATGTCTATCCCTATCATTTCTCTATTGCTGATTGTACTCTCTGTCCATAATATTTTTAATACTGGTTAAATTGTTTGCAAAAGAAAAGAGTTGGTGTACCTGTGCCTAGCTTTCACTTGGGGTATTTCTATATCTTTTTAAGTGTTTTCTTTTATGTTGACTATAATTGAATTATTTTTCTTAACCTGAGTGACCTAACATATATATAACTTGTATTTTTGTTCTTAATTCTATCATTTTATGCTTTCTTCTTTGGTATGCTTTTACTGTCCCCTTTGTGCTTTTCCTAAGAACATTTTCTTTGTTATTTTCTCCCAGTGGCTTGGGAGCATATATCATATTTCAGATTTACTTCTGGTCTCCTTTAAGGTTTTCTAAAAATAGGGCTTTTGTTTTCTCTTGTCAAATTCAAGAAAATTTCATAATTTTTTACTCCCCTGTTAGATGAGGAAGTTTTACACGCTTTCATCCATTTGCTTATGACAGTATGATTATTTTATTAACTTACTATTTAAATGTCTGAGGCACCTGGGTGGCTCAGTCGGTTAAGGGTCCAACTTCGGCTCAGGTCATGATCTCATAGTTCATGAGTTCAAGCCCCACATCGGGCTCTGTGCTGACAGCTCAGAGTCTGGAGTCTGCTTTGGATTCTGTGTGTCTCTCTCCACGTGCTGCTTGTGCTCTGTCTCTCTTTCTCTCAAAAATAAATAAACATTAAAATAATAAAAATAAATCTCATGTCACTTCTAATTTAATATTTTTTATTTCGCAAATAAGTTTGACTCTTTGTTTATAGAACTACTTAGTATCTATACCTAAGTGTGTACCTGGCAATGATCCTAACCATAGACCTTTTGTATTATTATGTCCCCATTTCTGAACATTTGCCTCTGATTTATTTTTCACTCTAGCAATCAGTTTTCCAAGAAAGGCACATGGGTCTTAGACAATGAAACAAACTTTTCTGATATCGTCCTACAGGCTGGATATAGAATGTTGAATCTCTATGTACTTCCCCAAGAAAACCCAAAGGAATCCCTGCATTGTCTTTAAATATTCAGTGTTAGAATAGAGGTTCTAAAATCTCTGACTTTTTCAAATATTTTCCTTTGCAATTTTCCTTTCTTCCTGCAAGGGTGATTTTAGACAATTATTCTTTATCATTGAAATTAAAACATTCGGGCAGGATATATGTGCATACAGGTTTCTATTTACAAGAGGATTCATTTTATTTAAAAAGTCTGTATTTTCTTTTACAACCTCAAGAAAGTTTTCTTTCACGTGATGATTTTTTTCCTGCTCCATTTTTTTCTAGTTTTTATTCCACATAATGAGTCAGAAATGGGATTTTCCTCTCTTGGTATCCATTATATTCTCCTTATCATATTCTACTTTGTATATTCATTCTACTTTCCTAGAAAGCCTGTGTAGTTTGGCTTCTGGGTCATTGTTTTTTCCTTTTGCCAACTTTTTTCTTCATTGCTTACAGTGCAGATTCTAATTCTGTAACAGTCTTTGGTATCCCCACATTTCTTGTATTTTTTGTTCAGTTTTTTTAATCTTGGTGTTAACCTTAACTTCTTCCATATGTTTATCTCTGTCTCACACACTTCACGATTTCTTATGTATTTTATCTGGCATATATAGACAGAGAGAGACAGAGAGAGAAGGTTTATATGGAATATATATGGAATTCCTGGGAATTCCAGTGGAAGAATAAAGAAATTTATTGAGGCATAGGTAGCAAGTTTCTTTTTTATGTTTTATAGTTTCAAGTTCCTTTTTAAATTCCAGTTAGTGAATGTAAAGTGTAATATTAGTTTCAGTGTGATTCGTCAGCTACATACATCACCCAGTTTTCACCACAAGTGCCTCCTTAATACCCATTACTTATTAGCCCACCTCCCTCCCACGTCCCTCCATCAAACCTCAGTTTGTTCTCTATAGTTAAGGATCTTTCCTTGGTTTGCCCCTCTCTATCTTTCTGCTCCCCATGTTCATTTCTTTTGTTTCTTAAATTTCACATATGAATGAAATCATATGGTATTTATCTTTCTCTGACTGACTAAGCATAGTATATTACAATCTAGCTCCATCGATTGCAAATGGCAAGATTTCATTCTTTTTTACGGCTGAGTAATATCCCATTGTATATAAACACTACATATCATTCAGAACTTGGATATGTCCTACTGTATGTAATATGGCATGTGCTTTTGTAAAATGCATCAAAGGCTTTATTGAAAGAAGTATCTTACATATGAACAAAATAACTAAAACTAAACACATAAGTCTCATAAAACTAAGACTCTAGTGCTTGATTAAGTCAGAAGCAATTTTCAAAACTACTTGACCATATCTATTCTTTACAATTTTAATGTAATACAAGCTCTGTTAAGGTCTATTAAATGTTTTCATTGGGATAAATTATCTAAGTGTGTTTTCTGCTTGGCTTGTCAACAGGCTAGTTTGCCTGAGCACACCTTCCAGAGGTATGGAGTGAAGAGCGGCAATCGAACTTGCAGTCCTTATTAATTTGCAAACCCAAGTTCACCCAGCAAGTAGGGATCTCAATGCCAGACCATTACCATGTTGGTCTGAGGTAGGAAGTATGTCTTTTTTAAAGGCTGGCCAAAGAAGAGCAAATGGAACTCTAGACGGAGAACATTTCAGGCAAAATGCCTGTAAAGGAGTAAATTGGGCCAGCTTCTCAACAGTGGAGGCCTGTTGCTCACTTGCCAGCTGCCTCACTGGTTGACACCTTATCTCAGACAGGTTTGTCGCTCAATGCCCCTTCTACGTAAGACACTGAACACATCTGCCAGGTGCAGTGGATTCCTGTTGTACAAAGATTCTGGACTTCTGACATCAAAGGGAAACTGCAATTGCAATGCTGGCATTTTAAAAAAGAAAATGCTGAAACCAAAATGGTTTTTCTCTCCCAGCGTTTGCTTTGGAATTCACCAAAGCCAGCCCCGAGGAAAGTGATGACATTCTAAAAGCCTGTGATTAATTCATGCTGGTTCCCATGACTTTGCCCTCAGTGCCACATGGTGAAGCAGTTACTACCACCTGGTTTTGCTCCAGAGCCAGACAGCACTTCCAGGAATTCCAGTCATCACTTGAATAGAGATAGGCTAGAGTGCATGGAGTTCATAGTGCTATTTTATGCAAATCTCTTTTATCATTTCCCTCCTTGAGATTCCCTTGCATAAACAACCCTGCTTACCAAAGATTATTTACACGTGTGATTGATTGCTCTTCTTTCAAGGAGTTGTTCAATGTGGGGGTTCAGGTCCCTGTTTCATTATTTTCGTACAAGTAGGAGGCTAAGGTGGCAGGAAATAAGAGCTCCCCAGAGGAGCGGTAACTGTGATAAATGAGACTATGTGAGGCCATTTACATACAGGAAACAATATAAGACAAGGAAAGAGGGAACTCCTCCAACTCAGGTTTGAAGTTGTATTAAATCTATAGTGCCAATTTTTCTTTTTTGCCAAACCAAACTTTTTCAAATATATTGATTATTTATTATCCTTAGTTTAAAAAGAATTGATGTACATGAGAAAATGAGAAAAGGTTTATTATAATTGTTTAAAGTGTAAATGTAATCGAATGTGACAGATTTTTTCTTTTTTTTTTTCTTTTTTTTTCTTTTTTGCTAGAAAGTGTAGAAAATTTTCACAGGAGGGCCCAAATCAGATCATAGGATTTGCATTAAAATCTGGAAAACAAAAATGTATTTGGTCAACTTGAAAGTAACAAAAAGCTATGGAAAGGCAGAAGAGGGTTATGCCAAATTTTCTCCAAAGGAAAGGAGTAGTATTTCTGGTACTATGCATGCGTGGATGGCCCTTGTGGCCTCAGTTTTCTGTGGGGTGAGAAGTCTTGAGGAGATGAATGGTCTACTAATAACCTTGGCCATTGAGGCTTGGCCAGGATACTGAGAACCTGTTAGTCAATGAGCTCAGTCATAAAGAAGCTTTCGCATATGTTACTTGCTGCTGCGTCTCACTACATGGCAGGATCGTTTCTACCCCTAGCCCACAGAAGGCATCAAGTTTTCCCAGAGTCACTAGGCCCGTTCCATGCTGATTAGGGTGAAACACCATTCTTTGAGCTCTGGCTGCAGGAAAAATCCAGGGTTCTAGGATTGGACTTCATCCAACTATGCTAATTCTGGGCCATTAGTAAGGAAAAGGGTACTGCTATGTACTCCAAGTACAAAGACACATCAGCCAAACCATGACAAAGGCATCAGGCCCAGGGCCCAGCTCTTCTTGACCTAGAAGTACTGATGAACTCATCAATAAAAGAGCCTTTGTCTGAGCAAGTCTATAGATTATCCCAGAACTACTTAGTCTTGGGCTTTCATCACAGGTTAGGTTCTACATGTAAAATGACCTGCCTAGTTTAAGAGAACTCAGTAGAACTATCTGAGTTAATATATCCCAGAAACAAATGGAGATCTTGCTACAACTTTGAGCTGTCTTTTTAACTGCGTCTGTCTGCTGTGGTTTCCAGAATTTCTCCTGTTCTCATCCTGGGTTCCAGAAAAGAGCAGACATGGCCCCTCCACCTGGAGGGGAGCCCAATCTACCATCTAGATTGTGCCAGGGAAGGGACAGGACTGTTTTAAGTGTCTCTGATTTATCCCAGTTTATGGACACAGGGACAAGGTGGAGATTCTGGATCTCGCCATAGAGTTGAGAAGTCTCTTCAAAGGTCAGTTCTTTACTGACTGACTTCACAATCTCACATCTCTGTCATGACCTTCCTCACTCTAATCTGTCACCCTACCTGTGAATACATGTTCCTCAAGCTCTAGCAAGACTTTCTGACCCCTGCACTCAGTGTTTGTCTTTGCCTTCTCTGGAGCATTTGAAACCACTCCTCCTCTGAACCTTCTTCATTGGAGCTTCTATGAAGCACAACCTCCATTCTTCTCCACCTCTCTGCTCACACCATCCTTATATTGTCTGTGGGCTTCTCTTCTTCACCTGCCTAATAAATCTTAGCTTTCCTCTAGTCTGTCCTCAAAGCTTTTTTTCCTCTCTTCCACTCTCTACCTGGATGGCCCCATACACTCTGATGACTCCTGAATCCCTACCTCCAGGCTAGACTCACGCCCCTTTCCTCTGGATGCATACTCCTAGTTATTATGCCTTACGTGCATGAATTTTATGGCATGTAAATTATATCTCAATAAAAATGCTAAAAGAGACAAAGAAATGTGAGTCCCTTGGTGTGATATCACACATGGTGCCTATAAGCTCCTCCAACCTCTGACCATGGTTTCAGCTCCAACTCTACCTGTCTCATCTCAGCATGCTACATTTCAGATAGAGCAAGCCATGACTACATTGAAAATAGTTCCCTAAGTTCAGTGTTTTCTCATGGCCTCTTGTTTGTACATGCTATGTCCCCTTTCTGGGATAGCTTTCCCTCCAAGCTCTTGGTTCCCTGGGAAATGCCCATTCATTCACCAACACCTCTCCCAACCACAAATGGCATTTGATTCCTCTGCATATAGTCCCCTTACAGCACTTATCTCAGGGTATCATCTAAGAATGCAAGTCTAAGGCTTTTCCTGATGATGGGATAGGGAGGAGTAGAAGAAAAAGAGAAGACTGGGGAAATACACAGATCTGGATTTCAACTCCAAATCTGTCATGGTATTATCCTGAGCAAGGGAAGTAGTCTGTCTGAATGTCAGTTCCATATTTACAAAAACAGGATTAACAATATACACCCAATAAATTGCTTTGGGAGGATTATGTGAGATGTGCATAAGGTAATTGGCCCACTCAGTCAAGGTTAGCCTTCCCTTTCTCTTCCTGTATGTTGACTGTTTTTGTATGTTTGGCCACAGCTAGATGTCTAGTACAGAGTGGACAATCTATAAATGTTTTGTAAAGTAAACAAATAAGTACATTATTCTTCTGTCCTGTCAGTTATGGGCCCACCCTTCCAGCATAGTCGTTCATTCTAAATTTCTCTGACTCTTGACATTTCAGAATAGGGCTCACGTATGGCCTGAAAAAGTGATTGTTATCTCTGCCTGTGCTAAATCTAGCTATTTCTGATGATGGTGGTAATAATCGTGATAATGATCATGGTGGTAGAATGAGTAAACACTGTTTAGGACTTTCAAAAGAACCTCTGCCCAAGAAAATCATTCAAATAAAATCGTTCAAATAAGCAATTCAACAAACTTCCAAAATAAAATCATTCAGTAAAATGGCATATTCGAAAACATTCAAAGAGAAACAAAATGTAAAGGAACTATATGAGAAAAACTTTAAATTCTTGAGAAATATAATAGACCTAAATATATAGAAGTTATACTATGACCTTGAATGTCATAAAAAATGTCAGCTTGCATGTCACATATTAACATTTCCTGGAACTATGTGACCTGTTTCTAAAGTTCACCTGGAAATATTAATATTGTGTATAGGTGGGAAAATTCTACAGGAAGAAGAGTAGTAATGAGGTCAAGATCTATTAGATATTAAAACATATTCTAAAGCTGTGGTAATTAAAAGTATTGTCCTACAATGGGAATAGACAAATTGAAAATTATGAAGAGAACCCAAAATTAAATGCACATAGGACTATAACACATCCTTGTGGCAGAATGTTAAATTACTGGACAAAAGTAGATATTAAGTAAGTGACAAGGGGACAAGAGCCAAAAATCAAGGAAGAATCGTAGCTCAGCTCTTGCCTCACCCCCTACATTCAAATAAATCCCAGGAATCAAAGACTCAAGTGTAGTTAGTTAGTTTGTTTGTTTTCAGTGTAAATTTATTAGAGAAACACAGGTGAATCAGACATACGCTCTTTGGTTAGAGAAAGTTTTTTAAGCAAGAAACAGACACTAGAGCCCATAAAGGAAAAGATTGATAAAAAAACATTACAATCAAAATCAAAAGGCAGGAACAGGGGGAAACTTTAATATATAAAAATTCTTTGCAAATCAACAACAAAATGAACAGAAACACAGTGGGAAAAAAATGAGAAAAGACACTAACGGGCTGTTTCCGTTAAGAAATGCAAATTGCACATAAATAATTGAAAAGAAGCTAAACACCCCTCATCTTTAAATAATGGCTAATTAGGATGTTGCTGTTTCTCCATTGTTCACTTAACAAAATCTTAATAATATGCAATGAATAGAATACATAGCAAATAGCTGATCTCATTGCACATCAATACGTCACTAACTAAATAACCTGCTCCTGTGCTCTGAGCTTGCTGGTCTAGGGGCACCAATGTTTCTGCACAAGCTCAGGCCGAAGTAAAATGATGTTGATGATGACTTTGGTGGCCGTGTGGACTAGAAACAACCAGTCCATGAACAGAGGACTTAGATCAACAGAAGACTTTGAATTGCAGTATTTTCCACAATGAAATACACTGTATCCATGAAGAAGAACAGTCCTCATATGGAATAATTACCAAGATTGATTGTAAAACGAGGGATGTGAAATATTCTAAAGTGTTCTGAACTGCATTTTTAAAAGATGACTAGATGTAGTTTGGGGGCACCTAGGTGGTTCAGTCAGTTAAGCATCCGACTCTTGATGTCAGCTCAGGTCATGATCTCAGAGTTCATGTGTTTGAGCCTCATGTCAGGTTCTCACTGACAGCATGGAGGCTACGTGAGATTCTGTCCCTCCCTCTCTCTGCCCCTCCCCCTGCACTCTCTCACTCTCTCTCTCTGTCTCAAAATAAATAAACTTAAAAAACTTAAATAAATAAATAAATAAATAAATAAATAAATGTGGCTAGAAATAGTTTTA